>NW_026635420.1:0-382500 GCF_028554395.1 Pezoporus wallicus
CGACGTTGCTATTTCTTTTGTGTGTCAGTAAAACTAATCGGTGGACTATGAGTCTCAGTTCCCCTTTCTTCTGGAAAATCTTGTAGCCATCTGACAGCCCTGGTTAGGATCAAATACCGAGGGTTTCTTCGCTGCCCTGTGGGTTTTGTAATCCAGAGCCTGTGTCCCAGTGCGCTTGATAGTGCCTGTAAGTAACCTCAGACCAAGAGGGCTTTGGGTGGGATAACACTCCTAAGGTAAGTGAAGTCATTGCTGTCTCGCCCTGGAAAACAGGCTGGGGAGAGCAGTGGTGAAATACAGCTTGAGTCAGTCGGTGAACGCTGCCCAGCTCCTTCCGTGTTTATTTTTGGGTGTTCTTAGAGTGTGAGGATCTAAGCATGGGTGTGATCTCGAGAGGAGGCTGGAAAGGTGCTTTTTCACTTATTGGTTCTGAAGTTTTGAAGCCCTTGAGTTTTTCTGCTGTGTGTGCGATCACTTCTGTATTCTAGTTTGTTTCTGTGAATGCCAGGAAGTTGCATTTTATTCCCTTTAGATGGCAAATGTTGTTCTCTGTGTATAGGAGCATGAAATGGTAACTTTGTACACAAGTGTTTCCCAGGGGGTGTTGCAGTTACGTAAATCATCAGCAAGAATAAAGGGTATAATGATTTTTCAGGTCACTCAATGCTAAAACAATCAGCTTTCCCAACATCTCGAGGGGTGAAAGTTGACAACGAACAATGAACACTGAATGTCTTTTTGAACAGGGATTTAAGGAGGATAATTTTTTTTATTTTTTTTATAGAACATTATAAACACCACTGGTTCCCAGAAAAACCATGCAAGGGATCAGGTTACCGATGTATCCGGATCAACCATAAAATGGATCCTCTCATTGGACAGGCAGCACAGCGGATTGGATTGAGCAGTCAGGAACTGTTCCAGCTACTTCCCAGCGAACTCACTCTATGGGTTGACCCGTATGAAGTGTCCTATCGTATTGGAGAGGATGGCTCCATCTGTGTGCTGTATGAAGCTGCACCAGCAGGAGGTAGCCAAAATAACACCAACATGCAAATGGTAGACAGCAGAATAAGCTGTAAGGAGGAACTTCTCTTGGGCAGAACTAGCCCTTCCAAAAGCTACAATATGATGACTGTATCAGGTTAAGATATAGTCTGTGGATGGATCACCTTAAAATGGATGGATAAATTTGGTTTTTACTTTGGGTGGGCACCTCTGGGGATGGATTATGGAATTTAAACCATGTCACAGCTGTGAAGATCTGGCACACATTAGAGTGGTATACTTTAAAGTGACAGTGCCATAGTTTGGACAGTACCTTTCAGTGATTTAATAGCCTGTGAGTCAAAATGATTGAAACTTGCTAGGGAGTGAAGAAGATCTAGGAAGGGTCAGTTTCTCCAAGACATCTTACTTTAATTTCTACACCAATTTTCAACCCCAATCTGTATTTATAAAGTGATTCTCTGCGGTAGGTCTTGCAGAGTAAATTTGCACTATTACATTTACTAATTGTTAGCATTTTTGGCAGCTCAGTAACAAGACTTACTATTATGAACACCATAGTACTGGAAATTTTATTTTTCAGACTTTTACCTAGCACTTACAAATATGTATAAATGTACATAAGATAAACTAGTAAGTATGACCTGGGGAAATGGTCAGATCTTTACATTGGACTCAAAAGTAGCAAGTGATCAGAATCTGCCATGGCAACAGGCTTTAAAAAGACCTTATAAAGACACTGTCTGAACTGTGGTGATAGCACCAGCCAGCTATCTGTACATTTGCTAGCTTGTAGTTTTCTAAGACTGAGTAAACTTCTTATTTTTAGAAAGTGGAGGTCTGGTTTGTAATTTCCTTG
Organism: Pezoporus wallicus; assembly: GCF_028554395.1. NCBI lineage: Eukaryota > Metazoa > Chordata > Aves > Psittaciformes > Psittacidae > Pezoporus > Pezoporus wallicus. The sequence continues at coordinate 1,868 of NW_026635420.1, forward strand.
TTCTTAATTGGGTAAAAGTCTTTTCCACAAACCACCATCTATTTTGTGAACTTTGTTAGTCATCTTTTATTTGGTAAATTATGAACTGGTGTAAATTTGTACAGTTCATGTATATTGATTGTGGCAAAGTTGTACAGATTTCTATATTTTGGATGAGAAATTTTTCTTCTCTCTATAATAAATTGTTTCCTATCTTGGCATTTTAATTAATCTCCTGTCGTGATTACATAGGATCAGTTAAACTATTTTTGTCTCACAGTAGAAACAAAACAAGTACTATAAAGGCTTAAGAACGTCAATGGCACCCTGATGCTAAGGGACACTTGGTACAGACATGGATTAATGAAGACCTCATATATAAATGCTTGAGAAGCTTAGGGAAACACAATGATGTACATGTCACTTTAAATCTTTTAAAATCAGTCAATGTGGAAATAACTCCAGGGCCAATAATTCCAGGATATAAGGAAAAGGTACAGAAATAACATCCGCCAAAGATGACTTGAATAAATCCAGAGGATTAAAGTTTACTTGGCTTCCTGATGAAGGATATAGAAAACCTAAATGTCCATTTTGACCTACTTGCTCACGAGTTCTCAGTTCTTCCCTGATGGATTCCCTGCTCAATAAGAGTTTCTGGGGCAAGTGTCCCTTAGCCTTAAGAGCAGGTTAACCACTCTACAGAAAGGTTGCTCGCCTTTTGCTTTCTTCAGTTGCAAGACTTTCACTTTAGAAATCATTAAGATGGGATTCAACAAAAGGTATGTAGATCTTTTTTCCCAAACTTAAAAGGTTGGTTGAGGCCCATACTTAAATTTGTGTTCAAAGTTAATGAATGATGTGGAGATGTGATTCACTTAAGCACCACACTGTCATTTGTATACAGCATAGTGGTTAGTTACACTTGAGAGGAATTCCTTACCACTTTATTTACGCTTGCTGAAGTGCCGGAGTAAAGCTCAACAACTTTCTGTTCCTTATCTCCTGTGTGCTTTGTTTTGTGAGTATTTAATAAAAGGCCTACCCAACTTAGTCACTTCAGTTAGGAGAAATGCTGCTTTTTCTCTGAAGGAAGAATAATCATTACTTGCCAGCTGTTTAATAGCTTGAACAGAACTGAGCTTTAGACTTGCCATGCATTGTGGCAGCTGCTACTCAAATATGAGCCTTTACAGTGTGGCAATCCTAATGTCATATCTAGTTCAATCTTTGTCTTCTGCTCTGTAATACAACTGACTATAGATAAGCAAAAACATAAGACTGAACGGTGGAGTTTTTTGAACTAATATTTTCCCCACTGTTTTTTTAAAAGCTTAGCTTTACAGGTGTTTTTTTTTTTTGCCATGAATGTATGTCAACATTCAGCACTGTAAAGCATTGCTGGGGCTTCTCCTGTACTATAACTTTGTGGTGTAGACTGGTGGAACCGTAAGTGTTCCTGAAGCAGTGAACTTTAAAGAGCTGTCTCAGTATCTGGATCTGGCAAAAACAGATCTTCAGAAGCCTCAGAATGAGCTTGCTGTAAAGTATTGATGTTACTCATACATAGATTCAGAGTGTAGATGCACGTCCCGATAGCTTAAAAATTCTGCTACTTTTAAGATGATGCTTTCAAGTTAAGTGTAAGGAAGAGATTTATTCAAGCTGTAGGAGTACTCAAAGGCATTTCTGTTGCATTACATGTCCGCAAACAGCATAAGTGTATCCAAATAGAAAGAAAAACATTGAGCTTGGCTTCCTGTAAAGCTATATTAAACTTTCATGAAGCTTGCTGCTGACTTAACTGTGCTTGGTATATTGTGGTGCTGCTTATAGTCTTTGCTGCTGCACAGAAAGAACACCATCAGAAAGGGTAGCTGTGTAGTTGGTCTTTGACATGATCTATGCACATTATGAAAGCATTAGCTGTCAGAACTTTCTTTTGATAAGCACAGCTTTGCAAGGCAGCAAGTATTCCATCTGCGAGGCTGGTATTGACACTGAACCAAGAATGAGCCTGCATCCTTAGATGGTTAACATTTTAGTCCTTTTTACGGTAGGGTGCTTTTTCATTCATGGCATAATTTTCAGCTGCAGCTGTAACTAGTAATTGGTACAACCTGTGTCCTCGGAGTTGTTGGGATTTCTTCCAGCTGGAATTTAAATATACCCCAATGTGCACACAATGTGCCCTTGTTTGATTTTGAAAGTACTTAGCATACTGTGGCAGCAGGGCATAGGAAGGACTCCTGAGAGAAATGGAGTATGTTTGTAGGAGGAAGCTGTTGCCAATCCTGTGTTTTGGTGTAGGTAGTACAAACAGAGCACTAAGCTAAAACACTTGTCACTTTTGAATTTTGTTTAAGGGGCAATTATGAAACTAGCAAGGCTTTTAATGCAAATATTAGAGATGAGAGAGCACATTCAAGACCTGCTTGCCCAGTGCATGTTAGTTAAATTAGCTGGACTTTCCTTATGAAGCACTGAATAATCCTGTTGGTCTGAGGGCAGGCTCAGCTGTATGCAACTTTAATGTTACTGCTCTCCTTAGACTGTTGGACCGGTCTACTAAGAGTTGTTCACCATTCAGTGAATGTCTTTATAAAGTACAATTGCCTTCTAGTTTATGCCAGGTGAGCAAATGTTTCTTTTTCTCACAGTATGTTCTATGCATGGTATCATCCTATGCACTCAAGTTTACTTTTGTATTTCAAGTTTGGTAGTAATGATGCTCCTGTACCGAATTGTATTTTACATATCCTGTAAGAATTTCTATCCTTCTGTTCTTTTTTGCAGTTGTGTATTTTCTTCCTGCTTATTCTGGAGATGTACATCTTGGTTAAGCAGTTATTTGGACCATGATAATTTTCTTCCTGTAGATCTTCAGGTCATTCTTAGGTCTGATTAGAGATGTGAGGGCTTGCTTTCATTCAATTACTAATAATGCTGAATTTAGTTTTCTATTTTTCTGCTGACTCTGCAAAGATTTTCCCGTAGATCTGTATGACGGGACTCATCATGCCATGGGATTTTCTTATTATTAGTTTGCTCTATCATTCTTCATGAGAATTTGGAAGTAACCTACGTAAGGCACTCTTCTGATGTGAAAATGCCAGCACCAGCTTCTAATTTGTGGTATCTCATATTGAATCAGTTCATAGGACAAAAGTCTTTCCTATTTGTTGCCAAAAAGAGTCTTCTTGGATCAGAAGATGAAGTTGAGCTGTCTTGTGTCATAGCTAGTGATGACAATTCTGAAGGCTAAATATTTTTCAGCCCATATGCTCTTGACTGCCTTCCATTTGTATGGGTAAAAGAGTAGCTTGGGAGATGATTTAGAAGCAGGGGGAACTGTGCTGCAATAGTAGGACCTTACAAAACAGTTTACTGATGTGCAAACCATAAAGAATCCAGTTAATGCTCCTGGAGTGGTTGGTTCGTGCTGATGCTTGTAAACATTTCTGTCACCAAATTAAGCAGATGTCACTGAACATGAACACTATGCATAAGATGTCCTTTTAATTAACCTTGCTTACTTATGCTGGGAGAATATGATCTCTTGTTATTGTACAGGTTAGCAATGAATAAAATTAAGAACATTGCTGCTTTTCTTTTTTTTTTGTGTATTTATGTAAAGCTTACTTCTGAGTTTCTATAAATCAAGTAGCACTCTACATTTACTCTACATTTTCCAAAATTTCCTCTACTTGATGCCATATTTTTTAGGGAAAATAGTTTATATTGGCAAAAGCTGCCATTCAACTGAAGAACATTAAAGCTGTTTTTAGTTTAAAGAGTGAAACATCTATAGACTGGAGATAAATAGCTCTCCAGAAAAGGAATGTATATTTACACTTTCTTGGTGTAATAGCAGAGGTTATTTTTACATGTTTCAGATTTACATTCCAATGTGAACATTGTGAAGCAGGATGTTAATTCAGTGGCTTTCAAGGGTTGGTAGAGCAAGCTGGGCTTAAACAGTAAATGCTGTATTAATGGTTAGCAGTGACAATTTCATCAACATAGGAGTTGCAGGGTATAATTAATGTCAGTTGCTTTGACACTGTGCTCTAATGTATGGTTTCAACCTTTCTTTCAGTAGCTGTTGGAGAATGCACTATGACAAATTATTGCTGATACAAAGTAGGTCAACAGTAAAATGGCTGACTTACCATAAATGAGCAGAGCTAAATTGTTGTAACTTAATGTCCAGTGGAATTTTCTCAGTGGCTAAGTCTTCTGTGCCCTTGTGTTTCTCAAGCATGAACCTTGTCTACAGCTTTTCCTAACTCCTTATTTCCTAAGCACTTGATATTTTTGTCTGAACAAGAAGGAACATTTCCTCCCAGCTGCTGGGAAGAAATCCACATGAGCAGTAATACTGCATGCGTGACAGTGGATATTTGCCCTAGTAGTATTGCAATTCTGTGACTGCAAAGCTGGCAAGGAGAGATGTGTCGAAACTGAGGAAAAAAAGCAAAATGCTGCATCTTCATTTTGAGATTTTTCTTCACTGAAAGGGACCCATGACAATACATGAGGAAGGCAAACATGGTTGGTTGGATGAGAAAATGTAGAGTACATTTTTGCAGAGGGATGAGTTTTTCCCTTGCTATTCCTGTGATCAGCTACTAAGCCTCTCATCGCGACTTGCAGCGACCTTTTAAAGTTTCCTTGAGAGGTGTAGCTTTATTTCACCTCTTGGATGTCAGGAAATGCCTTCTAGCTTTGTAGTTTTTCTGGGCATTGTAGAATCCAGCATGATTTCATGTGATTTTAAGTCCTGAAATTTTATGTGCTGATTATATAACTGAATAAAGTGATAAATGAATCTATTAGTGTTGTAGGCATGCAAGGAAGAAGAACTTCAGCATTCTTGGAGCAGCCTTGAATGTATGCAAGGAGCAGCAGTGTCTAAAATGGCCAGTGACAGGGGCAGGGCTGGTGATCCTGCCCAGCTTTCATGGTATGGTTCCAGACTGCACACTTACCTAAAGGGCTATATAACAAGGAGTTAAGGCTTGGGTACAGCTTCTAACTCTGAGGTCAGCTTAAAGACAGATATCTAGTACCTACTGTATCATCTGCTGATACTAGCTGCAATTAAAAAATTCCAGCAGAATATGCCCTTGCTGTTCTGTGTTCTATAAAATGAATTTATTATTCCTTTTTGTAACCTAAGAACATGTGTGTTTGGAGTTCTGCTGGCCACAGGTTAATTGATGAGTTTCTTGTACATTGAGAAGAATATTGAAAGACAACATTCCTTCCATGCATTGAAGTTTAAACCAAATTTTATTTGTATATACACAGGGGCACATATTTAAATTTCTTGTATAAATATATATATGCACATACATATTCAATTGCTAGAGTATTTTTTGATGGGTCACCCTGAAGTCCCTGCTCACTGTGATTTAATTCACAAATCATTGCAGGTGTTCTGAACATTGTAAATTCACATAGATGGAGGAAAATTCTCCTCCTCTTTCACTTTTTGTGCCTTAATACATTGGTATTAACAGGAACATGTATTCCTATTCTTTCAATTTTCTGAACGTGAATTTGCAGCTCAGCTCAATTTGCTACTCAGTTGAGCAGATTTACAAGATTTTCAGTAGCATTTTAAAGCAATTTGTAGTTGTCAAAAGGAATGTTTGCAACATTTTAATCAATTTAACATCAGGCTGAAATGAAATAAAGCTAAGATACTTTTAGGATCTTAACTGTATATTCATACTAATACTTTGTAACGAAGAAGAGAGCTTTCTCTGGTTGCTGGTAAGCAGTTGTCTGAGCAGCTAGCAAAAGGTTCGTTTCGGTTGAGCCTAGCATGCTTCCCTAGATGGGTGCACCAGAACAGTTGCTTCTGCCTGATAGAATTCAGGTTCTGTAGTGTGTGAATTAGAAATCTGTTTACAGGTGTGAAAGGCTGTATATCATAACTGCAATATCATGCTGCCTCTGTGGTACACCTACTGCTACAAAGTTATACTGGTGATACTAACCAAGCTTTGTCATTCCACCTCTACTTTTAGCTTGTGTTATAATAATTGCTTTTTTAACCCCTAACTGCTTGCTTCCTTTGTCATGTACAGCCAGTCATCTAACTCCCCAGCTTGCAATCAGCTGTTTGTAGACTTCAGATCCATAAGGAGAAAATAAGGTAGTGGAAATGGCAATATCAGTCTGAATCATGATGATATTAAAGCAAATGATAAATTTAGTTTCACGTTTATGAAGGATCTGTTTCTGTGTGACGAAGGTATCAGAGTCTAAATTTTGATGATATTTATTATAGTTCATTTGTTGTCTGGATATATTTTAACATGGATGAAGCTTTTGTAATATAACTGAGAAAAAACGTGTTGTAAATATGTAAGTACTTTTCAGAAGGACAGCTGAACAAATGTAGCTGCCTGATTGTTTATCCTAATGTTCCTGTGACTATCTTCAAAGCTTGTTGCTTGCAGAATTGACAAGTCCTGCATCATGAACAGCAGAGCCCTGACTCTGAATACTGAAAGTGATAGCTTCTGCAATTATTCAGTAGAAAAATATGTGCACTGTTCATAGAGTTTACTGAGGTTAATTCCAAGCCAAGCTGATATGTGTACAAAATGTCTCCTGAATTATCAAACTGATGCAACCCTGTGACTAATTCTGCAGTGCAAATATGTTCCTTCTCTTGTCCCTTTTGGTACACCTCCCTATCTACAGGAGCATCCCTTTGTAAGCAGTTTGCATTCAATAAAAGGAAGACTGGAGTTCCAATGTGATCTGCACTTTTAAAACCTAAGACCCCAGCCTTTGCACATTCCTAATTTTACCATTATGAGTACCATGAAGCCTTTTGACTTATTCATGTGAATACGTCATGTGCCCTTCAGTATTTTAGGAGATCAAATATGTGTCAAAAGCTTTCCCAGTGAAGTGGAAATGTGGGGGTTTTTATCATTTCCATAGGTACTGGAAGGCACATTAAAATCTTTATTTTTGACTTAAACTTTCCTCTTTATTACTGTAGAATAGAGATAGTGAATAGGCTGAAAAGAGAATGCTGCACACCTACTGCATCATGATCTCATTCTCAACATGATTGCCTTGGTGCTTGGCAGTTCCAATGTTCATGAGTCACACTCCAGTATGTGATTTGCTTAAAAGCAATAAATGTCAGCGCTTTTATTTACAATCTGCCTTTGAAGATTTGGAAGTCATAACTTTAACGTATTTTTTCTACAACTTTGAAGGCTAGGAACTATCTTTACCTTTTTCTTTTAAATGAAAGATGAAAGCTTTGATCGATCTATTGCTAGGTCTGACCTAGCTGCAGTGGGTTAAGATGTGTAACTATCCAAACCCACTCCTTCCTCCACTTTGCCAGAAATTACTATCCTGTTAGGTGAGGTGGCAGAAATGGCTCTTCTGGCGCTTGCTCAGAATTAGCTGAACTTGTTAGGGTTGGTCAATTTGTGTCACGTCAGACCGCAGTGCCTGAGACACAATGGGAGCCCAGTGCTGCTGTCACATCTGCTGGGGAGCTGGCAGGCTCTGGCAGACGGCTGGGGGTGTTGGAGATGTGGTGAGCTCAGCGCCTGTATGTGTGAGCCCTGCAGACTGCTGTTGTCACTGGGCTGCAAGAGCTAGGATGTGTAAAACAAACACACTTGTGCTGAAATTTAGGAAGAGGTCATGTATGGTTTGGAAAGGGGAAGAAAGGAGAGAGCAAAGAAACTGGACAATCCGTATGGTGAGTCAGTGGGAAAGAACTGAATGTAATTCCATGTAATAATGACTCACAGTCCCATTGTTTATAGTTCTTGAGAGTGTCTGATCACATGGGCTTTAACGTACACATTTATATGCTGTCCTTGAGGATAAACAAGGGAATTTACAGGGGAAAAGTACCCAGCAAGATTTTAATTTTAGCTTACTTCTTGTGTATGTCTGAAAGTTTCCTTATTCTAAATCTCATTGTCCCAGGCTCCTGTGCCAATAAGCCCGGTGAATTTTGCTTGTGAGCTAAGCGTGCTTGCTAAAAGGGGAACAAGCATTGTACAACTGCTTTTAAGACACGAACAGGAACGCGGGGTGTCACTCTGCAGCATTCATGTTACCTGCTTGTTAGGTAGCACGCCAGTGGTATTTTAAGAAACAGACTTTGCACGTTCAGAATTCAGTGGATAATCCTGTCCTTCATCTTCCTGGTCCTTGAGTTTGGTATGTGTTTGACTGCCTCCCCTGTTACTATATATTGCTCAAGTCCAAGATAAATGGCAGTGCTGATTTGCTGGCATTAGGTTCTCAAGTGATTATTTTCTCTGCAGCCTGCTTTCCAGATGTAGCTGTAGGCAGTGTGGATCCAGCCTGGGCTGCAGATAATGTAAGGTCAGCAGCCAGGGGAGCTGCAGTGATTTAGAAGGCAGTTATTCTGTCGGTGGTGGGGTATAATATAAACTGCAAAGAGGCCTTTTTGGCTAATGATTTCTAAAGAAAGAGGCCTTTTCAGTGGAAATTATTCAGGGAGAGGTAATTGTGGTTGGTTGGCTGTTCCTGTGGTGGGCCTGCGCACTGCCTTACCTTCTCGAAAATTGTCAGGTTACTTAAAATGTTCGGCAGTTCAGTTACATACATGCTTCATGCGAATACGTAAGAACCTAAATGAAGCCTATGAAAGAAGAGATTGGAGTGGACACCTTGGTATGGTTGAACAATTATTATTGCATGATATTTGTGCAAAAAGTGGTAGACAGATCCAAAAGCAAGACAACACTCGATGTCCTTCTCCCTGGAAACATGAGGAGAATTCTTATACTTAGCCTTTTTATCTGAAGTTCTGCCCTCTGGATAAATGCCAGTGAGAGGAGGGACCTGGAGAAACTTGCGGGTGCAAAGTCAAAGGAAAGTCTGAAGTTAGGGCTCTCGCTACAAAATGTTCAAGCCATGAACAAATGTAGTTTTCTGAACTAACCGTGACATAGGTGTCATCAGTTTGAGTTTAAATTAATTTGGTTGTTTTTTATCGGGAGCTGGAGAAGCTGATCCACAGGTAAAGAAAATACTTTCAGAGAGGCTTGTCACCTCTTTTACTAGTGCCCCGCATCCAGGTGACAATGCCTCTCCGTGCCCTGTTGGCTTCTCTCTCCCCAAATTAACTGTCTCTGGTCACCTCCACACCTGAGTCTGAGACCTCTTCCCAAGGCTTTCCTGGTGGTTGATGAAGAGAAAACATTCTGCATAGAAAAATCCTCAAACTGATTTCAGTGTCCTAGGCTAGAGGGGATGCATTCCAGAGTAAGCACTGGGCACTCTTCTTCTATGAAGAAAGAGCACTGAGTCCATCTAAGTTAGGTCCTCTCCTTCCACATGGTCCTACATGTGATTGTTTAATGTGCTTTAGCTTGCAGTATATTGATTAGATACCTGTCATTATTTTAATAACTCCTAATGCCCCAAATGAGGAATAGCTAACTCTGCTCACATGTTCATTTGGGAATATACTGGAATTGCAGTACCTGGCAGGAAATCATTAGCAGCATGTTTCCTGAATTTTGGAAACATGTGCTTGAATAGTTGGAATGGTAGAAATGTATTTCTGAGAAGTTACAGGGTTTGGCTTGTCCTATGGCAGCTTCCCATGCTCTGTGCCCTTGGGCATACACATTTTTCCCCAGGGAATTTTGTACTACATGCTAATGTATATGTATTACTTTCTTAGGTAAAGAAGAAATAAATCTTTATTTCATTCCCCATTTCATGCTTCTCTCAGTTTTCAAAAGTCTATTCCCAAACTGAACACAGCTGGACTCTGGCTCCTGGGTGGTAGCTGTTGGGGTGGTAGCCCTGCCAGGTGAATTATACCTCCAGTTCAGGTGTTAAGGGTTTGGACAAGAGTACTGGGCTGTCAATAAACCATTTGAGGAATCACACGGGAGGATGGGGTCTCTCTGCTTCTTTCAGGTAGCACTGCAGGTGTTGCAGAGCCAGACGAACAGAAAAGCATTGTCTGATAGTGGCTACCAAAGTACAAGGGACGTACTCTCACTGCATCCAGAAAAGTGCCTGGTAAGGGAGTGTCTGCCAGTTTAACATGGTTGTTTTTCTGAGTCAAACCCAGCTGGATAATAGATGCTGCCTGTTGTACTCTGCAGTCTTGAAAAGGCAGTGTGCACCATTTGAGAATTTTCCCCAGTACTACTGCTGATTTCTTGGGAGATTTTAAGGGACTTAAATGGCAGTACTTTTATGTAGTAGCTAGAGATCACATACCAGTTCACTTTTTGTTACCCGCTGGTAAAAGTATCAACAGTAAACTATAAGGAGTCAGAATAAGATTAAAACCAATCTTTCTCATGCAGCTCCAGATTATGGCTATCTTTATCTTCTCAAGCATCCATTTTTGGATGAGAGGTGTATGCTGTTGTAAAGCTTTGGGATTCTTAAAATACAGAAGGGGAGCCCAGGGAACCAGGGCAACCTTAACATCATCCTTATGAAATAGTGAAATAAGTTTAGGAAGCAAGAAGGGCTGCCCCATGTCCTCTTACTTTAGGAGACTGCTAACACTCTCCTAAGTGCTTGTTTTCTTTTTTCTGCATGAAACCAGGAGGGTGGTTGTATTGAATTGGCATCTTGTGAAACAGGGCTGTCTCATGGCACAGAAGATGCTTACTCATTTCAGGGAAGGGCAGCCAGGGTCACTAAAGGAGCAGAGAGCAACAGACAGACTCAGAGGTGTCACTGTTTTAGGTGGTGCACTGAACTCCACCTTATCTTTCTTTTAATGTGTTGTAAATAAAGCTGCCTCCTACTCCTGTTTATCTGTCCAGCTAAAAGTGATTGTGAAAAGGACCAGACAGTGAGCTCAAATTCAGAATAGCACACAAGCCCATCAAATTTCATTGTTTCTCCTAAATTTTACACTTGTGTTTCCATTAAATGGTAGGAGGGGGTGTGTCTGTAGTCTGTCTTGATCAGTGCATTTTATTGCACGTTTTTTTTAAATATCACCTTTCAGCTGAATGTATGGATATTCAGTGTCTGCATAAACCCCCACAGTATCATACCTTTTGCAGGATGATCCATTGATATGGTCATGGAGTGAATTTATCCCACTCATAAATTAATACACCTAGAAATAAATAGTCATGGGTTATTTTATTTTGCTTTGTTTTTCAAAGTAAGTTGCTATTCAGTTTTGGCTTGCTGTCTGTGTTTGTGAATGCTGATGGATCGTTTTAGTTAAATCCACTAAGAAGTTCCTCAGTTGAACAGTGTAATTCAGATTACACAGAATAGATTGGTGTTGCCTTGAATTAGAGGGAAAGATGCTGTTGATTGCTGCAAATGAATTTCCTCTGTGAATGTGGCAATATAGGAGTGAGTCATGGTTTAATCTTTACAGGTTGAGGCTGCTCTTGCTCTCAACAAAGAACACTCCCAGGCTCTACTTGATTTTGGAGAGAAGAGGATTTGTCCATTGATGCTCTGACATACAGAGCTGTCATTTGTTTGGATATTTTTTCCAGTCATAATAGCTTTGTTAAGAACTATGTAATGCATCATAGAATGCAATAAATGGAGTAGAACTAGCTGTTCTCAGAAAGACTGTCAATGGAGACTCATCACTGAATGGAAATATTTCCAGTGAAGTTCTGCAGAGACAAACACTGTGAAAATGCCATTAAGGATTTTCATTAGTGTTTTGAAAATTCATGTAATCTCTGCTCTTAAAATGCCTATATGCCACAGTTTGGAGGAGCATAAAACAGGGACAATAAAGTGCTTACACCGATTGCTTAATAAACAGTCTGTTTATGTTATATTTGACCTTTTTGAAACGCATACAAAGTTTTTCATACACTTAAGAGTGTAAAACACAGATCCTCAGTATGCAATGGGAAACTGTCTAGTGGCTGGAATTGAAATTCCAGCTTGGCAGAAGAGAAAGAGTAGCAGCTAACAGCACAATGTTGGGGCAGAAAGTGAGCTCCTTGGGTGTATAACAATTGGGGGAAATAAAGGTGTGATTTTACTTTGAAATGCAACATGACGAATGCTAGGAAATTGCTTATCATATTGGTGTCAATGCTGGTGTAGAAAGGATTTCAGAAACTGGAGAAGAGAGCAGAGCAGTGCCACCAGAATGACATCAGGCTTGAAAGAGTTCCTGGCAGTTGGATTGTAGCTATCCTGGTTAGCATATCAAAAGGACAGGACTGGGAAGCTGCTTAACAGCCTGAAAGAACCTTCCCAGCATCAAGTGCCGGTGACCAAGAATCCTCTCCTTATGGAAAGAGAGATAATGATAAGTTTGGGAAATGCCTGAATCCAGGCATTTTTCAGAAGAAGATTACACATTTTTCACAAAGAGGGTTTAATCCTTTGAGCAACCTACCAACCTACCAAAGGAGCCAAGGGACCCATTTCCTGGTGTCTGCAAATGAAAGCCATGTGACTTTCTGGAAGGTATATTTAAGTTAAACACCAGTTAGTAGGTTTGTTATTAAAAAAACTGGATGAAATGTGATAGATGAGAGGTTGAAACAATAGAACAGTACATCATTAGCCCTTTTTTTTTTTTTTCATTCCCTTAAACTCTTGAGTTTATGCATATGTAAGCTTCAATATCTGGGGCATTTTCTCACATTTGCCTGCATTCCCTGATCAGTAACTGGCCATGCCATGCTGCCTTGGTATTCATTCTTTATAAGGTCTAAGGCTCATTAAAACTTCAGATTTTTTTGTACATTATTCCCAAGCTGTGCCTTATGCATCTGTCCTGACAAAAAACCCAAACCAACCAAACGAACAAACCCAACCGGAAACAACCTCCCCCAACAAGAACAACAACAAAAAAACCCACCCCCAACAACTCAAGCCAAACCAAACAGGCAAACAAAACACCAAACCAACCAACCAAAAAAACCCCATCCTAGACACTTTATGAATGTTTAGGGTTCAGCTTTTTCTTAGAGAGGAAGAACTTTCCTTTCATTAACATCAGTGATCCATACACATTTAGAGACACTTCTTTTCTTTCCAGTGATCCCTAAGTTGTCTCCAGCTCTGATTCTTTAAAAAAAGTTGCATGATTAAACAATCTCTATAGAAGTATAAACTAGGCCTTTTAAAATGTTTTGGGTTACTCTGTCTTTCCAAGTGTAGTCAACCCCTCTGTCACTATGGAGGTGAAGGAATGTAAGAAAACTGCTCTGGGCAGTAGCATACAGATAGTACTGTGAAAATGAAGTCTTTTGTGTGTTCACCTGAACTGGTATAGGAAGCCTGGAGGAAGGGGAGAGGTTCTCAGGGAATCTGAAAGGCAAAAGTGCTTTTCCTGTGTATTTGCTTTTGTTGAAATTTTATCTTTCAAAAATAACATTTTCTTTGCTTTGATGTCTGTTTTATTTGCTTAGGTTATGTTATCATTTTGAGCTCATGGTTTAGTGAATAGAGGATAAAGTAAATACCAAAGGGAAACAAAAATATGACCAGAGTTCATATAGAAAAAGTGACTGTCTACAAGGGACAATTGTTTCAATGCATGTTTAAATACATATTAGATTTCCAAATGCATCTGACAATTGCAAAGCATCAGCTGCTACTTCATAGTGGCAAATTCGTTACCTGCCTCCGTTTTTGGCCTTCTCTAAGTACTTATTTCCATAAGTACCTTATTGGCTAGCATTTAAGACTGAGATTGGGATTTAGCTTCTAGGAGGAGAGGGTCCCCCAGGTAAGGAATCTGCAAGCCCAATAGATGTGATTGAAAAGCAGTAGCATTTTGCATATGTTGACTAAATCATGGTAGTATGGTCTGCTGTATGGAACAGGGGAGGTACACAGGTTATCCAGCTGTTTTAAATGTAGTGTATATTTCTTATTCCATCAGTTACAGAACTCATATTTGATTTCCTTTTGCTTAAACACAAATTCAGACAAGAAGCCTAAATGAACAAAAGCTTTTATCTTCTACTGGGACTGACCATGATTTCGTACTTTGGCAATGGCTACTGAACAAATACAACTTCCTGTAGCATGGACATTTTTGTGAGCCAGTCAGATCCATGGAAGTGACCCCTGCATTCAGTCCTGCAGATGTTGCATTTATAAGCATATGATGGTTCTCCCTACATTTTATTGTCATAATAAATGAAGCAGTTAATTTTGGAAACTTACAGCTGCAGTTGGGTTAAACCCCACTATCCATATTTTGTTTAAGCCTTTTGGTGGCTCAGAAATCTCCCTGTTTTCTTTGCCAGCAATATTACTTTTTGTTATTTTTCTTAAATAAAAGGTCCCTAGAGATTTCCATCAGTTATTGTAAAAGGCTGATTAATATAGTTCCCGAAACACAGTGGGGGGAAGGAGGCTGAGGTAAACGCCCTGAACATCCTTTTCTGTCCATACTTCTTGATACAAAATAGACATCTTTGCCCATATTGGTGCATGTCTTTGTCCTGCAGCTGTAATGATGGAAGCAGCTATTTAAAAATGGGCTTGAACTGCAATACTGAAAGAGTTTGGCATGCTTGACTAGAGGGACTTCAGAGACCTGAAAGCTTGTGCACTGCCATCTCAGTGGTGAAAGAAGCAGCTTGGTCATCTTAGAAGCCACAGTTCTGTGCCTTTTTGTGGCTCCTCTCACAGAAACGTGCCTTGGGAGCAGCCCTGGGGAGCAACACCACAAATGTTACACCAGGTTTGCATCATCACAGAACCCAGGCCTATTGGAAAGCTCCTTCCATGGACAGCTTAATAGTTTTACACTGTTTTCAGGTAGCGGTGAGGAACTGCTGAGAGAGGTGTGAATGCCAGAGGGACCAACCAGCTTTGTGCATTCTTCTCTTGTATTGTGTTCACAGTAAACATGAATTTGCTTGTTTCTGAGGGTTACACAAGTGTTATGTCATAATAACTAATCTAAAGAATCAGTGTTGTGGAAATTATATATTTAGGAGCCAGAACACACAGTGGAAAAAATTGTTCAAATTGCCTAAGAGAAAAATCCACTAAAATTCTTGCTGCTTGTAAAAAGCTTTAGCAGCCTTCTGAGTGAAAACACCCTAAAATCAGAAACCTACACGGTTTGAGTAGCAAATGTGGAAAGCCAAGGTTTCAGTGTTTCTTTTCCTTATTTCAGCCTGTCAAATTCATTCACTCAATTTAAGCCAAATTTGCAAAGCTCTTGGTATCACTGAAAGAGGTGTTTAAGCGGTTTATTTTTTCTTTTGCAAACAAAGGGGGAAAAAATCTCCACAAAAAATCTCAGTTGTCATTTCACCTGTGTTCTCATGACTTTCTCTAAATCCTCCCCCCCAAAAAATAAAAACCTACTTCTTCATGTAGTTCATAGTTCTTATAACCTGAAGATCAGTTCAGTGAAGCTTATGATAGTTTCATTGTTGGCTTTCAGAGAGACTGTATTTTCACTTGACAGAGCTTAGGTTTAAAAGCTAATGGGAAATTTCACTTATTAGTAAGTGAGTTGTTTCTGTCAGTACTAAAAGAGTAATCTTAAGGTTAATATACCTGCATGCTTTGTAGGATGGTAAATAAAGGAGCTGCCTGTTGTATCTGAGTATGTTGTCACAAATGCTAAGCCAAGGTCAAAACCTTAGTTTCAAGCTTTATCACACTTCCATTTGCCTTGTTCAAACACTATATATAGGCTTATATCCTGCAAATGGTGGTATAAAGCTTATACAAGGGTCAGTCCTGATGAGCGAGCTAGGACTTGGGTCTACACACAGTATAATCCTTGCTCAAACTGACATGAGGAAAGAGCAAAAATCTGGAGTCCTGGCAGAGTTTTCCTCCTTTGGTTCATGTCTGTTCCTGATATCAGGCAGCCAGAAGACTGCTGATCAACTGTTCCCAATTGGAAATAGGAAAAGGGAAAATAACATGATGGGCACGGCAGGCTGTGGGGACTGCCAGGCTTTTTGGGTGGCTCTGGAGTGTGCATAAAACCGATTGCAAGCATAACCACACTGACTGAGCAGTGCAGGCTGCAGGGGATATCTGAAAGGTAACTGCTGATTCTTTCCTAATATTTTAGATTCCTGAAGGTATAGTTAATCTATAGGTACTGGCACTCCACACAGGGTTTTTGTTTAATTTTAGAAATGCTAGTACACACAGATGGACAGTCTGAAAAATATGTTGACAATAAAGCATACTACATGTGGTGGTAAATTGAATTAATCTCTTAACAAGGCTCAGGTTATGTGGCAACGTGTAAAAGATATGAGAAGCAAAAGTGCACTGTGTGGGAATAGTTATGTTCCCTTAGAAGAGGGTGTATCTGTGTGTGCAACAGCCAGATAGCTATCCTGCAAAACATTCTGCAAAGGGCAGTGCTGGTATCTAACTGCCAGATCAGCAGCTCGGCTTCCTTCTAAGGGTGCATCATCCTGTAGTCTACTACCCAATGAGGGCTTATGGCTTTTGTGTGTGTTTCATTGGTTATTTAGGGTTTTCTTTCATGAGGGAGGATTTTGTGGACCTCTTATTCCCATGCAATGAGTAAGTCAAGATCATCCAGCATTAACCCTTGGAAAAATACTTGAAAAATATCACCTTAAAAATTCAGTCTTCCTGACACTAAAGCTATGGGCACACCAGGTGTAAATACACCAGAACAGTTAACAGCCTGGTGATGAGGCATTCAAGGGGGGGCAGAAGGCTTAAGCTGAACCTCTTCTCCTATTTAACCTCATATCATCAATCTGTCTTCTAGGCTGTGAGAAAACTGCCAGAGTATGAAATATCAGGTGGGAAATGCTCACACTGTACATGGGGATTCAAACTATGGAGCCATTTTAGGGACCTAACTCATTCATTTTGAAACAAAATCTTATTCTGGACCTGAGAAACAATTTCTTTCTAAACATTTTCTTAAAAGTAAGCCATTGCCATAGAATTTTTCATTTCTATAAGTTAACTTTTTTTTTTTTTCTGATCTGGAATGAACTTCCATTTCACACTGCTTTGTTGAATTATGCAGCTCTTTGCCATAGAGGTCTTTCTCAGCTTGGGTCCCAGCCTAGTGTTGAGGGAGGTGACACATTCTTGTAGATACGACACTTGGACTCAGAAAGGACTACAAAGGATTTGGCTCATTTTCAGGTTGCTGAGGGACTGGGGCTAGTTCACTTTCCTTGTCCTAATATCCTGAATTCCATTAGAAAATGAGAATATCATTGCTGATCTCATTCATACCATGCTTCAGAATCTATAGATGGAAATGCTGCAGGTGTATTTTTGTCTGTATGACTTACGTATATTTTAAAGCAACATTTTGGATCAGGATTCAAAGATCTGCTTTTATTGGCACTTTTGAATAATGGGACCTTGTAGAAGAGCTGCATCATGTCTTCTTGGTGGAAACAAGGACTTGATCCATAGGACTGCTTCCCCTATGAGTCCTTTGCTTTTTGCTTGGAAAATGGCAGTTTATCTCCAAACTAGGCCTGTGTTAGTGAGCAGGCATCTGATTTGAGACAACTCTGTTGACTGTGACCTCCCCTTTAGATTCATAGAAGAGCTGTATGTGCTGTCCATGAATATGGTCAGATTACGCTGATTTCAGTCATAGTTTTGTAGTCTTTGCTACTGTGAAGTGCAGCTTTGGCTGCTGTAAAGGCAAGCGGTGGAGTAGTGGGGAGTGAGGAGTGTCCTGTCATTTGCATTTACAATGATTTTGCCTAATGATTCCCCTCTCCCTACTCTTGTCTCTTGGGGTAACACCTTATGAGTGGTGTTGAGTCCAGAGCAATAGCCCCATGTCAATGCATAAGGTTTTATACAGGCACTGGATGCTGAAGTGTGCTATGGCTAAACACTCTTCTTTCAATATATAGTGATGTTTTACCTATTTAATGTTTCTTCCTGAAATTGTGTGTGTGTCTATCTATCTAATAAGAAACCCAAAAGGTGGCTCTTTTATATCCCAATGAAAAGGTTTTTGATTAGTCTATGTTAAAGTAATATAATTTAGTTTATTGTAAACATGTAAGAAACATCGTTTTGGGTTTTTTCCTTCATCTAAATTGATGTTTTGTCTCTCATAATAATTTTTGTTTATGTGTTTGTTCTCTCCAGACACAGGTACTTAAGTTTTTAGGTATTGATTAATCTTTCTTTCTCACAAAAAAAAATCATGTTAATATGATATCCTGCGGCTCTCTGTTGTTTACATAGTATTAGCACAGGGAAATACTACTTTCAGTTTGATACATAAAGCCCTCCTTGTCTCTTGTGCCTTTTGTCTGTAGGCTATTATGCATGTGACTAAAGCCATGCATGACCTGAGCAAATGTTTGAATAGGGTTCTTGTGCAGTAGGACCGTATAAGCCATTAGGCATACTCTCTTTAACTTGGTGATGAAAACATTGTGGTACATTTGGTGGCACAAAGTAGAGTAAAAATGCTTTTGTGGCAGCAGAATAAATAGCATTCTAATTTGTTTTTATTATTGTGCACGTGTGTGCTGCATATTTCTGGCAAAATTATCAAGCAGGACCTTCTGCACGAAAAGTGTTAAAGTTGTTGGAGTTGTGGTGTGAAAGCTGGGCTTGAAAGAGAAAAAAATGTATTGCTTTTTTCACTCTGAAATTTGAAATCAATATTATTCTGTCATTTTTGTGATCTGAGCCCTGAAATCTGTGAAATGACGTGAGGCTGTTGATAACTGTCTTTTTTCTTTATAAAGCATTTTGTAAGAGCATTGTTTTTCTTTCATCTCCATATGTGATGAATACTATCATAGAGACTTGAATTTTTGCTGTGGGAATGTAAAAACATGGGAAGCTGCTCTCTGCCAGGCTATTTCCTTAAGGATCCACTTTACATATCGCCAAATCAATGACCTGTCAGGTGTAGTTATGTGCCATAACAATGATATGAGGTCAGTCAGATGAAACCAAGGTATGTATTCCCAGCAGATCCCAGCTATCTACTTAACAATGATGTCAAACTAAATTTTCTTTGGTACAGAGCATCCTCTTTCAGTTTTATTTGTTTCTAGATTTGCTTAACTCTGAATTTGCATCTATTGTGTGAAATTCTAACAAGCAAAAAAAAATCCATTTGTTTTGCTTTGTCTTGAATTACTATACTATATACTTGCTATTTTGTTTGTAAACAGAAACCCATGCTTGTTACATGTAATTGCAACTCTTCCTCGTCTGGATAGTGTATATTTCATGTAAGAAACAAATATGTTCTTTGCTGTAATGATGAGGTGGCATTTAATTAATCTATCCTACCGTAACATTAATTTACTGTTTCCTAAACACAGAAGTATTTTCTTAGAAAATGCCCCCTTACAGATATAACACATTTGTTCTGTCCTGCAAGTCTGTATTTGTGAAGCAAAAGATGTACAAATTTGGTCTGTAAATCAGTATTTTTACATGGAGTTACTTCTCAGTTTGTTCTCAAAAACCTGCAACTTATCAATGTTTCAAACCCTTTAATACTACAGGAGAATCTATTTTCTTAAAATGGATTCAGGATTTTCCTTTTTTTTCCCTAAATAATATGGAGGGGAAAAGGGAGGAGGGGAGAGAGAAGTTCTGTTAGTCTAATGACCAAGAACTGCTAAGCATTAAAAACAAACACACATTTGGTACACAGTGTACTGCATACAGTATATCAGTGCGACAGCATTTTTAGCTACTGTGTATATCTCATTGAAAGCAGAAGACATCGGTGATAATGTAAAAACTAAACAACTGGATTAAAAATGAACTCCTGAAGTACTGAGTTACAAAAAAATGAAAGAGGAAAGTGCTTTTGTTGAGTTTGTTTTTTTTATAGCGAAAAATAGACAATGAAGTAACAGGAAAACAAACCCACAGGTTTTAAAAATACATATTAAAAATGTCTTATTCAGAAATGCAGACATCCTGACTGAGAGCTACTGAGAGATTTTGTATGAAAAATCTGGTTTGTTTTCAAGATGTAATAATCCTTAATTTATTGACTTGCTAAATATAGTCTAAGCACTGTCATTTGAGCATAAGTTAGTGTAAGTCTGCATTGTGATTTCTTTTCTTCAGATATTTTGAAGTCATCTGTTGATTTATTTTTTTTTTTTGTGCTGCAAGACCAGCGTTGATCATTTCAACAACCGTGCTTTATCTTTCAAACACATGTAAAAAAATTACAGTTCTTCAAACAGAAGCAGCAGAGATCAGGTTCCACAATGGAGTGCTGGAAAAAGAACACAAAGGTGGGATGTACGATACCCTCATCCTTTAAAGGTGGATAATTCGTAGCTAACTTATGAAGTTGATACACAATTTGAGGAAACGAGCATCCCACCCATTTTTCTTTGTGTGCTCCATAGAATTCACATCCTTCCATTTTTGTTTTCTGTTTCCTTGAATTGTGCTTCATAGCTGATTGTCATTGCTCGTTAGCTGTTGCTGTGTTAGGAGGGCTGTCCAGACAGTGACACTGCATGGAAACAGCTGAGTAGTTCAGAAGAGAGATTCATAATTCATGGTGACCTTTAATAAAATGCGAAGCTAAAGAAAGCTGCTTTTAGTTTACCACGTCTGAAACAATGTAAGAACTATTATTAACTTTAGTCTTTTCTGTTACGATATTTAAAGATACTCCAGTGCAGAGGAAACATATCTTCACATGGAAGCCTACTTTTATCATTGTTTTGGTAAATGGGATGCACTGTTTGAACTTCTTTTCTCTCAGACCATCGGATTTAGGACACAGCTGACCAGTTCTTAGCCAGGCCTGCTACATGGTTTGACAGGCAATCCTGAGGGCTGCAATGTGTTTCCACTTTCCCCTTTCTCTGGGAAGGGAAAGAGCTACATGTAGCTCTGAATGCAGCACTGTTTGCATTTTCTGTCTCCGATTCCTCCCTGTTTTCCCTGTAGCAATGCCAGATCCAACCTCCTTTATCCTTCCTACCACACCAGGGCCGTGTCATAGGAGCAGTTTGGGCTGCTCCAAACCAGCTGGCAAAGAAAAGTATCCATATGACATCCATGTGGGATGGCAAGGGGGAGGTGAGGGCTGGAGAGGACCATTCTCTCCGTGGTAGCTGTGTTTGAGCAAGCTGCAATCTGGCCCTCAGCTTGCACCTGCCTGCAGCGAGGGGCTGACAGCATCGCTGCCAGGGGAGAGCTCGCAGGAGGGCAGAAAGCCATGGGAGCCACGTCCTCAGCTGCTGCTCTGCTCCGGTGGGACAATAAAAGCCCGTCCTGCTTTCATCAGGTGAGGAACCAAGCCTTGAAGGCTATCTCAGTAAATTTTTCCCTAATCCAGTTTATCAGAGGGTGAAATTAGCTTCTCCCTCCAGACAAAAGTACTTCCAAGACTGAACGCTCACTTCTTCAGAGCACAGGGCCTTCCAGGAGCCTTTCTCTCCTCTGCTTTCTGGGCTGCTTGGAGCCCTACGCCCTGCAGCTTTGTGCTACTCAGCTGTGTTTTCCTCCTTTAAACCTCACAGAGAGGGGTTGTGCTGGCTGCCCACTTCCCTGCAGCAGACACTGCACACTGCCTCCCCAAGGTGGGGCTTGTCCAGGTGCCATAGCCTAAACGACAGCTTGTGGGGTAAAACGCTGCCCATCCAGCCTATCGAGGGACCTTGTTTTACACATTTGGTCCTGAATGGGGAATAAATGCTCATTGAAATGACAAAAGAAGTGCTGTCCTATTGCCTTCTGCAGATGGGAAACCTACTTGCATTGGTCATATTGCTTTTGAGCAATTCCCCTAGTACATCCGCATAAAAATATCAGTCCCATGGGCCCTAGATCTCCTGTGGACACCTCATCTGGGACACTTCACAAATCTGTCTGGTGGAGACTTACAGGATACATCTGGCTTGCTCATGTTTCTAAAACTGAGCAAAGGACTTCTTTCTTTGTGACTGTTCCCCCCATTTGGATGGTGTGGGGTTGGTCACCCAAGAAGGGATGCCTGCCGTGCTCTAAAATGGGGAAGATTATCTGTGTGCAGCTTAAAAATGAAGCTGTGTTGCAGCACCTGTTCAATCCCATACCAAAGAAAGGAGCAGAGACAGACTGTATAAGATGCAGTCTTATTTCAAGTGAAATTTAAAACCTACTACTAGAAATAAGCGCTTTCTTCACAATGCGGTAGCAATGAAGGCAGAGCACATTTTCCAGAAGAATTGCAAAAGGTCAGGAAATTCTTGGCTCCCTATTAGTTCCAAGTGATAAGAAGGAGAAAGAAGAGACACTATCCAGCATAAATCATGTTTTTAGGAATTTCCCAATATTGCTTCCTGTCTTTGTGTTTGGGCAGTGGCTTGTATACAGAAATAAAATAAATTGGCTTTATCTTTTCAGAAGAAAGTGTCTGCTATATCATTTGCTGGCTCTCATTCCTTCGTTCATTCAAAAACAGCAGGAAAAGGGCCTTTGTATTAAGAGCAGTCAAGGTCAGGGATTTTTGGTTTTGATGTTGGCTGCCAGTAGCTTGACTTCTTTGACTCCTATTTCCAAGTTGGTCTCAGATAGCAATCTAATTGCTAGCGTACAGGGAGATATTTCACAGCTACAGGTTAGCTGCAGCAAGCACAGAACCGAAAAAGATTTCAGGACAAAATTAAAAGTCTTGCACTGTCTCAGCCCTTATTCACGCCAATCTCAAATTAAGTTAATCAAGCCTACCAAAGGGCTGCCAAATTTGACCCTGATGCTGCAAGCTCTTTTTCATGCACACTCACCTTCAGAATCTGTATAGGCAAAAGCTTTACCTACATGACCTGGTTTACAGAATCAGGGCCTTACACACCAGTATTCACCATACCAAATATTTATTTTCATGGCAAGCATTCAAAAATGCAAAACAATGTTGTGTTGTTTTTAAAAAGAGAAACAATGTTTTGCAAGCACTGACCTGCACGTCTGGGGCACTTTGCAAGCCTTACTACCTTGACATTGCAGTCAATTGCTC
Source organism: Pezoporus wallicus (assembly GCF_028554395.1). Lineage (NCBI taxonomy): Eukaryota > Metazoa > Chordata > Aves > Psittaciformes > Psittacidae > Pezoporus > Pezoporus wallicus. The sequence goes on from NW_026635420.1 coordinate 24,810, forward strand.
TGTCTCATTCAGAGTGAAACTATGATATTCTTAAAGCCTCAAGTTAATAGGTAAAATAAATCATTACACAAAATATATATGCCAAAACATGTCAGTATGGAAGGGAGAACATTTCTTGTTGGTTTATTTTTCTGGCAACAGGCTGTTTTGGTGGTAGGCAGGCACAGCAGAGGCAGAAATGTGTTGCAGTTTATTCCCTGGCCTCTAAAACCAAGCTACCATATAAGAGTGCAACTTAATCATACATCCAGTGACAACTCCTGTTTAAGCCACTAATTAGCACTCTGCGACACAGAGAGATTTCACTTTTTTCACCTTTTAATGTAATTCTCAACATTTTCTGAATGTATCAATTAGGGATTTCCGGTAAGGGAAAGCAGGTCTCAAACTCTGGAGAAGTACAATAAATCACCAACCATATGGGCTTTTGTCATTAAAAGAAAGACATAATAAGACAAAAGCCGAAGTAAGTTAAAACAGCTGAACAGTGATCTGAAGCCGTCTAATGCAAAACCCACTACCTTGGCTTGTTCACAGGCAGCTTCTTTAGAAGACTGAAAGAAAACCTTTTTCAACTCTTTATTTCTTGGCTACGTTGGAAAGAAGGCAAAGAAAAGCCATCTCAGTGCCGCTTTTCATGCTCTGCTTACTTTGTTTTCACATGAGATCCTGTGCGCTACCTTTGTTTTTTTTCCCTTTGCTTTTTAGAGGGCTCCTTGTGCAAAACAATAGAGAGTCCTGATAACGACAGGCAGTTGCTCCAAGGCCTAGTTGTTCAGCAGGATTCACTCCAAGAAACCAAGAGGGGTGTGTTGAGCCTTTTTTCCATCACTGGCCTTTACAGTTAGCAGGCCAGATGGCATGAGATGGGCGCAAAAAAAATAATGACAATAAATAATACTGCGACTTGCAACGTGGACCAAGCTCCGTTACTTCCACTTCATCACACTGTTTGGAAGTGCCTTTGATGTATAAAGCAGCCCCTAAGATAATGAAATGCGGTGGCAGCTGGCTAATGGCTGGGAAAGTGCAAACCCTGCATTGAACTCTTCCCACCAGGCTATTCAGCACCCAGGCAATGTCAGTCTCAAGGAGACAAGGAGACAGGGAAGAAATGGAGGCTTGTTGCTGTGCAGCCTTTGGGCTTCTGGGCAGGCTGCTGTAGGTGGGGTATTATTTGCCTTGCTGAATAGAAGTGATGTGCCTGAGGCAAAGGGAAAGTTTTTACTGTCTTAACACATTAACCTTGCAGGCTCTGTCCTAGAAATATTAAATGAAGCCACAGGGTCGTGCTGCTTGAAGAGACACTGCTTTTGGGTAAACTTTAAAATGAGCTATGTTTTTTTTTACTACAATCTTGTCAGTCACGCAGTCAGGGTTAGTTTCCTTTTGGGGAGGACTATCTCGTGGCTTGGCTCCATGGGAAATAGAAAAATAAACACATCCAGACTTTTCTCTCAGCTGCTCCAGGCCTAAATGTGGGGCAAGGTAAATGACAAAGATCCAAAATAGACAGCAGACACAGACAAATATGAAACCCCTATTTGTTCAGGAGGTTTGAAACAGTAGGTGATTTATTTCCCGAATACAATGAAAAGTTTCAGGTCTCTCCCTTAAATGATCCTGTGTTAATATTATAATGGGGTCTGACCCCACAAATATTTGATTAGATATGCACTTACCTTCATGCATGTCATTAGTCCTGCTAACCTCCGTGTCATGGTTTGTCACCAGAAAGTTCAGCATACACACAGACTATGCAGGTTTGGGGCTTGCTACTGCCAAATGTGGCAAAAACCTGCCTCAGCAGCGAAGGTGCAAGACGAGATTTGAAAGAGTAAGTAAGTGGTGAAATTCAAACTTCGCAGAATAAATATTTTGGGGAAATAGATATTTGCTCTACCTTTTGTTATTTGGCAATTTTTTTTTTTAATAGTTGAATTCTGGAATATTAATGTACAATTATAAAACTCTACTTGCCAACTGTTTAAATTCAAGGCCTATCTTATTATGAAATACTTCTGTCCTGGATGTTATGATCTTGCAAGCAAGGGCAGGGTCACATATGACCAAATGGTCATCTAGTGACATTTTAATCCCAGAATAGAAGTCCACAGTTAGCTGAGAGCTGCGGTAGGCTCTGAATCTCAAAAATTCAGGAGAGTGCAGGAGATTAAAAAAGGGACAATTTGCCTGCTTTATCACAAATGAGTACTCTGCTCCATACTCAGGGCAAGGCTGCTGAATCTCAGTGTACATTTTCATTGACCGTATGCCAAATATGTATTGATTATTGTCACTCATGCTATTGTATACTGTATCCCACAGTACACGTAAGATATTTCCTAAGAGTAACCGTAAGTCAACATTGCCAAAATTCTCAGTGCCAAGTGGGAATAGCTGTATTTAATACTAAGATTATGGCAGCAAACTTCTGGTCTCTTCCTTGTGATGCCTTATCCTGGCAATGTTTAGCTGCCTTTTAGGAAAGGCCTTTTGTTTTATTAGATTGACATTCACTAAGAACTACCAGCCTAGGTGGATATATTGACTCTATCAGTCAGCCTTTGACCGTATCTTCTACAGAGCGTGTTTTCTAAATCTGGTTTTGAGAGCTGTTTGCTTGACAGACTGCTTCTCAAACTTATGATTGTTTGTTTCTGGCTCCTTTTGATTGCTCTGCTAATCTCTACACTTTGGCCTCAGGGCTATTATTTATATGATACTTTTATTGGTGTTTGAAACTTTGTTTTCAGTAGATTTGAAGCCCCTTTCTAAGCTGCTTTTCTGATTAAATTTTGTCAAAGAGGTTGGTGGATTACTTTACTTTTTTTTTTTTTTTCCCTGTTTGTCCTCCTCCTAATTGCTCAGTTGAGAGCTCACCTGCCTTTTGTTTGTGCCTGCCTTTGTGATTTGTTCTCAGATTAGAAGGGGCAGCTGCACAGCTTTTACTTTTATTAGTTCTTTGCAATGGGTCAAGCAAAATATTAACCACCCATGTACTGCCATGTACTGCTCTCTGAAAACCTCAAGTGAATTACAATAGAACTCTTTTCTCAACACACTTGGTTCTTTTTGTGTGTGTCTAGATGTATCTGTTATGCTCTGATATATCGTTATATCAGAGCATATGAAATGAGCCCGACCTTTCTTACAATTTGTCTAAACTCATTTTTGCAAGACTTAGAGTGTGAAATTCAAACCCAGATTTAGGCCTCAGCCCTGCAATGCCAGGAGCTCAGTGGGACAAATGCATGCATACAGTATTTCCTGAGCACTGGGCGTTCCAAGTCATTGTTGTCCTTAGCTCTCTGATTCTATGAGTTTTATCTACCACAAAATGTAGTTTGAGCCCTTTAAGATCTGCAAATAAAGTAGCTCCTATCTTGATCTGGGTGATTTAAAAAGTTTTACTGTTTCTCAGTTACTGAGCATTCTGTTTACAATTTACAATAATCTCTGATGTGTCAATTTTTTCCTTCTTATACTTTTCAAAAACGTGCTTTATTTTTTGGGGGGCCAAGGGATAGGTGGGAAGGAAAGAGATGGATGGAATATGCCATAGATTAAGATAAACTCTCCAAAACCCAATTATTTCTACCAAATTTTGTTTATTTTCAAATTTTAGGTTAATACATTTCAATTACTCAAGCCTGAGGATCCAAGTCCTCAGCTAAGCAAGAAGCTGAATGGCCACAGTGATAGCTAAAGCCAATGGTTCCTGCAAGCATTTCAGTCTTTCAGGAACTGGACAGGATGTTCAGAACAGGAGCTTTAGTGGGTAGAGAGTTAAGTTCAGAACATTCCTGGTGGTAAACACTTAAGTGCCTAATATTTGGCATGACAGATTGTCTGGTGCAAATTTAGTGAGTTGTTTTGAAAACGTAGCTCTTGGCAAAGACTGTTGAGAGTGTGATATGCTAGCCAATACTGAATTTGTCCATGCCCAAGTCTGTGTGCTTACATAATTTGTGCTGAGGATGATAAAGAAGTTAGATAAACTGGTTTTCTTGTTAACCATTGTTATTTCTTTGTATACTGTGTTGAATGGTTATGTACCATCTAGAGGGGCTATGGTTATTGAATTTTGGTTTTCTAATTGTTTCATGTTTTATAATAGACAGTATATGTATGTGGTGATTGACATGCATTGACCTCCTGAGCAATCTCACTCCTGATATGCTAAATCAGCTTACAAGTTCTCTCACATCTTCACATTTCAGCTACCAGCAGTGAATTTGTTTTGTTTCTTCTTTTTAGGCTAAACACTTAGGTTATTTCCTCAAATCTTCACTGGCTCTTTAACCTCATTTCTGTCCAGCTCTGTAAACGTATTTGCCTCACATTTTTCAAAGGCACATTAGCGTTCATCATTCTCCTGACTCATGCTTTCTAACATCCTGGCTGAATGTGGGTTTTTCGGGTTTGTTTCCATTGCTCATACTTTTTGAATATTTTGGCATGAAATTTGCATTTTTATCGGTCCTTTCAACTGTCCATCTTTAGCTTTTGTAATGTGCTAAGTGATTGTTTTGACATTTGGAATTGCTGAAGTGACACACAGGATGCGTCCCACTCTCTTTTCAGGCTGACGTGGTGATCATCTCTTGAGGTCCTTTTAGTGAAACCTTCTTCACTTTCTGGACTGCAGCCTGAACTTATTCCAAGCTCCATTTCATTCCACTGCAGGTTTCACTAGTGCAGTGCTTCTTTGAACCACTGAAGCCATTATGCTAATAACTGGATTATAAGCATAATGAGTTATTTCATCCTTCCTGCGCTTTTGATGCTAATTCTACTTCAGCATTTTGATTTAATACAAATACCTTAGATGAAGTTTGTTTCCTAAGATATACTTTGAATTGCTTCAGTGGGCCAGACCCTGTTCTCTGCATTCATTTTGGGCTTTGTCTCCTAGCTAGTATGTCAGAGATGCATGGCATTTGATAGACACTTTCTCTCTCTCAGGGGTGAAATTCAGCATGTGCTGTAGGGCTGACTTCAAAGAGTTTCTCCCAGTTTCTCTGTGGAAATTTAGCCTACTTACACCAGCAGATCTATGAGAGACTATATTACAGTGTCTTATCTACTGGATTCCACAAAGCATTTGATAGTCTTCTTCAAAAACAATGTATTTAGGTGGTTCATTACCAAAGGAAAAAGTTAGACTAACTGTATTTATAGAGCCCTGTAAGAACAAACTAAAACAAAACAAAAGCAACTCTCCAAAGCCAGAATGTTTTGTGGATTTTTTTTTATTTGTTTGGTTGGGTTTTTCTTGCTTTAAATCATCCTGAATGCCTTTTCTCACCAGTGTGCTAGTGTACCTTTGTGCCACCATGTCAGTGTTTCTCATGTTAATACGTGGTAATAGCTTTTGAGCTGTAAATACTCCAGAGCCGACCAACCCTTCCAGGAAAAGTCTTCAAGGGCATTTCCATTGCTGTGATCCACTGAAAGTGGGTTGCTGGAAATCTCTGGACTTGCTGCCAGAAGAAATGGTTTTGATTGGAAGACCCTCTGTGATGCAAGAAACTCCAAGCAGAATTCTTTGAGGACTTATTGCTAGTAAAACGTAGACAAAGTAAAAACAAAGTAAATCTACCAGCTGTCAGCTGGAAGAAGGAAAAAAGGAAGAAAGAAATGAAAAAACTTTGTGTGTAGTTGACAGTTAATCTGTAAGTTGCTGCAGACTGCACTTAGCCTTTGTAGTATCTAGAGAGAAAAAGATGTCATCCATGATCACACATATTTCCCTGTACCACCACCAGAAGGCTGTTCAGGCCTTACCTCTTCAAAGATTTGTGCATGTATTTAATCTTACTGATTTTTCAAATGGTAAAATTAAGCATGTAGTTCAATCTTTGCAGGAACGAAATGTGCACTTTTGTTTTTCTCGAAGTACATGTCAGCCAAACCAAACTGCAACAAAAAAAAACGGGAAGTGTTTCCAAAACCGTTGTGTATAGACTTGCTTGGAGGAGTTCCTGAATTGCATCTTTTTCAAATTTTGTTGATATTCCTGAGTATCAGGGGTGCAATGGATACCCATGATTTTATTATATCAAGTGCTTTACAGTGAGCCAAATTTCCATTTTTCAGCAACTGAGTTTTCAAGAGGAAAAGAAATAATCTTATTCATTTGTGACAAAGCACAGAAAACACTCATTTGGGAGAAAAAAATATGAAATCTTGTAAAAATCTGTTTTGATTAAGAAACCAAAGCATTTTATTAGAAATCAGGGTGGAAGCTGGATGACCATTTGGATGGAATAGCTCAGGTTTTGTGGGCCCACAAGGATCTTTCTGAGGAAATAGGACCATATGATATTTTCCAAAATGGCTATCTGCCTTGAATGGAATATTTCTGGAAAAAAATTTACAGGCAAAATAGTTAAGTCTCTTCTGAAATCCACTATAAAAAAAAAAAAAAAGTTTTTCTTAATAAAAAGGAAAAAAAATCTCAACACCTCCATGAATGAATTGGTCAAAGCTTGTACCTCTACAACTCTGAAATAACATTCTGAAACCTGACAAGCTTTTTATTTTTAAGGAATTTTCTTTTTGCCTTTTCCGCCTTTGGACAAATTGACCAGTGTTGGCCAACTTGGACATTTTAAAAAAATCTCTTCATATGTGCTCCACTGAGACAGTTTGGCAGCTAAATTCCCAGAAAATTGGACAAAGAGGCAAAGCAAAAGGTGAACAAATAAAAAAGAAGATAAAGGAGGAAAATAAAATAAAGGAGGAAAAATACCTGTCATTCAAAGACATATGCTAGGTCCAGGGTGCTATGCTCTAACCAGGACTTTCTCTGACACTGTTTTTTCTGGTTATAAGAAGTTGCTTTTCTGGTTGCAAGGTAAGTAGACTGCTCATGGCATCTCAGGTGGTCTGAAAGAGGAGTTAATTTACCTTGTATAAGGAGTATCAAGAGCTAAGGTTCAAGTCTGGTGGTAGTAGAGGGTTACTTAGTAAGGTGAGGATCATGAAGGGTGAGCTGGAAATGCTTAGTGGTGGAAAGAAAATAGAAATGTGAGGGTCTGAGAGACTGAGACCATTATGAAAAATGCATGAAAAATGTTGTGACTGACAATAGGGTAGGAGGGAATGTTTTGGGCCTTGGATAATGAGACTGAAATGGCAAGGGTGGAAGTGCGAGAAAGAAGTAGAAGACATAGGGAAGAGACAGACAGGAGCAGGACAGTTTGGTCAGGAGAAGAGCGTGTGGTCTTCTCCTGTTCATACCTCTCTCTGCAGCCTGGAATGAAATGCCAGTTTCTTCACTGGCAACAAACATCTGTGAAATTCACTGCCACATTATGTGTCCATTCTTCTTTAGTTTAATTGACCTTCAAAAAGAAAGGATGAAATAGAATTTGACATAGCTGGTGTTGAGCCTCCTGCACACAATGAGGCAGGGTAGGAGAGAGCAGGGAAGAAGTGTGTGGTTATAAAATTAAGAATTATTTGCATGCATTCGCATACGTGGCTGGGTTGATGTTGGCCAATTCATTCTGGCATTTTCAACCTTTTGAATGCTGAGTCTGCAACTTCATGTAGTTTTAATGAACTTTATGAACTTTACATACTAATAAAAAGCAGTAGAGATGTATCACAATAGGCTATATGGTTGGTCACAATTAATTATCTACAGAGCTAGGTCCTGACTGGGGATGTTCTTCAGTACACCTTTTCCTTTCAACTCTTGTAATTTCATTTATTCAGTTAATTTAACAACAGGAAACTGAAAACACTACAATGTGAAGTGAGCAAAGACAGCTTTTAAATACCGTTTGATTGTTTGCCAAAGTTTATGCAAGTGTTCCTGTCAGGACATATTAGTAAGTACTTTATACAGCATATTTATATTCTTAAAGCATGTTTAAACTTCTCAGTTATAAATTTCTTGTATGTCTAGAATTGCCTGGGAAAACAAACCTGCACTACCTGCTCTGGTCCTTCTTCCTTGGCAAGGTCAACGCACTTTTTGTCAGGTTGGTGGGACCTTGAAGACAAGGTCAGAACCTCACATCAGACTGCAAATAGGTGTGTTTACAGGGGAATGGGAGAAATTCGGAGAGGAAAGCTGAGTGATTTATGTGAGATGAAAAGATAGATAAGTAATACTAAGAAATGAAAGTATGTTTATTCAGTTGTATAATGGCCTTAAGACTATTATACATACATATAACAGAGATTACAGTTCACCAGGGGAATTTTTTCTGCTACCCTGTTCTCCCAATTAGAGAGAGGCAAGGGGGATGGGGAAAGGAAGCAATTCTTATATCTACCCCTTTGGTTTCATTTCTACCAAGCTGAAACAGAGCTCAAGGGGGAATATTTGGAGAGTATCTGTGTGACATGTTCCTTTCCCTGCCTGTCTTTTTTTTTTTATTCTTGGTTTTGTTCCTCCTTCGGAAGGGTTTGTAGTAAACTCTATTAAACATGAATGTTTATCATACAAAGAATTTGGATTATTTCATCAAACATAAAGCAAGTTCTTTGAGATGCTTTTCTTGTTGAAAAACAACAAAATGTGTAAATGGGAATACTTATATGATCTTTGATGTTTTAGTGCCAGAAGTATATGAACAATGAAGTTGCAGAAGTTCAGAAATGACAATAGGGATGCTCTTCATTGTTTCTTCCTCAACTAGTTCCTACATGCACCTATTGCAAAAGAATGGAGATTTCCTCCTTGTGTCCTTACCCAGGACTAAAAAAAAGCAAAAAGCCTTCCTACATTAAGTTCAAGAGAAAAAGAAATAAGTTGTCTGCAGGGAGGCTGGTGCATACTTTCTTAAATGCCTGTTCCCACTGAAGTCTCTTGGAACTTTGATGACCAGGATTTCTCTGCTCCTGATGAAAACCTGGACTTCTAGGTCTTTGGAAAGTTAGCTTTATTTTTTCCTTTCTCTCATAAAGGGGTTTCTAGAACAACTTTGTGCTGCGATACCATCCAACATTTACTTATGACGTGGACCCATAGGGCCTGATCTTGTATTGTCCTGTATCTATTTTTAGCAGTAAGGAATATTGCCTTAAGGGAGTGAAGGTTTTCGACAGGCATTGACCTGCATGAACTGTTTAAAATGAGCACAAAGCAACAGGGAATTCAGCAGTGTTGTTATCATAAGGAGCATTTCTTCCCTTGCCAAGATATTGTCTGTTCTCTTGGAGCATCATTACACTGCAGATTCACCCCATATCACTGTTCAAACAACACAATGTTTTTGTTCATTGGCCCACATCTGAAAAGCTAGAGGGGAGTGTGAAGAGTCTGAGTCAAGCAGAAGATGCACTACTCAAATTTTAAGCTAAATTCAAAACCTTTTCTTAAACCTGTGGGATTTTCAACATCTTTTTCCTTGTCAGCTGGATTCTTTTAAAGCAAAAAATGTTATTTTGAAAGAGGAAAATTTCATTTAGAAAAATATGAAATAAACATTTCACCTCTTTCAAACAACCTTTTCTATGCAGCCCAGGACTGGATTGGCTTTCTGGGCTGCAGACACATATTGCTGGTTTATGTCCTGCTTTTCATCTACCAGTACCTCCAAGTCTTTCTCCACAGGGCTGTTTTCAATCTCTTCATCCCCAATCTGTACTAATACCAGGGGTCGACTTGCCCCATGTGCAGGACCTTGCACCTAGCCATGTTAAACCTCATGAGGTTCACATGGGCACACTTATTGAGCTTGTCCATGTGCCTCGGATGGCATCCCATCCTTTGGGCATGTCAACTGCACTACACAGCTTGGTTTCTTCTGCAGACTTGCTGAGGGTGCCCTTGATCCCCCTGTCCATGTAATTGAAGAAGATATTAGACAGTACTGGTGCCGGTATAGACCCCTGGGGGACACCACTTGTCACCAATCTCCATTGAGACTCCATTCAGCCACTGACCTCTACCCGCTATTTAAGATACTAGTCACATAAATGCTGAAAACTATGATCTTGTGACAAAGCTCTATTTACAAAAGATGGGCACAATAATGTATCTTTATGCCTATTGATTTGCATCCTTCCTGGGTAATCTATAAAAATAGCTGATTTCTTCCTACCAGAACTTCCTGTTCTGTGAGATGTATCCTTCTTCAATCTCCTTTATCTGAAATAATAATACTGATACCTTTAGTTAAAAATACTAATTTAATTTTGATGTATCTTCCTGCAATAATGAAAAGCCCCTCAAGTATCTTACCATGGCTGCTACTGTCTGCTGTATCAGTTCCACATGCTAATATGATTTCCTGTAAGAGGAGATGGATGTATTAGTTCTGCAGTGAAATCGGGAGGTGGTGGGGTGGTGAGGGAATAGAAAAAAAGCTAGAAGACAACCGACCAGTGCTTTTAAAGAGAGTAATCTCAATGGAAAATGTTAAATTGGTTCCACAGTATGAGTGTTAGATGTAAAATCTTGCTCTAGCACAGGCTCCTGACTTTCTCTTTGGTTTTCTGGCCAGCAACGGATGTTATTTCTGCCACCTGTTTGAAGACAATTGTGCAACTGGGACCATGGAATGATGTCCAGTTGCCTTTTTTAGAATATGAATAGGGCTTTTGAATTTGGCTGTACTGAGCAGTTTGGGGCTGAATCACTCTGTAGAGTTGCCAGAGAAAGCGTTTAGCCTATGGATATGAGCCAAAGCCCACTGAATCTCACAGCAAGGCTCTTTTTGGCTTTGGTGGGCTCTGGCTCAAGTTCTATATGAATGACATTTTCTTCTCTGAAATGATCAAAAATTAATCATCTTCAGTTTCTGTTTTTCTTTTCCCAAAGAATTTTGCCTATATTTTTCAGTTTGAAAAACTGCTGCCTGGCTCTGTTCTTCCCTCCCTCAAATTGGATGTTAGGGTTTATGGTAAGGTAGATGCTCTGTCATGAAAAAGTCAGGGGCAAGGAGCCATCTCAGACCTCACCTGCCTGAACTGCTCTGCACCCACTGTCTACTTCTACCTGCTTTTCATTTCTGAATGTGTGCTATTTTGAAATGCCTCAAATACTGTCAGACTCCAAGCTATTTTGGACATAACCATGTCATTTCCCTTCCCTCTGCTTCAATCACAGTTGGATCCTGCAGGCATTTCCCATAACAGGCCTCAGTCATCAACGGCAGGCATTTTAGTGTATTTCCCTTTGCAAAGACTTTTGTTGCCAGATGGGAGTTGTTAGTTGTTTATATCGGGCTATGAGTAATGCCCTTTTGCTGGCACTGTACACAATGTTGGGTTTTTATGACATTTATTCCTTCTGTTGTTATACAATGTTAGCTTTGCAAGTTATGAAGAACAACCTTTTTCACTCAGGTGCCCTTTTGTGTGCTTTTTGCTCATTTTTTTTGAGATTCTTTCTTTTCCAATTTTAAAGGTAAAAGAATCTATAAAAATAGAAGAATGATCAACAAACTTAGAGACCTTTCCCAGTCTGCTACTCACTGCTGTGAATAGGTGCTAAACATAGATTTGTGGGTCCACTTTCAGGTTTCTCAAATTCCATTTTTTCTTGAGTCTCCTTTACAAGACTGTCTCTGTTACAGGGCCCTGCTTTCCTTACTGTCTTCCTTGGCTTTGCAACCTTAATTTTACCAGCTCCCAGCACCTCCATTAAATGGTGAGATAAGCACTTTCTCTGAAGACCTCACTCCATCATAATTCGTAGAAGATGACTTTTATATGAGTGCCACAGAGCATGCCCAAATCATGGTGTTAAATCCAGTTAGCAGGAAGTCACAAGTGATGTTCCCCAGGGCTCAGTATTGGGGTAAGCTCTGTTTGGTATCTTTATCAATGATCTGGACAAGGGGATCAAGTGCACCCTCAGTAAGTCTGCAGACAACATCAAGTTGGGGGGGAGTTTGGATCTCCTTGAGGGTAGGAAGTCTCTACAGAGGGATCTGGATAGGCTGGATTGATAGGCCAAGACCAATTGAAAGAAGTTCAACAAGGCCAAGTGCCAAGTCCTGCTCTTGAGTCACAACAGCAGCATGCAAAGCTACAGGCTTGGGAAAGAGTGGCTGGAAACCTGCCTGACGAAAAAGAACCTGGGGGTCTTGTTCGATAAGCATCTGAATCCACAAGCTGATCCAGCTTGTGCACAGGTGGCCAAGAAGGCCAAAAGCATCCTGGCCTGTATGAGAAAAAGTGTGGCTAGCAGGACACAGGGTCACTTCCCTGTACTTGGCAGTGGTGAATACTAGGTTCAGTTTTGGACCCCTCACTACACAAAATACATGGAGGTGCTGGAATGTGTCCAAAGAAGAGCAACGAAGCTGGTGAAGGGTCTAGAGAACAAGTCTTACTGGGAGTGGATAAGGGATCTGGGGTTGTTTGGTCTGGAGAAGAGAAGGCTCAGGGGGGACCTTATTGCTGTGTACATCTACATGAAAGGAGGTTGTAGCCAGGTGGGTATCGGTCTCTTCTCCCAAGTAACAAGTAATAGGACAAGAGGACATGGCCTCAGGCTGTGCCAGGGGAGGTTTAGACTGGATATTAGGAAACATTTCTTCACTGAAAGGGTTGTCAAGATATTAGGAAACATTTCTTCACTGAAAGGGTTGTCAAGCATTAGAATGGGCTGCCCAGAGAAGTGGTGGAGTCACCATCCCTGTAGCTATTTAGAAGACATGTAAGATATGGCACCTAGGGATACGCTTTATGGTGGACTTGGCAGTGCTGGGCTAACTAGCACTAACTAACTAGGGGTTGGACTCGATGATCTTGAATATATTTTCTAACCTAAGCAATTCTATGATTCTAAAAGCCCTCAGCTTATTCTGGCTGTATGGGTCCACCAGTCTGAAGTCAGATCTTCTTAATGAAAATTGTCCATGATAAATTTAGCATTTTTCTTGTGCTCTTTCATTTCACAGATAGATGAAATCTTTTATCCTTCCATCTGCTTGCTTCTTTTTTTCCTGCCTTTTTATTCTGACAAAGTTGGCTTTAGAATGAATGTATAGACTGAATGTATAGTGTCTTACAGTCTATACATTGCTGTAATGGTGTCAAAACCATGTAGACATCTTCAGAGCCAAATTATCATACTTGTGCTACTCTTCTACATAGACGATAGAAAACAATGCCAATCCCATGCCCTTCAGAAGGCCTTGGACAGCCTATGTCTGCTACACTATTTCCCTGTACCTTGCGCATAGATGTATAAAAGTCTAGTCCAAGAGCCAACTGTCAGGAAATGTTTCCATTTCAGCTGGTTCCCCAGGGACTTATGGATCAGGCTGCCTGTAGACCTGCTAGGAACATGTGCTCTTTGACCTTCCACACTGGCTAATGCAGTTTAAGCTTTTTTAAGTTATGAGCCTGTACACCTTTCCCACCAGTAGTAAATGCCCTGTTGCAGTGAACTAGAATGCCTTCAGTTTGCTCTTGCTTACTTCAGTTATCTTTCAGATGCCTCTTAGATATTGTCTTTAACAGCCATAAAACTCCTTAAACTAAAATATATGGGTAACATCTGTGCTGTGCACTCTACAATAACACTTATTTTAGGAGAAACTTGGCAGAACTTCTGATCAGATCCTAATTATATGGCTGTCCTTTTGCCTCTAGTTACTACTTTCAAGTCTCCCCCTACTTCTGACTGTGGAAGGGTCTGTGAAAACATACAGAGAAATAGATGACTAATGTTAAGGCTGCCTTCTCTCTAGCACTAACTCAACCCTGGACAAAAATAAAGGAAAAAATATGCCCTCAGATATGCTTCCCTTGATGTATATAAATTCAGGTCCCATGGAAATATTTATCTGTAAATAAGCAGCTTGGTTTAGTCTTGTTTCTCAAGGTTATCTGGTTGCAGGGTATACCTTGCACTTGGTAATAACTGAAAAACAAGTTTGATCACTAGAATTCTGTTATTCTCATCTGCAATATTATGCAAGATCAAGGTAACAAATATTGTTGCCAGCTGGAGCTGCAGGGTAACAGGCTGCCGCTGGTTTTCCCTGTAGACAACAGTAAAGAACACATTTTATGTCAAAGTAATGGCACTAACAGGTGCCGTTGAGCAACTGTGTTTTGGTTGCGACACTATTGTGGCTCAGTACTTACCACAAATGTTTATGCATTAAAAAAATTCAGTTCTGCTTTCAAATTCCTATTCAACTGACAAGAAAGAATAGGGTAAACAAGGGTGAAGCAGTAACTACAGTTTAAAAGCTAGAAAACCTCCTTCCCACTTCTTTTAGGTAAATTCCACTGTCCTATCACAAGTCCTTCTTTATGTGTTTATAACAGCAACAGTAAACTGTCATCCACTGCTGATATCGAGACTTGTAAGAACTGGATCATATTCTTGCAGTGGGATGCATGCTGATGTGATTATATCACATATTTAGGGAATAATGTGATTTCATGCACCGAAAGCTAGACACTAACTGCAGCGTGGTATCAGTGGGCGCTCTTCCTGCTGGCTTTCCTTGTGGCTCAACCACAGGGCTTGACTGCTCCTGCTGCAGGAAGGGCGGTTGGTGTTACGTGCAGCAAAGGAAGTGCTGGCAGCACAGCCCCTGGGAACCTGTAGCATTTTAGGGAGTACAGAAACAGTGGTAAGCTTGGAGAAGCTTCCTCCTGCTCTTGTGGACCCATGTAAGCTAACCTGTTGAAACTGTCACCTGCTTTGTGCCAGTTTCATGACAATGTTTACACTGAGCTTGTCAAAGCTGTGGGCAGATGGGGAGAAGGGCACCCCAAATAAGTGTATGAGCTGAAGTACTCCATGCCCAAGCTGAAAAACCTCATGTGGACTGCCCCAAGGGTATTTATAGGGTTATAGCTATGTACAACAATGTCATGGGACTGATGTAAGGTCTCCTAAAGATGGATTCTCCAAATCAAAATTTAACCATCTAAAATCAATCATTGGCTTTAGCTATCTTCTTCGTGTCCCCATAAAACCAATGCACACCTTATACTGTCTAACCTAGATGTCTATTCTAAAATTCAGTGTATCCCTGGAAGCCATATGCGTTCTTGCATCCTGCCAAATGCATCCAATCTAAAAGACAATCAGCTCCTCCTAACACACTGAGAATAGTCTGGAGACAGTGCAGGAATCCAACAATCTTGCTTTCTTTGTCTATCACCTTCACCTCTCTTGCTACATCTTGTGCCCACAGTGTCCTAGTTTGTCTACCTTAGCTTCTTCCTCAAGGTTCTTTCTTGCTTTTATCATGGGTAGATGACTTCTAAAAGGAATGCAATATTTGACAAGACCTCCTTACCATGCTTTCCTCAACATCCATCTTCTCTATCTTTTCCTTCTTAGAGGACACTCTCTTTGCTCAGTTGTGGGAGTTCCTCCCAGTCCTCCAACAGCTACCTTTCCTTCATGCATACCCACTAGCCTTGTTTGCTGAGCTTTTCAATCTCACAGGTTTCTTTTCACTCTAAAGCTAATGACCCTCAATTCAATTACTGTATCTTAATTTTCTGTTCATCATTGCAGCACTAAATGTATGCATGCATGTTCTGAGCCACAGCCAAGGCAAGTGTACTGTTGCCTAAATGTCAGTGAATGTGAATTAAGATAATTCGTGTTACTTCACATTTTCAAGAGTTAAAGAGTGCTCTCAGTAACGAAATCTGAACTTTGAATTCTGCTCATTCTAAGACTTCCCTGTTCTTACTCCCTTCACCTTTAATTTCTCTCTCTGTGACTAGTAATCTTTTCTTTTGGACTGGTATAATACCACAGTGCTCTGCAGGTATCTTTCTGAATGGATTATTATAGCTCAGTTTTGAAGATGGAGCTGAATTAGTCCATGACTTTTCCATGTTATGCTTGTCACAATTTGTGCCACCAGCAGAGTGGTTGCCTACTCTGTCTGAACCAAGCACCAGAGTGACTTCCAGGAAGATTCATCCTGGCTCCATCACAGGGTGCTGTGAAGCCTTTCCATGTCCTTGCCTGCAAACTCCCACTCCCATCTACTTCACTTCCATGCTTGTGAGAGTGAAAAATGCTTTCATAGTATGGAGCAATGCTTTCAGTTTGAGCACTCTTTTGAATTTGTTTTCCCAAGGAAATATCCCTGCAGTTTTACTAACAGCTGTTCATGGGCATGAGGTGTGGAGGAGTCTCCTTACTCTTTGCTCAGTGTCTTTGCTGCCCTTATGGCACTCTCGTATGATATTATAGACAGACTGCCATTGCTTGGTACTCTTCAGAACAGAGTTTTACCATCTTTTCATAAAATCCCTTTCTTTCACAATGTCCATGCTACAGACATCATTAACATTCATATTTTTATCTCCATCTTCCTTTTTTTTTTTTTTGTAAGCAGCTCAATGAAACCACCAAAATGGCATGTGTTTTAACTGAATAGCCACAGTATTGAAGTGCTGTGCAACACTTTCCCCATCTTCTCTCCCTACCCCAGATGTCATGTCCCCTTACGCTGACACATCCAAAATGTGGCTGGTTACTCCTGTCAGAGGCTGAGTTGGGCTACAGATGAGAAATAGTTGAGAACAACTTTCTACCAGGACAAAACTGCTGTATCTGAAAGGGTACCAAGGTCACCTGCTCACATCAGTTTCTGGCAGGGGAAGTCACAGTTAAGAAGTAAACTATGGTGCCCTTAAAAGGGTTTTCCTTGTTTCGGGGTGTCTCTGAAAGATTTTTGGGCTACTTCAGGCTAAGAAGACCTCTGCTGTATGATAAAGTTTGACTTGGTCATTATTGGGCACTTGTTTTGTCTTAGTAAGATTTATATTTTTGCATGTAATAAAGGCTAATGTGGATACCACATGGTAGTACATCGTTTTCTCTAGTTTTTATGACTGCTACTTGCTTTCAGTTTTGGAGGGGAAATTTAATGCTTCAGACTGTTCAACCTATTGCCCTCTCCTGCTGTCAGCCAGTGGGCTCTTGTGACCTGACCTTGGGTGCACAAAACAATCTAGATTTACTGAAAGCTTGCAAGACATTTGGATGAAACTAGAGCTGTGGAGTGATTAGTGGGACCAGATGAGGAGAAATGGTATAAATTTCATCATTTAACACCAAATTTCATGTAAAGATTTGGAGGGATTACATGAATGTGAAGCTCAAGCTTAAAGCTGTGAAACGTGAGACTGTATGGAGCTAAAACCAAAGAGAAAAAGGATGGTACACTTGGGATAGAATAAGTTGTTTCAGTCCCTTATTGCATTTCCTCACACAGAGGGCTTGCTCTCTGCAGCAGTGCTGTGGCAGCTGCCGTCTCACTGCAGAGTGCTACAGACCGTACTACAGACTCTGCTCTTCTTTTGATGAGTTTATGGGCCGCCTTCTTTCTGCCACTCACATGGCATGGGGGATGAAACAGCCTGATGAAAAGGGGAGTATTTTTATCTAACATTTTATTAAGCAAATTACCCACAGATTGTAACTCATCCGTTTTGTTGAAAATGCAGGTGAAGGACAAGAGGTGATTTGCTTTGGAGAAGTTGAAGGGGAACTGTGACTTCTTGCAGCAGGAAACCACCTTCTGCAGAAAGAAAGTTGCAGGGTAACATCTAAGCTGGAGCTACTGTGGGTCAGAAGGTGCGTTAAAGGGGGAGAGAAGAGGGATGGAAGGAAGGAATGAGGCAAAGCTGGGTCTGGCACAAATGCCTGCTTTTGGGGAGGTATCAGTTTTGAGAGAAGAGATCATCTCACAGGTTCCTGATTACTGCTCATCATATCATCTATGATCAGACCACTGAGAAAGAAAGAAAGAGGTGTCTTCACTGCCTGTGACTGGGCTCTGCTGCCCTAGGGCATATGCCTGTGTACTGTGTGCTTCCCCACCTGGGGCTGTGTGCAGCATTACTGGTGGTGGGGCAGTTGTGCTCTGGAGGGATCAATGCTCTTTCTCTCCCCAGTGACAGCTGTGGTTGCTGAGGGACAACTATTTGTTTTCAAATCACATGGTGAGACTGGTGGTGGTGGTGGTAGTAGGGAAGAGAAGGATGGGAGGGATGGTTTGTTCCAAAGAAGATAGCTTTGTTTAACTACACATATTCATCTGCCATACACTTTCATATAAGAAGTCCTGTCGTGGCTGAACTCAGGACAAGTCCATAATCTTCCTACAAACTCTGTAGCTGGGAAAGGAGAGTCTGTTTAAATCATCATCCTGTTTTTCTCTGGCTGCAGAATAAGCATTTGCTATTCCTTATCTGGAAGTACTCCTTACCTGACCCCAAGGAGAACTGTTTGCCCCTATCCTGCACCAGCATATGTATCAGTACTTTCACAGTCCTTTCCAAAATTTCCTTGAATGGAGCAGTACTCAGCCTTTACTCAGGAGGACTGGCTCCTAAAAGTTTAGATCTGCTGCTCTTTAAGATTAAAGTTTTTTTCTGTACCAATCAGAAGATAAAGATGTTACATGACCAACATTTTTGCCTGCAGACTGGAATTATAACTGGATGACTCCAACTTTTTTGCTCATGTTTGCCCATATCCACAAAGATTGTTAAAAATTAGTTCCCAGTCAAGAACTATTCAGATACTTATCTTAATGTTTAAACAGCTGTTTTCCTATCGGTGTCCCTCCCCATGGTTTATTCCCACAGATGATCTGCTTTCATTGCTGTGCAGCGTAGAAACACAAGATGACTGTCAGCAGCCTGCCGGTAAAACATCAACCAGAGCAATAACAACCAGGTATCCTGGTATGATGCAATCCATAGAAATTACTCTGTGATGTTAACTTGGGGCTGGGTGGGGAGGGGAAGAACAGATGCACCTTTGTGATATTTAAAATATAGATGACATTTAAGACTTTTAACTGTTTTCTTAAAACCTGATCTGATTTTCTCATTTCTAAGTCATATATTCCAGCCAAAGACATCCTGACCTAATGAGAAATATATAATTTTTCCATCAAAGTCTAAGAGAGATGAAAATTTCAGGGGTTTTAATTCATACAGAAACAACCTCAGCACAGCTCCTGCTCTCTCCTCTCCTTCTTCCTTCCCCCATCCCTCCTTCCCTCCTGCCAAGTGTACAGTTTTAGGGAGCAATGCCAGGCGGATATGGTAGGTTTGATTCTGCTCTCAAGGACAGTGATGATGTGTTAGGGGGAATGCTGTGAGGGCCTGAAATTCTGCGCTGATGTGGAAACTAAAAGTTGAGGGCTATGACTGTAGCTGGATTACAGCTCTTCCTGAAAACTGAGAATGTGGAAAACAATGAACACAGATGCCAATTTCCTGGGAAAGAGGGAGTAGGTTTACATTTCTGTACCTACATATGTAGAAAGACAATTAATTTGAAGTATATCAATATTGAACCAAGTCTCTTTCCCTTCACTCATGAAAATTCTGCTAGCATTGCTGAACTATGTGTCCTAGGTACCAAGTGGGAAGGAACTATACCTAGCATTGTTTCAGAGCACTCAGGTGTGCAGATTTGCTCACAGCAGATTTGGTGTGGGTGATGCTGTTATGAAAGCAGCAGCGAGGAGTGCTGCAGTCCAGCTCTGAAGCTGGCTGCCCCTGTCAGGTGATGATACAGAAATCAGGAAGGATTCACATTTTCTCTCTACACGAGAGAGAATGACAGTGATGTTTCATTCTTTGCCCTTCTTTTATCACTGATTTGCTTTAACTCTTTATTCAGCTTTTTGATAGCCAGTTTAGTTTTGATAAATAAAATGGCATTTTTAATCTCAATCAATTTGATTTTCTATAGCAATTGCTAGGCTTAAAATGCTACAGGTTTCTGTATGAATCACAAGGAAAAAAAAAAGGTATCAGATTTCCTGGCTGGCTAATACCAAGTCCTTTAGCCAGCAAAATACATTAGCTCAAAACTCAGAGGACTAGAAAAAATTACTTTGCCTGATTAGCTTTAAGCTGGTATGTCTGAAAACATCAAATGAAAACCAGCCTGCTTTTGAAATTTGTTTCCAGTTGTAGAAAATAATCTTCTTGATTCCCAGCAGTATCACATCCTAATTTGAAAGAGCTGCACTTTCCTCTCACACCCACAAAGGTGCTCCCACAGACTCTGATGTGTTGGATAACGCTGCTGGAGACCCTTGCTTAAATCCTTCTACCCATATCAAAACAGAAGGAAAATCAGAATGATCTGGTGAAGGGTGTAGGGCACAAGTCTTATGAGGAGATGCTGTGAGAACTGGGGTTGTTTAGCCTGGACAAAAGGAGGCTCAGGGGAGACGTTATTGCTCTCTACAGCTATCTGGAAGGAGGTTGTAGTGAGGTGGGTGTCAGTCTCCTCTCCTAAGCAACAAGTGATAAGACAAGAGGAAATGGCCTCAAAGCTGCAGGGGAGGTTTAGACTGGATACTGGGAAAAATTTCTTCACCAGAAGGATTGTCAAGCACTAGAAGTGGTGGAGGAATCATCCCTGGAGGTATTTAGAAGACATGTAGGTGTGGCACTTAGGGATGTGGTTCAGTGGTGGATTTGGCAGTGCTGGGGTAATGGTTGGACTCAGATCTTAAACTTTCCAACATAAATGCTGCTCTCAGAACCAACCTTTTCTTCAGCAGACTCTCCTACAGAGACAAGTTGTCCTTGAGGTGAAGAATATTCCTTCAGCAGGCAATATTCTGGCATTGAAATGGTCCATGTCCCAAAATACAGGATTTTCCAAATGGCTTTGCAGATAAGGATATCCCAGGATATTCTGATAGAGTCTATCTTCATTTTTATCACACAAGCCAAAACAAATACTGTTAGCACAGCAAAGAGGGAATGGTAGCCTTGTCTGAACCCTAAGTAGAGGCAGAGCACAAACTTACTGATCAAGGCATCTTTACCAACCAAACTGGGAGACACCATCTTCGAATGTGTCTTTTGTCCCTGCCCTCCTGTGAGGAGACACAGTTCTCTAAGATGAAAACTAGCAAGACATCTCTGCCAGATACAGAATATTGTGTAGTGAAATAACAAGGGTCCAAGGTCTCACCTCAGAAGATGCAGAGGCAGGAAGATTTCCCTGCAAACCTTCACTTACTTACATATCTTGGGCTTGCTCAGGCTCTCAGTAGGGGAGGTAGGAGGCAAGTTGTTGTCACCTGCAGAGGGAGGTAGGAAATTATTCAAGACTAAGGAAATATGAAATTAAAATGATTAGGTGTTTCCTTTTGGGCCTATCAAACCAACTAATGCTGCTTTAAACTGGGTAATTATCTTTCCAGCCTCTGCAGCAATTTCAAACAGGTGACATTAGCTCATACAGATTTCAGTAGACTGAATTCATATAAAGAGGCAAGGAATATTTCAGCAGTTTGCACAGTGTAGAACAAACATCCAGTGGTTTATTACAGTGACTATTCTGTGTATTTATTTTTATTCCCTTTGGCAAAAGTATCAATGAACAGGATTTTAGAACCAAGACATGAATACTCTTCTCTCAGACTCTTTACAGCTGATATTCTGATATTTACCCAGTCAGGATAACCAGGTCAATTATTTTTGGCACAAATCCATAAGAATCAGTTCCTCTGTCCGGTAAATGCTGTTTTTGTAGCAATCAGCAGGGCTGCTGTCTAGTCTACTTCCAAAACATCCTGGTAGAAAACAAGGAGCAGATTTAGCAAAACCGTCAAGTTCACTTACAGCAAAAGCAATCATCTGAGACAGGTGATTTCCACACACATATGTAAGAGCCCAGCGAACTGTTAAAAATATCTGCAAAAGTGGTAAATAGCTCCAGTTACAACAAGTAGAATTCGTTCCAATGCCATAGTTTAAAAGTAGGACCTGTAGGATACGGTTTGAACAGCAACCTTCAGCACATTGGGAAATTTCATCCTATGACCTGCTTCAGTTTTGGACTTATCCTTAAAATTCATCTGTCAAACTTAGCTATAATATTTAACATTTAATTCAATTGAAAAGAACTGCTTTATATGTGTGTGTTGACAGTTCTGGTAAGTTATCAGAACTGCAATGCCTCATGCAATGAATTCTCAATGAATTAATAATGCTAAAATTAATTTATCATCATTATATAGATGAAAATAAAAAAATAAGACTAAAAACTTGCTAAGCTTAGAAGGATGTCTGCTTTAAATTTTAGTCCTGGAAATTGAACTGACCTCTTTTGACAGTAACCTGCTGTACTTCAATGTTTACAAGATTAGTTTTCTAAGACGCTTCGTAAATTTTCTTCCTTGAAAAGAGTTATCATATTTATTGCTATAAAAGTTGTCAAAGAATGAAATAAATCCATGTTCCAAGGACTGTAAAAAGGGTTAGTTTGCATTTTAATTTTAGGTATAGTATTAAAATATACTTGAGTTCTGCATTTGCATTAGTAGTCTAATTATCTAAATCATGTTTATATAATGCTGAACTTCAAACTAGCCATTGCAACTCAAGAAAGGGATCTTAGGGTTGTTGTCACCAAAATCAACTCAGTATGCAGCATGACCAAATAAGCCCTCAAAACGCTGGGCATCATGAAGGAGAATACCGAGAACAGGAAATGGGGCATGATTTTCTGCTATTCAAAACCCCATCTTGAGTACCATGTTCAGTCCTGGCCTCTGCATCTCAAAAAGGATTTAGCAAAGGTGGAGAAGGTACAGAAAAAGGCAGCTCCAGTGATCAAGAAGATGGATCAGCTGCCTTAAGAGAAGATACTAAAGAAACCAATCTGAGACTATTTAGTTTGGAAAACAGAAGGTTGAGGTTTGTGATAAAATGAAGGTGGTGGATGCACTGAGTGTGGCACTGTGGGCCTGTGTTACTTGATTAAACTAGTGGAAGATCAGCTTAGTTAGCTTAGTTAGTAAAAGGAAAGTTTTCTTTTTTTTTTTTTTTTTCACTGGGCAGCAAATTTTTGGAACTTGCTGCAGATGTCAGCAGATTTGTAGAGGGATAAGGCACATCTGTGAATATGATAGCAACAGGCAAGAAGGTGCCCTCTAGCACCCCAATAAGGGGAAAGGAGAAAAGGATGTGTCTTCACTCACGTGCACTTCCCAAATGGCATCTGTTTTCTCAGTGTTGAAAAAGAATCCTGCGCAACATGGACCCGTTGTCTGACTCAGTATGCACTTGTTATGGTTTTATGTTGTACAGCTGCTCTCTGTGCTGAACAGGATTTTAATGCTAGTTGTATGACTCTTTTTTAAAGGAGAGACTGAACAAGCTGACAGCACAACAGGATGGGTTACTGAAATAGTAGCTGGAACTTTTCCCCCCAGGAAAGGAGAACATTCCTGGAAACACTGAGAAATTTTTACAAACAACAGATTTTCTACCATTTTCTCACCATTGTTTTGAAACAATAAGGAGTTATACATAAGCCATCCAAATGTAAGGACAGTGATGTCGCAATACTGTATGTCTCCATAAAATCCAGATAATAGTGTAACCTGTGTGAGTAGACATGTGCTTATGGAGTATTTTCCTTCCTGCTCTCTTTTCACATTTCATGCATCTGTTCCAATTTTGGTAGGTTAATAACACTCTGCAAGTCCTTAACTTTCATTTGCCATCTCTTATAAAAGCCATGCAGCTTTATCTCCCTGAATCTCAGGGCAGCTTGGTGAAAGATTGTTGCCTACCCTTGGTATAAGACAATGAGCGCAACGTGAACTAGCCCACCACATGGGTACCTGTTAAAATCTTCACTGCTCAAATATATCTTCTGACAGCATCTCCAGACCTTTATCCTTGCACTTCACACTTGTCAGAATTGAAGGGAAAATAACTCTTTGTTTCTGGATAAATAAATTCACACTATCCCATTGTGTGAATCCTATAGGCAGCATAATTGCAACTGGAGTGTGAATTGTTTGCCTGTGGGCTTTTGGTCATACAGGAGGTGCACATGGACTTTTTCATTTATTTTTTTTTTCCCCTCATGCACACTATGCATTTACTAATTCAGGTTGATCATCCTAGAATTTTCCTTTAGCTGCCCCATAAATAATAAATAATAAATAATAAATAATAAATAATAAATAATAAATAATAAATAATAAACAAAGCTGTGTGAAGCTAAGCATGAAGGGTATTGGTGGTTTGCCATTAATCTTTCAAGCAACAGCCAGATATCTCCTGCCAGTTGTTGTGCAGTTTGCTAGGTAAATTTTATGGTTGTCTTACTGTGGCATATGTGTGTGGGGACCACTGAAGCTCATTTCAGCTGAGATGCTTGTAGGTTTGCTGACAGAGACCATCTGAAGGCAACACTGTGAACAGCTGACCTTGATTCTCAACATTTGCTACGTTTTTTTCAGACTTTTGCCAAAGACCACTGATTTTATAGCTTCGTATTTCCAGCCTGGTGTCAAGTGTTATTCAGCTCTCCCTGTCTCAGCAGAATCTCAGAGCGGTGAATCTACATGACATTACTCCCAATTGCAATATCCTTAATAGTCTATGGTTCACTGATGGTGGTGGTCTCTCATCTATGTCTATGTGGTAGAGAAATATTTGAGAAATTACGTAAGTTCAAAAGACAACAGTTCACTATTCTTAGCCAAAGGTGTTTCAAAAATAAAAATCATAATCATAAAGGCTGGACCTTTTTATATGAAATTTCTAATAGCAGATGACGTGCAAATTGAAATTAAAGTACAAATCACACCAGTGTTTTTCCTGTTTGGTTGGGGTTTTTTATAGGGTGGGTTTTGTTGCTTTCTCACTAATGACTATGTAAAATTTCAAGCAGTTAGACAGCAAAAGCCAGGGTACAGCCTGGAGAAGCACAGCAGGCTCTGTGTAAACGCTGCTTGTTTCACTGGAAACTGTTAAGCGCTAAAGGTTTTTTCCCCACAAGCTTCTTTCCCAGTTAAACCCTAGAAGTTTGAACCAGTCACTGCAACCAGAGCTGCTGAAGCTGCTGACAGTTTAGCAATAGTGTGTCTGTCCCTCCTTGCCAAGACAAATTAGATTCGAATGCTGCAAACTTTTCCAACAGATGAATGTATCAGCAGCAAGCATCAGTTTACAAGCACTACACAAAGGTTTTTGGAGCTTTATTAATTGCAATGGAAAAGCAGACAAGTGGTGGTGCAGCGGAAGAAGGCAGGCATTTGGGGCCATAAGACACTGGGAGCAACTGGAAGAAATGTCTGGGGCAATGGGCCAAACTGGAGGTGTTATTACCCTCAGGAGCCTGTTAGGTAAGATGTTTCCAGTTTCCAAGATACCCTGCCTTTTACTTTGTTTTGCTTTCCTCTCTCCTGGCTGGATCTGCCTCTTCCTGCCTCTTCCCTCCCCCTTCAGTGATGTCCATATTCTTTCCACATGCTGCCATTGCAGGTGGCCTGTCCCTGCTTCAACTGGTGACAGGGAGATTGCTGACCCTCAGCAATGCCGTCCCAAGTGCAGCATCTGCAGCAAAGTGCACGTCGCATGAGTGGAGCAATCAAGTGTATGTGGTCAGGGAAGAGATAAGGAGCCATATGGGCATGGGCTTCAAGTGGAAGCCATCTCCCAGGCCCAGAAAGCCTTGCTTGTTTCTCCACCTTTGTATCCTGGTGTTGTTTGTGTGGGTGCAGGACAAAATCCTGCCCAGCAACACTACTGGCAGGTCAATCTCTCCTTGCTGGAAAGATTAGGCCCATCTTACTCAAATCATATTGTCTACATATAAAACTTAAATCATTTGGACCATCATGGTATTTCTGAGCTGTGTCTGCAGAAAGGGTCAGAGAAGGCTCTCTGGGAGCAAACAATCCTCAAGATAGAAAACATCTTGCTTGCTGAAGTAAATAATTTTGGTGGAGGGAAGGAGTGAGGATTCACAAACTATTTCTAACAACATCTCAATTTTGAGGAACACTTTTCCACTTTTGGTGGATTTCCAATCACTCCACAAATAAGCCTGTAAAAATTTACATGTAGGGAGATTTGCCCTAGCTCTACAAACAAGGAGAGACAAGAACAGAGCTATTCTGAAACTTACTGCATGTTCCACCCCACTGGCCCATCAGTGGGAAAAAGTTACAATTTAAGCATTTGGCATTGAAAAGCCTCTCTAGAAAAAGCACAGATTTTGCTCATATTTTCAAAAATGTCCAATTAATTGTGATGAGTTCTGGCTAAATCCCACGGGATCAGTGCTTAAAAGGCCAAAAGTACTTCAATTAATTCCCTGAAAAAAAATGTTTTGCTGTCAGCTATGCAAAAGGGGAAGTACTCTGATTCAGGAATTGCATGTGAAAATTGGGCCAAGTTAGACATTTAGAAAATTAACATGAAAGGAGAAGTTCAGGTTTAAAAAATGTGGAAAACAGTCCTTTTTGACTAGTGCTTTGAAAGTACCCTCAGACTGGGCAAGGCACTGCTGGCAAAATATGATCTGTAAAACAGCAAGAGCAAGTCAGATAATATTCTATTACTCTTTTTATGAGGTATGCTGAGTAACTAGAAGCAAAATAAACCCCAGAATTATGCCTTTATGGCATGAGAAATGTTGCCCCAAGGAAATTAAAACCTGCACGCAATTGCAAGCGTTAATCCCCACCTTAGATACTGTGAAAAGACCCTTGAGTTTGCCTTTGGCAGAGCTTCAATTTCTGGAGTTTTTGTGTGCTCACAGCAGTGCCCTGGTAGACATATGTGGGTCTGTGCCCTGCCTGTACCTGCTCAGCAGGAATGTAAACAAGGCAGAGACAGTGTTGCTTTTAGCTACTTGATCTCTTTGAATCAGCCAAGGAGAAATCATAACATTGCTTCTTCTGTCTCTGCACTGTGTGTGCATGTTTTGCGGCAGAGAAAGGAAATGGTGCTTTTTGCAGGTGAGCTCAAGAACAGAGAATAAACTCCTTGTGACTCAGAGGAATGAAAAGTAGCATATAGCAAAGGTTAAATCTGCAAAAGTGCCATTCATCCACTATTCAGCAAATGAAGCCGAGGCAATCCCTGAGCAAAATCACCCAGAATGGATAATGTGACTGCAGTCATGTCTGTTGGCTTTTATTTGTCTTGCCTGTTTAAAGCTCTCATGCTATCCCCGTACAGAAAAGTCAGATACATGGCTTAGGTGAGAAAAGAGCAACACGGGAGCATTTCAGCCTGTTACAGATGCCTACCAGTCCAAAAGCCACAGAGAATTCATGCAGAGCCCATCTCCTCAAGCCCGTTAATGCTTGCTTGAGGTTGCTGTGCTTGCTGTTGTTTCTTGTCAGAGCTGTGTCCTAATGTTCAAAGGAAGGCTGTAAGCAAGGACATCTATGTCACATTTCTAGTTTTGGTTACTGTCTAATTTTGAAAAACTGCAGTTTTTCTTGTGTCTAACCCTCAGTTTCTCAGTAATTACAGAGGTGTCACTGTATAGGTTCATATATACATGTGTGGCCATAATATGACTTTTGTTACCCTTTGCAAACCACCTTTATATTTCTGGAAGAGCTAGAAAAGCATCAGGTGTTTTAGCTCTTTGAAGACATGAAGAGCGCAGGAAACAACTAGCTGCCAGCTGCTGTTTCACAGCTGTGGATTTTTCCACCACGCCAGTGGTATAGTAGTAATTAAAATGACAGATGAACAGCACCCATATTTGATTTCCAAGCCTAGCAATATGTCAACTCCGTACTGACCACGTTAGAAGTGCATGAACTTTGTTGACCCGTGCCTCCATCGCTATACCTGCCTCTTGGGACTGAGATGTACTTAATTATTGCTATTATTTGGAACAGAGGGTTTGATAAATGCATGATTAGTGAGAAAATTCACATGAACTTCTGCGGGCATAGAACCATATTCCTATTACTGCATGTTTTGGGTTCAGCTTAAACCATGATACTGCAAAGGCACAAGAATTTAGCTTCCTCCCAGTGGGAATCCTGCTACTTATTTTATTACAGGCAGGGTAAAACCCTGCACTAGGTCAAACTGGGAAGCTCAGGAGTAAAATTCAGCACACATTTAAGCATTTGCAGGTGTGTGGTTCAAGTTATCTATGTACTACTGCAATACTTTGTTTTTGAGGGGGCTGGGGAGGAGGAGAAAGCACGTGCAGCTTTGTTTCTTCAGTGCTGCCACATGACAAAAAGTGGCATAGTTCACCCTGTCAGGTGGAGAACAGTTGGTGTAAGTTGAAATGTACCAAATGCATCTCAGAATTAGTCAAACAACCCAAGAGCAAGCACAGCCTGAGGTTTAATGACAGCTGAGGGAAAGTTCGCGTTGTACTAATAACATCCTGTATCTCTGTGGCAGTGATGTGGTGTATGCATACGTACTCCTTTGCATCCAGTAACTTCTCATCAGATTTTCACGCTGGCTGATTTGGCTGTTATTTAACAAGTGTGTTTTCCTGTTCCTGCCATGGGTTTATTTTTTGTTGCTGTTGTTGCAGCAGTAAAATCATCTCTGATTTTCTCAGAAATTCTTCATAGCACTTCTGTGCTTGATGTTTTGCTGGAAAAAGGTTTTGATGAGATTTTTTAAGTGTCACATCTGTTCTTAAAGTGCGCTTACTTAATTGGTGTACAGTGCTGGATTGGAGTCAGTACCTACACACATATTAACTAGGTGCAAAGCTGCATGGGTTGTCAGAACATACTTGAAAAAGAAATGTGAGCCCAGTTTCCTATAGCAGAAAGCTGGCAAGCTCTGATGATATGGGAAGTAGCACAGCAGAGTAATACCGAGGGCAAATCCAAGACACAGGCCCTGATGGGTGGTACCAAACATAAGCAGAAGCCATTCTGCTTTGGAGAAAGTACTACTTTTGGGGACCTCTCAACCTGAATAAGAACAAAATTGATAATATTGATGTCTATTATAACATATGATCTCTTCTTATGCCCCTTAGATTTCTTATGCATAAATACTTTTGCATACTATATATTTTATATGTAACGTACAAATAATGAAACTCAGCTTTTCCACAAAGCCTTTTATCATAGATATTAATGTACTTAATTAGGGAGCTCATATATCGTTCCAATTTCATGGGCTGGGGAACAGAGAAACCGAAATAAAATGGCTTGTCATACAGGCCAGAAATGCAATGGCAAAACCCTGATTAGAGTTTAAATTTCATTTACTGTAACCCAGTGGTCTATTTGCTAGAAATTGTTGCCTCCATATTTTTCAGTATGAAAATACAAAAATCTGCAGCAATGGCATTTAAATACCAGAAATTACTAATATATATATAAACGTAAAACAACAACAAAAATGCGTAAATAAAATGTTTTCTGACTAGAAACACAAAATTATCTATTCAAGTGTGACTGTCACATTCCACTCTGCTTTTTTCTTTTCCCAAAACAAACTCCGATCTATATTCCTGTATGTACTTCCAGTATCCAGAGATCTGTTTTTTTCCAATGGAAAAACCCAAAACAAAAAAAACAAACCCTGATTTTTTTTTTTTTTTGCTGACCTTGTTTGCTCTAGAGGTGGGAAAGGAAAGCATGCAAATCAAGCAAGACTCCTGAAAGGACAATTATCAGTTTTTCTCTTTTTATTTTCTTCTTTCATTTAGTGCACTTTACGAATGTGCCGTTGGCTCGGTTTATAGTAAGAACACATCTTATCTGACAAATTGTAACTGATGCAATATGATTTAAAAGTCTCCCCCGTCATGCAGAAAGTAAAATTCTCTCCCCAAGGACATTCCCCAAAACATAAAACAGAGCTTTCCTCCTCATTTAAAACATTTTGTTGTGTGAAAAATAACAATGAGCCATAAAAACTGAAGGGAAATGGTTCTTGAAGACTAGCATATGCTCAACGGTTTCAATACCAGAACGTGTGGAGACTGTCAATTGCACTGCAAGACAGGAAAATGAGTTTCTTGATCTTGTCTGGATGGAGGGCAATTTAAAAAGATGTCACTAACCGAGTAGTTAGGCCCTGAAAGCCCGTTTGCAAAATAGCAATGGGAGATCCAGCAGCCAATAATATGAAGGTGCTGGTTTGTTTTGTTTGCAAATGCATGTCTTAATGTCCCTTCACTACTCAGGCATCCTCTTTTCTTAAAACTGGTGAGAATAATTGTCTCCGACATTATTATTATGTACAAAAATGTCATTAAAAGAAGATAAAGGTGGCCTAGTCAGGCAGTCAGAAGTTAGAAAATAATGGGATTACCATTGCCTTGACTACATTTCTCTCTTTCCCATGCCCTCAGTTTCATTCTTGGAAATGGCTAAACCACTTTGCTAAAACTCTATCAAATAATTAAATAAAAGATTCAGAGGTGAGGAGGCACCTGGCATGACAAACTTCCCCCTGTCCTCCCCCAGAGCCTCACAAAATTACCAACAGCTGAAAACCAGTGTTTTATAATGAGAAGAATCAGGTAACACCATGTACCTTGATGGTATTAATGGCTCCATCTGCACTTTCTCTTTTAATATGATTTAAGGTACACACATCCCTGACAGCTACATTTGCTGTGTACCCCATTGTGCTGTGAGAAGTAAGACCATGTAAACAGCAGCAGAAGCAGCATGGGGTCCTCAGTTTCTGTTGGCTACCCTAGGAGGGAGGGTGGACTTTACACCCCTGCAAAGTGAAAATTAGGTGGGACTGAAGCAGGCTGCAGTGATGCTGGAAGCAGAGCTTCGACTGTTTTCCTACTATACACTGTGTACAGGTGACCCGCATTCAACCAGAACTGATGTGTCTGGCAAATGGAAAGAGCTTTGCCTCACTTGAGAGCATTGGAGGGTCTGCAGAGTCCTGAGCTGGCAGTCCCTGAAGGCAGGGAACAGCACCTGGTGACACTCAGTGCGTCATCTCTAGCTGAGCTCTGAATGAGGTTAGGAAAGAGACTGATAAATAGCCCTGCCTTGTCAACACTGCCGTCATTAGTGCTGTTATCACCCAGCTAACAGGAACGTGAAGGAATTTGTATCCCTGCCCTTGCCAAAGCTGGAAAGCAAGTGGGAACAGGAGCCATGGAGGTGACTGTTTGCTCGTACCACTTACATTCTCCTGCAAAGAAGCTCAGCGTTTGGTTTGTAACCAAAGGGACTTTATAGCTGATTACAAAACATTATGCCATGGTTCATTTTCAGACTGATTGAATTTATGATGAGTTCTCTTTCAAAGAAGGGACAGAACATTTTAGCGCACATTGACATGGCATGGCTAAAACACTTACCAAATCACTGGCCTCATGTAAAACCTAGAAATACTGTTATGCTCCTTTCCTCATGCAAACTGTATGAGCTAATAGGGCACCTAAAAATGTCAGGTAAAGTAGCATGGGTGGGAAGTGGACCCAGCTGACCAATACAGTCTGTGAGAAGTCATCTGACAGCACTGTGAGAGGAGGGAGTACTGTAGTTTATTCAAAATCTGAGTACTTTTTTTGGGGAAAAGAGAGATTACGTAATTTTGCATTTAATGACAATTACATGTATTTAAATCTCAAAACATTTACAGTTGCATTCAGTTTTCTTCCTTTCTTGTACTGGGAGCACAGTCAGCCCTTACTTGTTGCTTAGGATTCTCACTGAATGCCTTTCTGTCTCAAAGCAGAGCCCCCCAGTAGCTCCTCCATTTACCTCCATGCACAACCAGCATTGTTCATGGTGTTTCATCAGCACAGAGACTGGTCAATCAGGCCCATGAAGTCCTACTCTGCAATCTGTACCCAACTTAGGGGTACTCAGTAATTGGCCCCACAAGTCCTAACTGTATGTTTGTGAAAATTATCTAAAGTCATGAGCAAAGTCACCCATGACTGACTCATACAAGGTAACTGTGTGGCTCATTCCTGTCTTGGTAGTGCTGGGTGATATGGTTGACTGTGATCTCAGACAAAGGACTACGGCCTTCTGACTCAAAAGCATCTGCTTCGGTTAGATATTTTGTTAGTTGGTCAACCCCAGTATTCTTCAAGGGTTGTTTACTTTTGAGGGAGGAAACCTAAAGGCATTTGATATATCTTGCTTCTGAAGCTCTGAACCAACCCCTTTTTGCCAGGAAACACTTGGTGCTTTTGTCAGTGCTAACTAATACTTGTAGTTTTGAAGTCTCAAATCCTTGGACTGGCTATGTGTGGATGCAAGAAAATAAAAAACCTTATTTCCCCTCAGTCCCTGCCCCTTTCATGCACTGGTGTTAAAAGAAGGGTGTTCTGCTTTCCAAGCAACACTTTATAAAGTGTTGTCTGTCTAAAACACCTTATTTATAAATATGGAAATGTTAGGAAATGTGCAGTATGTTAGGTTTGGGCAGCAGCTTGTATAATACAAAGGAGCTACTTCAACAGAGCAGTCCAGATGTACACGAGCTAAAAATCTGGCCTATAAATTGATGGTTAATAAATATGGAATAACAGGTATTTGTACAGGAGCATCATCCTACTAACAGCTGCTATAAAGTAGAACTGATTGTTCAAATTCCCCCACATGCATACATGTGCTGTCCTGCTTTTTATTACAGAGATGGATGATTGCTCTACACGTCCTGGTGGCCAAAACCCAATTCCTCCACCAACGGAGAATGATCTGCAACTGAATTACCTCTGTTCGGTATTCCATATTCCTTTCAACAGGGTAACAGCTTTGAAAGCATAATGCAGTTTGGCCTTGCATGACGACAATTTTTTGCAGCAGAGTAACACGTGAAGAATCTAAATTGTGCTGGAAATTTGAAAAGAAAATCCATTTGGTTAGGACATATACCCTGGGAAATGCTCTCTCAGTTGTATTTCACATCAATAAAAGCTTCTCTTGATTTGATTCGTGTTTAGCGAAGCTCACCAGAGAGATGACAGGAAGTTTTGCTGCAGAATTGAGGCTGAGATGTAGCTGGTACATCTATGAGGGTGGATAAGCATCTTCAACCAAAATAGTATTGGAAAAATAGTTGGTCTTGCTAAAATTATTTTCTTCAATTGTGACTTTTGTCACAATTGAGCAGCAGACAGTGGACAACAGTGAGGATTTTAAGGCACCAACCAGCACTGAATGCTACCACAAAGCAAAAAACACTGTTTACACTGAAGGGGAAAAATAAATTAATTACTTGGTTAAAATCTGGGCAGGAAACTAGGGGTCACATCCTGCTCTTCTGAAGTAAAAATGATAAGAGCTTTGAAGAGCAGACATAGTAAACTGTGCCTTGGCTTTATGTCTCATCCAGGCACCAACACCTCACACCGTAGTCAGTCATCCATTATGGTGCAGTGCAGTTTCGTGATCCCTTTCTCATGGCTAGCCCACCCCTCCTTTCCCTGTGATTCTGCTGGGGCTCAGCATTCATGAGGGGAAGATGATGTGCTGGGGGGCTAGATAACAGAAGGGTGATGCTGCTACCCTGTAGCACTGTTGCTCAGGGAGATCCCTGTTTTGCTGCTGTTCTGTCTGAATCCATACCTGAGGCTCCTTAACTTGGAGAGCTCAAGCCCAGTTAATTTGCATGGGGCTAAAATCATTGAGGTGCACTTTTCAGTACTGAAGGATTTGGGAACAATTACACATCTGTTGTTAAGTATAATGGCAATTCTGTTTCACAGTCTGTTATCATTTGCACCCTGGTTATTATCATAACTGAATAGATGACTCCAGCTAGTCTTTGAACTCTCAGCTCTTTGTTACCATCTCCCAGCCAACAGGCAGTTACCTGCCATATAATCACTCTTAATGTGTCTGAGAGCAGTGTCACACAAACTCAAACTGCTGCTGAAGGTTTGCTTGTTTGACTTTGTCCCCAAAGGGACAAGGAGTGTTTGTACAGTCAGTCATGCCTGTCAGCTGGGAGGAAGTGAACACCCTCTGGGAAACAGCTGGGAGCAGATTTTAAGCCTCTTTTCCAGTGCCCTGGCCATGTGGCTGCTCTGTATCCACAATGGTGCAGGGTCAGTGAGGCTAGGTCAGATGACTACCATCATCTGCTGCACTTTGCACAGAGAATGGGGAGTGCTGTAGGGACCTTGGTGCACAGCAGGGAGGTGGTTTGAGAGGCTGCTCCTTCCTGCATCCCCAACCTATGTCCGTGGGCACCTTGCAGGGCTCCCATTACCATCTGGGCTGTAAGAGGTTGGAGATCAGGCTGGTGCAGGAGTGCTGCCTACGTGCTGCCATGGGGTGGCTGCGTGGCCCCAGATCGCTCCTTGGGAAGACAGGGGCTGTTGTGGATCTGGCAGCCACATAGCTGGCAGGGGCTTCCTTTTACAGCATGATCCTGAGCAGTGGGGCAAGGAAAGGTCTCTGCCCCAGCCCCTCTCCTCTCCTTGGCACTGCATTTCACGAGTCGGACAGGCTCTTCCCATCTCTTGCAGGCAAAACTTCAAGCTGAGAACTGTCCTGGCCTGGTGGTGATTGGCAGTTTCTCTCCCAGTCTGTCAGCCAGACATAGATATGCTTCACTTGGGAAGGCAGGTAGGATCGCCAAACAGATGTGACCACAGAAAAACAGAAGCTAAATCCAAATATAAAAAACAAGTGTCCATTCAACATATCTATCCAGGGTCCTAAAGAAAGCTGGAATAGAGTGAGCCTTTAATTTGGTTGTGAGGCTGAACATCTTGAAAGTTATTTCAAGAATTTCTTCTGGTACAGTTACAATAAAAGCCTTCTTTCAATATGCTCAGTCTGTTTTTGCTGCAGTGTGCAGTGTGTCTTACCTCCCTTTGTCTTTTACTGTCAGGAGCCTTCAAGCCCCTAATTCTACTCTGGCATGTGATTTCTCAAAAATACCGTATACATCTTGCCTGCATCTGAGGAACAATCCCACCTCATCTGTCAGCAGGGGAAAATTGCAATAACCAACAAGAAAGTATAGACTACTACACCATTTGCTTCACTGAAATTGAAGTGCTAACTAACATTCTCAGATTAAGTTGAGCAGATTCCTACTTTTGTCACAGAAACCAAAGATCTGAAGCTGGTCAAGGCCAATTAGCTGGTTATTGACTTCAGAGCACTTTGAATTGGCTCTGCAAATAGCACCATTAACCCAAGTGGCCCAAACACCTCTTCTGTCTGCATCCCTTCAGTGATCTGTCTACTTTCCTCTGAAGATGCAAGCGTGGCTTTGCTCTCATTTACTAATCTGTGAAGGCGAGATCACATGTGTTTATTTTTAGGTATAGTATACCTACATTAATACAAAATGTACCTTTTGTTTCACACATGCATACAGAAGAGGAAGTGGAGCACTCTGCCAAGACACGCTGAAGTTTCTTGCCATTATCAGAAATGTGAGAGAAGAAATAATCCATTTTATGTCTTATCGTGTTTGTCTTCTGATTTAGTACTCATCTGTCATGGCTAATTGCTTTAAAAGTATTCTAGTTCTAGGTCACAAAATCTATGAATAAAAGATGTTCACGTACACCATGTAGGCCAGGTGTGACAACTCAGTGCGGATATCCACACAACAAAATACTTCTGATTTTAATTACCTTGTGAATGCTTATGCCAATTACATGAAATATCAATAAAATATTAATCGAATAAAGCAAGACACCAGGTGGCCAAAGATATCAACAAGGCATATGTCTGTAGAACAAAAACATCTCTCTGCAAACAAGAAGGGCATGCTCATGGTATCATGATAAACTATGTCACTGAAACAGGCCAAGCCACCAAGTGTCACCATGCAAAGCTGTTTAATTTTTAAGCAAGAGTAGGTACATTTTCTATTTAACCCACTTAGGGATTGAGTAGTCCTGCTTCCCGTTTGGAAACACACTTTCCAGGCAGGTCAGTCGAGGCTTTTTTCTGCCTGAGGTGGGCAAGACTGAAGTCACTGAGGGCAATGTACAAAGAAGGCAAAACAAAACAAAACAGAATTTATGCTCCTTCTCACTGCATTATAATGTGTTAAAAAAGACTCACAGCTTCTTTTTCTGGGTTTATCAGATATTATCAAGAGAGCACACACTCCTTTACCCTTTTCCAGCCGTTCCGGGCATGCTTGTTTAACTGCTTCCCAAATCTGTATGCAGTTACAGAAATGAATACCAAAACTGTATGTGGCCCAGCCAAATCACATGTGTAGTTTCTTGCTTCACAAGCAGACACAGATCAAGCAGTCTTGACTTCTTAGTTACTACCGGCATTTGGGTGACTGACAAGCCAAACATATTCACCAGCATCCTGCAGCCCAGGACTCGTTTTTTGCACAAGGAGGACATCTCAGTGCCTTCTTGGCACCCTGGGTACAGACCATCATGCACGCTGAGTTACTGGCCTGGAAATATCTTCCTGGTGATGTTTTGAGGCTCAGGCACTTCCCTGCACTGTGTTTTGCAGAAGAGTGGGATCCAGCGTGAGACAGGCTTTGTTCTTCTCATGCGAGCCGAGTTCTCTCCTCCCACTTCCCCTCGCAGATCCTTTTGCAGGATATGTTTTTATTGCACCCTCACTCTCCTCGGTTCAAGCAGAGTTATTCATTTCCTGACTGTATGTGACCAGATGCATGGCTGTTGTCAGTGGTGTAAATCCTTAGCCTTCAGCTGAACTAAAAATCAGGCTTTGGTGTTTGATGTGCTGTGTTAATGGGACGTGGCTGTTTTGAGATTTCTGACTTCCACAGAACCAAACACTTCATCTGTGCCTTTAGGAAATAACAATAACTCATTAAGACCATTGCCCCGTGTTTCTCTTTAAATACAGATGTTATTCAATGTGAAGCTCTAGACTGGTTCTGACAATATATTTTTTTCCCTTCTCTGTACAAAACTGAATGATGTATCTCCCTGAGTCTCCTTTTACTCAGGCAGTAAAGGTTGCTCTGATGTCAGCTGCAGGGGTGAGATGTAATGTGAACAGCTGTGAAATCCCCTTTGACAGCTACAACCAAAATAAAAGTATCCTTCCAATCCAAAAAATCTTTCCTCACATACAGGCTTCTACTGTTTTGTAATTGTAACTGCTAAATCTGAGCACTTCAAACACAAATTTGAGGAACGCAAATTCTTCCCTGGAATCTTTTAAGACACAGAATATAAAAAAACATATCCCCAGGAGAATGCAACCAAGAGAGATGACAAAAGCAGAGTTGCCCTACCAAATGCCAATGGAATCCAAAGTAACAGGGAGACTGTGGAGGCAGATAGTATGTAAAGGCCCCCTGTTTTTGCTGGTGCCTGGGGGAATTGTGGGGTGTGTTTGTGAGGAGGAGGAGAGAATGGAGGATGAACCATTCCCTGAGCAGAATTCTGAGGGGACCTGGCAGGAATTGCATTCCCATTAGTCCTCATCCCTATGATATATAACAAGAGAAGACACAGAAAGCAGAAGGGAACATGCTGATAAAAAGGGGAGTTTTCAAAAAATGTCGGGAGTAGTTACTGTGACTTGCTTTTTGTGGCCTCAGATCTCATTTTCCTTAAGGTTAGTGGCAGAGGGCAATTGAGGCTAATATCCAAGAGTCAGCCAGCTGGGAAGCGTGGTCCCAGAATTTGAATCCCAGCTATGTGAGGGACAGCTCCAGGGGCTGGGGAACAGCTGAGTGGGGGAAGAATCTCAGTGCATTGAAGGAGCCTGGACAAGGAACTTAGAATACATGCCTACTTTTTAAGCAGCTACAGTTCACTGAGGTTAGTCTGACTCACAGTCAGTGAATTTCAGCTTCCTGAATTGGAGGCCCAAGGCATTTTTCCTGGGGGACCAAATCTCCCTTTGTATTAAGTGAGACCACCTGGGCAAAGCCAAGAGGCTGGTGATCTCACCAGGCTCTGGCTTAAAGTGCTGGGACGCCTAGGTACTTAACTGTCTATTTTAACACAAAGCCCCAGGTGTTTTCATCCCACTTGAGCAATCCCTACAGAATTAGGTTTTCTGGTACATGAAACCCTATTGGACTGTGTAAACAAGCCACATTCAGCTGAGTGCAAAGACCAGCTACAGTTTCAATTTCTGTAAATTATGCAAGGATATAAATGATGAGTACATAAGTAAGCTAGACCAGAGGCTGATTCATTCATGTATTGATTCATGCATGGTTTATCTTCATGCCTTGCAGATAAAAAACAATTAAAATGGTTGCACTAAGCTATTGAACTTGAAAGCAGTGGTTGAGGGGGAAGATTGATTCTCTGCTCGAAGAGTGGCAGATGAAGCTATAGTTTGTATATTAGCCCTCTTCTAATTTGCATCACTTGAAATGCTTCTTAGCTCTGTGTGACCAAAGTGGAAAAATAATTAGCTTGAAATACAGAGGAAATTCGCTAGATATTTTATTACTTTAATGCTATGTGTTTGTTCAATGCTCTCATTTCTCACTCCCTGAAAAAGCAAAACTAGAAAAAGATGTTTATATTTTTAAACCTGTGTGACAATAGAATACCAAAACCTCATTCCCATGGTCTGGGAGTGTGACCAAGCGTCTTTGGTAAAAATTCCTATTAGATGTTGCAGATGGACAAGTGGGAAAACCAAGGAAAGAGGGCATTCAAGTTTCCTTAAAGCAAAAAACAAAAGAAAGGAGAAAGAAAATACATCCATCCCGTGCAGTCATCGGCAAATGGGGATGCAGGAATGACATACAATGTTCTTTGGTGTGTGGGCAGGTAAACCATAATTCTGCACTCCCATTGTCTTTGATGATAAAATGTAGCTATAGGAAGGGTAGATCTTTCTTCTTCTTTTTTTTTTTTTTTATTTTTAATCTTGGGAACCTTTCAAGAAACAAAATACCAACAGCCTGTACATACAGGCACTTTCTTGAATCATGAACTGTTTATCTGTAAGCTTGAACACAAATAAATCCAACTTACATAAAAGCAAACCACGTAATAGATCTGCTTCTGATTCTTTCAGCTTCTATTTTAATTAGCTAATGCAGACACTGAGTAAACGATATGCTGCTTGTTGTTAAGGATGCTTTAGTCATCTGCCATTTTTGCGCGGTTTTGATTGGCTACTGCTAAGGGAAAGGAAAGCTCTGTAGTGATTATACATAAGAAAAATAACTCCAACACGGTGGAAAGCTGCACTTTTATCTAGCTTCATCTTCACCACCCCCATGTCATTAAGTGTATGCTCTTTACTTTGGTTGAAAGTTTTAAGTGCAGCATTAGTAATATATACTTTCATGTACACAGTTTTTACTTCATAGGTTGACTTTCAGTGTAACTCTGTTTATTCCAGGAGTATTACACCTGGGATTGTTTTAACTCAGCATGTCAAGGTATAATGTAAAACAGTTGCTGAAATTGCATGCAAGCAATTTTGCACAATGTGACTGCCAAAACTGAATCAAAGTTAAAATTTATTTTCAAAGGCAAAAGATAAGTAACGCCAGGTTTAAAATATTAAAATCTCTCCTCCTGCCCTCCTTCCTCTCCCTCTTTAAAAAAAAAAAAATATATATATATATACATATAAATCTGAGTTGAGAAAATAGGGCTGAATTTGGTTGAGAAGTGCGCAGGGAACTTCAAGTCCATGCTGCCCTCAGGAATAAGGCACTTTCACAATCACTGTCCTTTGTCCATGTTTGAAATGAAGGTCTGTCATCCCACTTAAAGTATATATATATATGTATATATATATATTTTCTGAAAAGCCTAGTGATGCTTTTCAAAATGCCAGATATCCATCCTGAATGCATGTACAAATTTTTGCTAGACTAGGAGCACAGCATGCCTTTTTATTTAACTTAGAGAATGGTGCATAAGCAGACTATGATGTGCCTGGAGTTGGTTAGGTTTTGTCACTGTCATGAATGCTAAAAGTGACACAGTGGCAGCCTTTTCTTTCTCAACAGTGTGGCTTCCAGCAGTAGGTGTTTTGTAAATAACTCCTGAAAACCATCACCACCAATGCATTTTCAATGTTACAATGCTTATCAACCTCCTAAAACAGCACATAGGTCAAGTAAGAATATTCCCCTTCCTCATTTAGCTTTTTTCCTCAACTTAAAGAGGAAAATCAGTTCAATTCTGTTGTGGCTTTTCAAATTTCTCATAATGAGAGAAAAAAAAACAAAATGCCTGAAGAGCAGAAAATCGAAATGCTAAACCTTTGATCCTGGATTTGAAACTAATCTATACAATTAACAGTGCTTTTTGTCACAAAAGGAAGAGTGGGGAAGAAAGGATGGCACACAGCACAAAGAAGTGATCCAGGGAAAGATTGAGAACAGGGTGCTTCAATCATCTTCACAGGCACACAAATCCTTCCTCAAGAGTAAACAAAGCACATGAAAAAAATGAGAGAGAAAGAAGAACAGCATCAAACAAACGAACATGCACTTCTAAACAATTTCCTCCAGGTTATCTCACTGGAGGCAAAATTTAAGCTATCCCATCAGGAAGGCTGTGTTCAAAGGAGGGGCTTCCTAGTGTGTAGGAGCCATTATAGGGATGTGAATATGGCTTCAAGCTGTATTTTTTGTTTAGTAACATCTTCCTGGCTTGAGAGGTTGTTTATAGCCCTGAAAAGCATTTGATGGCTATTTGTTAGTGCACATTTCCATAACTAAGAACTTTTTTGGCCTGGTGGGGACTAGATGCTGCCAGAGAAGGAGGCAATTTATTGTGTCTTCTCTGGTGGAGCATAAGCGCCCACATGAAGAGTAAACCATGTGTAATGGTCCATAAGTATCAGTAACCTTTCCTTGTGTTGGCAGGTGGCTCATAGAAACAAAATCAGTCTTGCAAGAATCAACTTGGAGAAAGTGTTGGGCAGGATTGGAGCTTCTGCTAGTGCTACCTTCCAGTGTGTGGCTGGCAGATGAAGTCTCAAGGCCCTGGGCTTAGACACATGCCATTAATCAATTTTGTCCTGGATGCCTATGTAAGGTATTGCAAACCACTGTAAGCTTGCACTCATGTGGAAGATTTCTTCTCTCTCACCTTTTTTCTTTTCTTAATGGTGAAACAGGAATAATTTTTAAAATATTTGTAAGTATGCTGCTGATGTGTACCACTGATGGCTCTTCTCAGAGAGGTGGGATTCCCACTGAGAGGATACCTGTGACTTCCTTTCAGTGAGCATTTACTTGAAGCTCCCCTACCGGCTTCCCCCCCCCCCAGTAGAGAGTGCTAGTCAAGATGGTCTACAGCTTAAACTGGAGCTAAAAAGTATCCCAGTTTGGGATCCCCAGCAATGCAGTTGGTGGCTGTAAGTCAAGTCTTTTCAGTTGAGAGAAAGGAATGAAGACAGTTAAATTTTTATGTGGCTTTTTTTACTTCAGAATGTGCAGTGACTGAATTTTCTCAGAGGTTTCTGACCTCCATACCCCCTTGATCTTTCAGCAAGTGTGATTTAACTCTGGGAACTGAAATTTATATACAGACAAAATATGAATCCTTTATTTAAAAGGTATGCAAATAAGTGGACTTTTGAGTGTCTCTGTGTCCATCTTCTTTAGCAGAAAATACCCTGTCTCCATTCTCTCTTTCCACCTCATGGATTTCTCAGGTAAAAGAAAAAAAAAAAAGGAATTAATCTCTTTATCTAACTTGGTCACTAAAAGGTTATTGCTGCACATGAACAGGTATTGCTGTTTGAATGTATGCAAAGAGTCAGGACGCAGCTACAATGAAAACTCAAATGCTCGTTATGCAATGGTGCTTCTCTTATTGTTCACTATCCTGTCACAGACAGTTAGGCCGAGCAAGGCTGCAGTCAGGTAAGATCAGTTACTTTGTTCAGAGAAAAATGGAACTACCGTGATGCTCTGAACATTCCCTGATTTTTGCTATTAATTCTGTTATTACCTCTTTTTTTTTTTTTAGGATATGCTTTTGGAAAAAAAAAAAAAAAAAAGATGTTTGACTTGTCCAAATTGTCCTGCATGAGAAAAAGATGTCAGAGGTGGCCCAGGGCAAGATGCTGATACCATCTTCTTATGACTCATGTTGGGTAATGGGCAGACAGAGAGCTGTATCGAGGCTACTTCTTGGCTGGTAGAGCTTCTTCCTTCCTTAGTTGACAGCATAGTTCACTCCGTTGAATTTTTGATGCCAGCTTCTTTCTATATTGCACTTGTAATGTTACATAGCTTGCCAGCAAAGGCTCTGATCCCCTACTATTATCCAGTACTGTGATACTATTGATTTCTGCAGTTTAAGATTTTATGACAGTTCTCTGCTACTACTAAAATGAGTTTTGGCTTTTCTGGCAGCAGGTTATGGGATGCATGCAGCAGGCAGGTATACACTCCAGATTTCAGGAGGCAAATTAAGGTGTCCAGAGATGAGAATCTGTAAATGAATCCAAACTGTTCAAAGCAAGTTTAGGTACCTATGCACCATTCAGCTAAAGGACTGAAGTGTGCCTTCTGTGAAGGAAGCTGGTGAATGAAGTTGCTAAGCCACTGTCCATCATATTTGAAAAATCATGGCAGTCAGGTGAAGTTCCTGATGACTGGAAAAAGGGAAATATAACCCCCATTTTCAAGAAGGGGAAAATGGATGACCCAGGGAATTACAGACCAGTCAGTCTCACCTCTGTGCCTGGCAAAATCTTGGAGCAGATTCTCCTGGAAGGCATGCTAAGGCACATGAAAATCAACAAGGTGCTTGGTGACAGCCAGCATGGCTTCACTAAGGGGAAATCCTGCCTGACCAATTTGGTGGCATTCCATGATGGGGCTGCAGAACTGATGGACAGGGGTAGAGCAGCTGATGTCATATACCTGGACTTGTGTAAAGCGTTCGACGCTGTTCCACACGACGTCCTTGTCTCTAAATTGGAGAGACATCAATTTGATGGATGGACCACTCGGTGATAAAGAACTGGCTGGATGGCCGCACCCAAAGAGTTGTGATCAATGGCTTAATGTCCGGCTGGAGACCAGTAACAAGTGGTATCCCTCAGGGATCGGTGTTGGGACCGGTCTTGTTCAACATCTTTGTCGCTGACATGGACAGTGGGATTGAGTGCACCCTCAGCAAGTTTGCCGATGACACCAAGCTGTGTGGTTCGGTTGATACCCTGGAGGGAAGGAATGCCATCCAGAGGGACCTTAACACGCTTGTGAGGTGGGCTGATGCCAACCTCATGAAGTTTAACCATGCCAAGTGCAAGGTCCTACACCTGGGTCGGAGCAATTCCAGGCACAGCTACAGGTTGGGCAGAGAGCAAGCCTGCGGAGAAGGACTTGGGGGTGTTGGTTGATGAGAAAATGAACACAAGCCGGCTTCAGTGTGCACTCGCAGCCCAGAAAGCCAACTGTATCCTGGCCTGCATCAAAAGGAGCGTGACCAGCAGGTCGAAGGAGGTGATCCTGCCCCTCTACTCTGCTCTTGTGAGACCTCACCTGGAGTATTGTGTGCAGTTCTGGTGTCCTCAACATAAAAAGGACATGGAACTGTTGGAACAAGTCCAGAGAAGGGCCACGAGGATGATCAGGGGACTGGAGCAGCTCCCGTATGAAGACAGGCTGAGAAAGTTGGGGCTGTTCAGCCTGGAGAAGAGAAGGCTGCGTGGAGACCTCATAGCAGCCTTCCAATATCTGAAGGGGGCCTACAGGGATGCTGGGGAGGGACTCTTCATTAGGGACTGTAGTGACAGTACAAGGGGTAATGGGTTAAAACGTAAACAGGGGAAGTTTAGATTGGATATAAGGAGGAAATTCTTTACTGTGAGGGTGGTGAGGCACTGGAATGGGTTGCCCAGGGAGGTTGTGAATGCTCCATCCCTGGTGGTGTTCAAGACCAAGTTGGACAAAGCCTTGGGTGACATGATTTAGTGTGAGGTATCCCTGCCCATGGCAGGGGTGTTGGAACTAGATGATCTTAAGGTCCTTTCCAACCCTAACTATTCTATGCTTCTATGAAACCATAAATGCTTGAGCTTAGCTGGGTTATTTATGCATTCTGTACATTGAAAAATGAATGAAGCAGTTTGTATTTGAAATTTCCCATATATTTAGTCATAACTGTAAGCTTCCTGGCCTTTAAAAGCTATTTTTGAATAACTGGACCAATCTGAACTAAGCTTTCTGCTATCGTGTTACTTGTCTGTGCTGTCTGATGCATTGCAGCTTAATGAAATTTGTTACCTACAATATAATCAACCACTGTAAGATATGTAAATTAGTGGCTCTTTTTTGTTTGGCTGGTTGGTTTCATTTTGGTTTGGTTTTTGTTTTGTTTTTTTTTTTTTTAATGGGTTTGCTCAATGTACTTTTTGATCATTTTGTTCTATAATTTATTTAATTGAAAATTCAGTTTTAGCTACAGAAAAGCAGAAGTGCACTTGCCAGTTGTTAAAAGAGGCAATGAACTTTCTTGACATACACATTAGGCACATTATATTGCTTCTTAATGAGGCAATCTGGAAGCTAGATAAGCCATTTGATGATGGCGTGAACAAACCATGGAAAGGTCCTCAGCTTTCTGAAATGTAGTCAATTTGGGCCATAGTATTGACTGAATCAGACACAGATTTACTAGAGGTGTGGGCATATCTTGGCTACAGCTGAAGAGGTTGTATGAGATGGTTTCATGTAGCAGCTATTTGCTGCATCAACACCCAGCTTCCTCTGGTGCCAAGGAGCAGCAGAGCCATTCTGGTGCCCTGAATGTGATCATAATCTTACTTATCACCTCTGTTCCTTTGTCACCTCCCAGGAAGTAAAAGGAGCATGGACTGCATTGGCTAATATGTGCTTGGTTATTCACCACATGTACAGGGTTCAGTTTGTTGCCTCTTGTGAACAGCTTAGGGTTTCTGCAGTTGGCTCAGACTGGCATCATTGTCTGGAATAAGTAGAAAAACACTGTTTTATTACAAGCTGTGGTCAT
The DNA here is from genome assembly GCF_028554395.1 of Pezoporus wallicus. NCBI lineage: Eukaryota > Metazoa > Chordata > Aves > Psittaciformes > Psittacidae > Pezoporus > Pezoporus wallicus. The sequence continues at coordinate 69,415 of NW_026635420.1, forward strand.
AGTCAGAATGACCTTTTGCATTGCTCTAAGGCAAGTAATGCAGCCTGGGAATAACATATGCTATCTCCTCTGCTCTGCACCTACAGACATTATTCTTTTCATTAGTTCTGAAGTTTCATAACAGGAGAATCAGTGACATCAAAACCAAGGTAGAAGAACTGCTTGTTTTCACCTTTCCTCCCTGCTTGTGTTTATTTACGTGATAGCCAACAAATAGCAGACAACAACAGAGCATAAACAGAACAATTGTCAGGGGAAATGAGAAGTCTGCTGTCTATTTCCACTGCCACAGGTACCAAAAACAGTGAGTGAAGAGTCTATTTGGGTATAAACTGAAATGCTGTGCCATAGCATAAGGATTTTTTATGTATTGTTAATGTATATGGACTGGAAGGTACAAAGAAAATCTTTTCAACTTTGGAAAAAACCTCATATAAAAATGGGAACTGATTAGTGAAGAGGGCAGGTGTAATCCCATTTCACATGTGAACACTTGACATATTTTGCAAGGGTATTCCAAGAAGATGAACTTTAACTAGGAGCTAATCTTCAATGGATAAAAAAAAGAAGCTTGCTTAGGAACAGCCTTAATTTGGGTGATCTGAGTCTTGTACTGGCGCTGGCAGGCTCTCCACTAGCAAAGGCTGAAGCCCAGGAGGACTAATGCCCTGTGACTGTAGCCAGCCTTTGGGAAGACTTCTCTTAGCCTCTGGGAAGACTTCTCTTAGCCTCTGTTTCTGTGCTTATGCACATCCAGTGAAGTAGTTGGTGTCTGCATCAAAGTCTATACAGTTTACTATGCTTCTCAGCTGCAATTGTATGTAAGGTATGTAAATAATGTTGTCAGAACAATGAACCCACAACACTTCCTAGAAATACAGCGGAGAACATGATTCTGGCATAGCCCTTTATTTTTAAGTTTTCAGAGTGAGATTCTTTTTTTCTTTTCTATTTTAAAACAGCTTCCAAACAGTAACTTATGCCAGGAAAAACAGAGCCATTCTCCTAATGACAACAATGCTCATTGTGTTTTCTGTAACAGATGCCAGGATTTTATCACTAGGCCAGACATTAACCCCCTTGGTATCATTCTGAAAGGAAGCATCCGTGCACCCCACTGACTTTTATTCCCTATGGTGCTTCATTATGCCTCCTACCTCTAAAGCTTCATGCGTACTTCCTTGCCCAATACATCAAGAAGATCTACAGGCCTGACCTTGTTTTTTTTCCTCCCTTTTTGAAAGTGAGCACTTGTGCTTTCTGGTTTCCCATCAAACATGTATAAGAGAAAAAACTGAACTATAGCTTGTTTTATTTTTTTTTTCCTCCTAAACAAAAGGAGATAATTTGGATTGCCAAGCTTTAAAAAGCTTTCTGTTTACTGGAAAAGTATCACTACAGCTTGTCCACAAAAGACAACATTTTTTCCACAGTAGTATATATTCAAATGATACCTTTCCAATCAACAGATTTCAACATGTGGAAATCTGAGATCAGCAATTATATATTTATAGGATGGAAAGACTCATTGGAAGTGCTCCTGACATCCCTTTTATGTTTAAGGTACTTTAGACATACACTCACACAGGTGTGCAAGGAAAGCCTCTGCTGATAATTCCCTGAGCACCACGGCAGAGAGGCTGATCCTCCTGCTGCCAGCTGGTTTCAGAGAGAAGGATGTGCTTCACTGACAGCCTGTTTCGCTGTGTACTTTGCAGTAATGCTTGCATCTATAGGACCAATTCTGAAAATATTGCAATGAACAGTTTATGCAGCTGCTGCTGCTCCTCTGGATGGGGTTACCTCACATGTAAAAGTGTCCATCAGCACTGCTAATGTACTCAAGAAAAACTTCAGCAAGGCTATGTTTGGATGTAGTTACAAAGCGGAAACCAATTGCCTTAATTTATTCACTAGATACTATCATTAGTGTGTTCTCAGATAGTGCTTTTTTTAGTTTCAAAGAGATGGATTAGACCTATCTGGGATATTGGGTTTTTTGAAAGGTAAGATTGAACAGTGTGACTTTTGAATAGAACTATCCGTTTAATATACAACCTTTTTCTTTTGAGGAGTGAGGAGGTAAAAATGGATGCCATAGAGGCATATAAAATGATTCATATTATCGAGGCAGTAGAGGACAGCTAGAATCTTCTCTTCACACTAACTGTGAAAAAAAAGAGAAAACTGGACGAAACTGCAACGTGCATATTTAGATCCACAGAAACAAAACCAAATGCAACACGAAGTTAGCCCTGGGAACTCACAGGGTATTATTGAAAGAAAGTAATCAGTAGGATTCAGAAAGAAGGGCTCAAGAATAAAAATATCATTCGCAGTCGCACTGGGTAAGATAATAATTATCTATCCTTATATACTTCAATATACGAGCTGATTACCAGCTGGGGAAAGTTTTAAATTTCCCCTTGAGTGATAGTATTACACAATTGTCAAGTACACTATAGGGAATTTAATGTTTTCCTCTGGAACATCTGCCATAGAGCATTGCCTGAGAAAGGATATGGAACAAGGCAGATCACCAAGCTATTTCAATGTTAATAATTCCCAAAATAATTTTAGCAGGATTACGTATACTACCACTTGTGATGAGAAGGGCCAGATATGGCTGTGTATATGCACAGTGGTGTGGATGTTGAAAAGGGTTCAAGAGGTTACTCTGAAGGAATACAATGTGATTTCTTTTTTTTTTTTTTTTTAACTAATCAGAAGATATTTTGAGCTTGTTTCAGGCATACAAAAGGGCATTAATCTGCCGAGTTACTGGAAAAATACAGATCTGCTATTTTAGCTTCCCTGTGCTTAAAGAGAAGAAATAGATATTTTAGGACTGAATAATTAAAGCAACATCAAAATAATACAGCCACTGATTTTCCATAAATCTATTGATCTTATTACTATTGCTTTTATTATTTTTACTTAGACAGATTGATAGCAGCTTTTATCATCCTTCTAGGTGTCTTATCAAATTCTGGTGTGTGCAGCACAGCTGATAAGAGATGAAAAATGCCACCCCTGGGACCCCCATGAAATATATTTATGCATGGATATTCAATGACAGCCAGTCACAGAGAGCTGAAAAGTAGTTTTATTGTTCTGGTGGGGCAGCTGCTATTCTTCTTCCACCAGCAGAGCAGAAAAGGATGCACCTGCCATTGTGTGAGAGATGGAAATTTAATTTCTTGCAATTTTCAAACTTCATTGGTGTGCAAAGGGGCTGTCTTCAGAGGATCAGGACGACAATGAAAGGAAAGAAAAAGCAGGGAGCAAATGACCTCTTGTCCTTGGAAGCTAATGCTGAAATAAGAAGTAGGGATACACAAGGGACCATGAAGGAACTTTAATAAATAACTACTTCTCTGTCTAAAAGTAGTAGGGAAGCACAAAATAGCTTGGGTTTGTTAATATTTTCTTGTCCTGGGACCTTTCACAGAGCTTCATCCTGGGCGGTGGAAGCATCCTGCTTCCTGGTAAGAGAGGCATATATCAAGAGCAACTCTCTGGCTTGACATTAGTCCTGGGCAAGAAAGGTCTGCAACACTTTGTTTCTGATGTTCAACCTTGCTTAAAATTTAGTGTCTCTTCTCCCCTTAAGGAGCAGAAAGCAATTATGTTTTTTATACGTCATGCTTCAGTCTGCACTATGGTCCCAGGTTGCCTTCTGTCATCAAGGTCTTTGGCCTGGAAGAGGCTTACTTTGAGAACAGCCGGAATCATTCATCAGTTGGAGACACCTATCAACATTTATTTTTTCTCCTTACCTCTTCATTCTTCCCACTGTTCTTATAAATTTTTTCTTCTTGCCTTTCTCTTTTGCACTATAATTTTTGCCCAGACACAATTGAAGAGAGAATCAAAATATGACTCTTATGTATCCTCAAGGCTCCATGGAGGTTCCTTCTCCAAGGAACCATGAGGCACACAAAAAGAACCTAAAGCATATTTTTTTTAGAAAGCAAATTAACAAAAACTAATTCATGTGAGGGTCCTTAAACATGTGCATTGTATTGACAACTTTGGTTCCACTTTACTTGCATGCTTGCAATTTTTTTATGTATAGTCATATAATTAAGCATGTTCATAAATGAACTGCAAAGCCATTTCAGAAAAGGAAATAAAGCAAATTGGTTTAAAACCAAGTTTGTAATGGGTGCAAGACATTTATCAGAAAGGTACGGTGTGCATTACTCTGAATAATGTCACTTATTCATTTAGTTGGTCAAAAGAGAAGAAGCTGAACTATATATCTGTCTCTGTATTTTAAATTCAGACATGTTCATGTAAAATAGTGTGTTTGTTTTTTTCTGAATGCAATGAGCTAAAATTATATTGCCCAGTGGTTACTCTGGGTCTAAAGTTGTTTATATGTGAGCAAGGCTGATCTCCATTTTCCTTTACAATGTAGATCACCAACTGTCAGTATTACCTGGATTCTGATTACTTGGCAATAATTTTGCTTTCAGCCATCAGCAGCTGACCTTAATGGCATGTCTTGTGTGGGTATGACAGACAAATCACATTACTTTGTAACTGGGTTTATGTGCTCTATCTTTGCTGTGGTCTAACGCCAGCCAGCAGCTAAGCACCACAGAGCTATGAGAATTGGAAGGGTAAAAGTAAGAGAACTCATGGGTTAAGATAGAGCCAGTTTAATAGGTAAAGAAGATGTGCATGCAAGCAAATCAAAACAAGGAATCCATTCACCAATTCCCCTACACAGGCAAGTGTTCATCGAGCTCCAGGAAAGCAGGACTCCATCATTCATAATGGCTACTTGGGAAGACAAACGCCAACCTCTGGTGCACCCCCAGCTTACTCACTGGTGGGGTAGGGTCAGACACAGAAAAGGCCTTGACTCTGCGTGAGCACTGCTCAGCAACAGCTAAACTATTCCTGTATCACCAAGACTGTTTGCAGCACAAGTGGAAAACATTGCCCCGTGCTAGATACTGTGAAGAAAATTAAGTCTACCCCAGCTAAAACCAGCACACTGGTGCAATCTCAGAGCAGCAGCTTAAGCCAAACAGGTTCTGAACAGAGACATATTACCCAGACACATCTATGAATAGGTGAAGGACTGATCCTGCATTTTAAGCACTAAATATGATTTGGAGTGGGGTCTGAGAAGCAGCATTTGAAGGTGAATATTCTCCCTCCAAGGAGAACTTCCTAGCTATTAGGATAGAGAGGCTCGAGGGTTGAGCAGTTCTACAAATATAAAATGTGTGAATTCATGGGAAGGCACTGGAGTGTGTTGCTTCCCAGAAAATTAGGCAACTCACTGAGTGACAGGTTATAAAGAGAATGCAAACACTGTGTTACTGCCCAACAGGTTTTCAGCCAGATTTTCTCTTACTGCTTTAGATGTCTCATTTTATTACTGCAATACTTGAGAAATAAGTGCTTAGCCCCACTAAGTTGATTGTGGGAGTGTAAATTAGATATCTTGCTATCCAATAGTGCCATCAGAGATATGTCCAGAGAGACAGGTTCCTCTAAAGGCTGATTCAGGGTCCTGAGGTAAGTACTAATTCCTACTCTGTGCCAATAGAAACCAAGCTGCTTACCAGCCCATTGGAAACTGCATGTGCAATAATGTGTCTGAATGGGTGATTGACTGACAGGCCTGCAACATCTATTCAAGAAATAGAACACTGTAAAGGACAGATGTCAAAGGACCTTCTTTAGGGAAATGGTATAGTGGCATGTGTGAGGACTGGAGATCTTGCAGGCTGGCTTTCATACCGAAGACTGCCAGTTTCTGGATCCTCCCCTCTTCTAATGGAGCCCACTTAGTGTCATATGTATATCCCCCTAATCATCCTTTAAACAGAGCACTTGCACAGGACTTGTGCTGCTGTACGCAAATCCTATTTCCCTACTACTCAGAGATGTCATCTTTGTTAGCACTTTCCCTACCTCCACCCACTGGATAATCCTCCAAAAGGCACTCAGAATATGAACAGTAAATAAAGCTGTTCAGGAATTCTGGAAACCAGCAAGGATGTCTCCAGCAAATGTTCACGATCTCCTACACTGGTTTGTGGAGTTGAGGCCCAGGAACAGGTAACGAGTGATTAAAACCATGTTTTGAGATGCAGGTTGTCTTGTCAGGTAAGAGGAAGTAGGAAATCCATTTTTTTCCCCTTCTCTTTAAGTATTATGAGCAGCCTCAGGCTTTCCTGGTTACATCTGGCTAGGGCCATCCCAGAATGCAGCACTCTAGGATGTCACAAATACCTGCATCTCTTGCAAATCTTTGTCATTACAGAGTCTTTTGGGGTAATGACATTGTAAATAGATTACCTCATTCTGACAAAAGGCTGGAAATGAGAGCTCTTCTGGGAATGTGGAATGTCCACATAGGTTTTTTTAAGGTGGATGAAAATTTCCTCATTTTATTCATGTTGCCCATGGTTGGGGAGAAGAATGATCAGATCTTTTCCTTGCATATTTAATTTTCATTTAGTTTTTTGCTACTCCTTGTGCTTTTTCTTTATGCTTATTTCCTATGAATATGGAAGTGGTTCCTTGAATGCAAAAAAGATATTTCTGATGTCTCCAAGATCAGCTTGTATGCATTAAAGCTTTCTTTCATGAATCAAAGCAAACTGCTGGAAGGAAGCAGCTATCTCATTCTACAGTTCTTGGCATTCTCTCAATGGAGTTTTCCCCTTTGGCTTGCATTAGATAATGCCATGCAAACATCAGCTGAGTGAGAGGAAGTTGATACAAGAAGTATGGGACATGCAAACATGAAGATTTTTTGCATTTGCCTTTATCAGAACAAGAAAGTTTTAATACTTAAAAAAATACTTTGAAAAATTACTTAAGCCAGATAAAATATTTTATTTGAACTCTGCTCTGAAGTAGTAGTTTATGAAACAAAAGGTGGCAGCTGCAAGGAAAGGAAAGGTAAAACAACACTAATAGGTTTGTTGGATTTGGACAGCGTATTTAAACTACGCCTTGAGTACAAACAGTATTTTGATTTGGGAAAAGCTATGATTGGAAAAGTTTCCTTGAAAAACGGTAAAATTTACACTTTCTGAAAACAAAGAAAATATCCAGCCTTTTATAAGACCATTTCCAGCTCCCAACTTAACAGCCACTAAGAAATGCCAGAGGGCACGTAGGATGAAGCAGAGATGTGGGGTAGTGGGCTACTGTTGCTGACCTTTACATCTGCTTCTCTGCTCCAGAAAGAATTGAGTTAGCCCTTTTGTCCTGTTGGTTGCAAGCAAGGGAAGGCTATAAATAAGAGAATTTGCATGTCATTATGGGAGGAAGGCACAGTGCAGATTCAAATCCCTTCTGGATCATTCTCAGTTGCACTCATAAGTAGCCAGTTGCACTCTCAGAAGCCAGTCCCTTTTTGGAAGCTTATCAGTTTCAATGACTTCTAGAGCAGGGAGAAGCCAGAACATCCAGAAAGATGCAGATATTGCTTTTTAAGAAATACAGTAGTATAAAAGCAATAAACTGGAGAAAAACAGGTTCTTCATTCACTGAATAGAATTTGTCTTTCTTTTATTTTAAGAAAATTCTTTTCTCACAAAATAGAAATGTTGTACAAAATGGCCAAAAGAAATGGCAAAATGGACTTCTGCAGCTTAATATTGTTTTGCTATGAATATTCAAAACTGAAAAAGAGAAACATTATTTCTGTTAGAATCCAGCTACTTTCTGAATACAGAATCAGATTTTTTTGACAACGCTCAGAATCCCTAAAGTAATAATAATAAAAAAAGGATTCAGTTGAATAGAGATATTCGTAAAGGCAAGACACGTTTTTGTGATCAACTGCAGCTACCATAAAGCTGCTGTTATTGCTATGACTCCTCTGTATTGCAGGCTTTTTGAAAATCCTGAAGAGATAATATGTGCTCCCTCTGAGAAGTACTATGTTTTTCAAAGGCTCAGTCTTAGAAGAGAGGCATTCACACCATTTAGAGTTGCAGCCTCTACCTAAAACCTCAAATACGTTTCTCTAGCTAAGAAGCAAGACGTATTTCAGTAGCTTAAGCTTTCTTCATCTTACATCTAAAACACCAAAACACTTTTACTTGTTTTCTGGGGTATAAAGGTAATTTCCTAGAATTTCAGTGTTCTGATTTGCTACTGTTTAGAAGTAGGTATCTAGCTATTTCTGAAGACATCAAAATATATAAGTGCTTTTCAATTAAAAAAAATAATGTAACACAACCTTAATCCTTAAGTAGAATTTATTTAGGAAATTGAAAGTGAAAAAAAAAAGAATTTTTGAAGAAATTGGAATAGAGATTATTCTAAGGACTTTTAAATTTTTATTGTGGAATTTTAAAAATACAGGAAGACATGAAGAAAGCACCTTGATTTTAAAAAGTCTTTTAAAGTATTATTATTGTTGAGCTACTGTCTTCTTTGGAAAGGTAGTCCAGGTCTGCTGACACTGACATTGCTACTATGTTTTTTCTAGAGAAGAGTGGAGTCACTGATTGCAAGATCAAGAGAGGCTTTAAGAGGGTGAGATACTGCTAGGTATTAAGTATTTTTGTGCCCCCATATCCCAATCACTGCATTGTTATTTCATATGAATTGTCCTTCGCTACAGTTTTCTTTGCATTAAACAATGATAAATACCTTAGAATGTGCCTTGTACTTTATGACTCCTACTTCAAAGCTGTTGTTTCCATGGAGATAGGATGATTAGTCCATTACATTAACTTACTGCCCTGGTTTTGTTTTTCCCTCTTTTGCAACACCCTAAATATTTGACAGTTTCCCAGGTAAAGAATTCTCCATTCTACATATTCAATTTCACAGATTTTCCTATAATTTCTGTTTGAGTACAAGCAGCTCTTGTAAAAAAGGCATCTAAGCTTAAATTAGATTTTGAGCGATAGTATATCTGCCAAAATATTAGGGAAACAGTTCCAATTTTTGATTGGGGTCACTAATGTCATATTTATTTTCATTTTCCAGCTACAACTGGTTCAAAGTTTGCCTTTTTCAGTTTTCTGGATCCACACCTGCTCTCCTCAGATTGCATAACATAACAAATAATGCCCCTGAAGACTGTTTCAGCCAGTTGTCTAAGTCCCCTAGGGCAAATTTCATCAGAATTTGTAGATCTAAAGCAATCCAACTTAGATAAATACTGTAGCCTGGCCTACTTCCTACACTTTTCCTATTCTAACCTGAGATCTCATTCCCTTGTTACTGACGTTAAATATGATATCTGCATGATTGCCATTGATCTTCATATTGAAGAAGGGAACAAACCAGGAACTAAATATTTCATCTTTCTTAATTCATCTGTCAACTTTCAACTTTTCTTCTTCCAACTACTGATCTTGTTACTGAATGACTACGACTCACCTCTCTTTGTTCATTTGGTACAGTGCCCTTTCTTCACCTGTCCCCACATGTCTGTGCTCTTCTTTCATACTCATCCTTATTACTTGTCATGGTTTAAGCCCAGCCAGTAACTCAGAACCACACAGCTGCTTGCTTGCTCCCCCCGTTCTTCTCCCCTGCTCCCGGAGGGATGGGGAGGAGAATCGAAAGAATGTAGCTCCCATGAGCTGAGATAAGAACAGTCCAGTAATTAAGGTATAACGTATAACACAGATCAGTACTGCTACCACCAATAATAATAATGATAAGGGAAATAACAAGGGAAGAGAATACAACCGCTCACCACCTGCCGACTGATACCCAGCCTGATCCGAGCAGTGATCTAGATCTTCCAGGTAACTGCCCCCAGTTTATATATTGGGCATGACGTCTGTGGTACGGAATACCTCTTTGGCTAATTTGGGTCAGGTGTCCTGTCTCTGCTTCCTCCCAGCTTCCCCTCCTCCTTGGCAGAGCACGAGACTCAGAAAGTCCTTGCTCAGACTAAACATTACTGAGCAGCAACTAAAAACATTGGGGTTATCAGTGCTGTTCCCAGGCTGAAAATCAAAAACACAGCACTGTACCAGCTACTAAGAAGGAGAAAAATGACTGTTACTGCTGAACCCAGGACAGTATCCACCCCTTATTCCATACCATTCATGTCATGCTCAGATCCCACATTTTCAATATACCATCACTCTTATCTCATATATATATATATATACGTACACACACAGAAAGAGAGAGAGATCATTCGTTAGTGCATGGACCAATCCCTATAAGGCTGCTGAGTCCATCTGGTCCATGAGGTCAGGCTCCATCTCTTGTAACAGTCTTTCAGAGCAGGAGAGGCTGTGTGCAGTGTTGGATTGTTTCCTGCTGATGATATCACAGAACTCGTCTGGTTTCATCAAAGTTCATTCTTTTTTTGGGATGATGGTTGGAGGGAAGTCAGGGCCAGTCTCTGGTGACCTGAAGACATCTAGTTGGTGGGCTATAAAAGTATTACATAGCAGGCAACAGCATACAGTTAAGTTCCTTGGCTGTTTTCCCCTAAAATCAAATCCCCTTGAGGTACACATTGGCCTTCCCCATCTTCCCATACTACCCACCAAGTGTATTCGGGTCCCTGAGCAAAAGCAATCCCATGAGTGGGTTTGCCTTTACCTGAAGCAGGAATAGCTCAGACTGTCTGCCCCAGCACATCCTTTATGTGCACCCCAGGAACTTCATCCCCCTCTATGGTATGTAAAATCTGTAATTGGGCTGGGTCAGCCCTGTTGGCAGATCCTCTGGTGTTGAGCAAGCAGGTGGCCTTTGCTAAGTGTATCCCAGTGTTTGAAAGTCCCACCACCCATTGCTCTCAGTGTGGTTTTCAGCAGCCCATTGTACCGTTCGATTTTCCCAGAGGCTGGTGCATGGTAGGGGATGTGATATACCCACTCAATGCCATGCTCTTTGCCCCAAATATCTATAAGGTAATTCTGGAAATGAGTCCCACTGTCTGACTCAGTTCTCTCTGGGTCGCCACAGTCTGTTTCTCAAGGCCCAGGGTAGTGTTCCGGGCAGTGGCATGGGGCACAGTGTATGTTTCCAGCCACCTGGTGGTTGCTTCCACCATGGTAAGCACATGGCGCTTGCCTTGGCGGATTGGTGGCAGTGTGATATAGTCAATCTGCCAGGCCTCCCCATATTTATACTTTAGCCATTGTCCTCCATACCAAAGAGGCTTTAACCGTTTAACTTGCTTAATTGCAGCACATGTTTCACAGCGGTGAATAACCTGGGCAATAGTGTCCATTGTTAAATCCACCCCTTGATCACGGGCCCATCTGTATGTTGCATCTCTGTCCTGATGGCCTGAAGTGTCATGGGCCCTGTCTGTTTATTTTTGCAGTGGTCTATACAAACACAAAGTTTGCAGCTGACTGAACCACTGCACTTGCTTTTGTTCTTCTTCTGATCCTGTCATCATAAGTGACCTATGGGGTCTTCTTAGAAGTCTCATTCAGCTTATCCTAAAACAAACTCAATAAGGTTAGCAAAGCCTCTGTACAATGGTACATTTCATGTTTTCAAAGATAGACTGCTTGTTACCACTATATATTGAGAAAATTAAGATCTTTGTGTTGATACCGACTATTCACCATGCACTGAATTTCAGAGCACATATATTCATTTTAGATCCTTTATCCGTGACTGAAAGGATTATGAGGGCAGATCATAAAGCCAAATTCTTTTGTCTCTTTTACCTGACACATTTTCAGTATCTTTTGGCTCTTGTTACTATTGCCATGCAGATAAAAGGCACGGGACGGTTAATATACCAGATCACTTTGACATATTACAGAACAAGTTACTCAAATGTTGTTTCTCTGCCAATTGTTCCAGAATAAGAATAATAATGTGACGGGCAGCACTTTAGAGTGAAACACAGCTCTCCATTCTGCTTACAGTCCCCAGTGACACACATCAGATGATTCTAGCACTGATGCTGATTCCAGCTCATAATAAAATAGTAGCTTATGGAGATAGATAAAATTTAAGAAATGTGTTAAAAAAAAACTATCAGGAGAAGGTCTGAGATCAAAGCCAAGCTTGTATTTGTTCATTTGTTTTCCCTCTCTCTTTCATTTTTAGCTCTCATTCTTTTTCCTAGGCTCTTTTTGTAATAGCCGCTCTTAAGGCTCACTATTATCTCTTTAGACCCCAAACTTTCTATTCTTATTTGTTCAGTGTTTAAGAGGAAAAAAAAAGCCCTAGTCCCAGCTGGAGCCATTCACAGCTACTGTAATGTAAATAGTACGCAGCCCAGACGTACAATGAACTGAGGGACTGCCAGTACTTTCTAGGCCCACACATTTGGAAGGGGGTGGAGGGTCAGGAAACGATTAAGGAGAAGGAAAAGGCAGAACTCCATCAGGCAAGGCTGAGATGGCTCTGCAGTTTCAACTGCTGTGAGCTCTACCTAGGGCTACCTTTGTGCACAATTTGGGGTGTGGCAGCCATTCAAGGGCAGCCAACAGAGGTGTTTTCATACTCACTAAGATTTTGTCTTATTAGCCTTAAAGCATTCACAGGTTAATGGTAAATAACAAGGATGTAGTTAAGAAAAGCCAGTAAAAGGCTTTTATTGAACTTAGTGGTTACCAACAGCACTAGCTGTGTCAATACCAGAAAGAAAACGCAGCATAGACGTCTGAAGCACTTCATAGTTACTCAGATGATGAAGAAAAATATTTACTTGGGCTCTCCACTTGATTTCATTCCCTTCTACAAGCCTGCACACACGCACAGACCCAGCTGTGTTCTTTTTAAATTTAAAGCAAAAATCGTTTTATTGAGTCATCAGCCAGGAGAGACATGAACTCTCAGTCAGAAGGAGCACAACAGATTTTCCACAGGATTCTTTGAAAGCCTCCTTCGTCTGGACTGAACCCTCACATCTGGCAGGAGCTCACTTCTGCTGACTCCAAGACCCACATCCAGGACATGAATATTCATCATGTTACTCATGCTGCGTTCCTTTCCCTCTGATGTGTCCAACTCCCAGCACCAGGGAGACACTCCAGAGCAGCTGCAGAGTTTTTGCCAGCTCTTACTAGTCGGGTTAAGCAGGAAATCATTACCCTGTCCCATGAAATCTTTTTTTCCCCTATTCTGCTTTAGGACAAAATCTCAACTGACTGTAGGTCTTCAGTGAAGAAAACCAACGATAATGCTTAGACTCCCTAAATCAAATCAAACTAGGAAAATAGCCCCCAAATCAAGAAAAAGGCTACTTTTCTGTAATTCAGGCCACAGATGTAAAGTGGGGTTTTTCATACCCAGAGACAATGCCCTGGCACCAAGTCACCTTTTATTTTGGCAAACATCATTTCAGCCTGCTTGTCTCCTCCATTCCCCACTTGAAATTCCAGCTTGAATCTGAGAGCCAGCTTTCCCTATAAAGCTTCACTGAAACTGCTGCATTTTTAGATTCTAAAAAAGTACACTATTTTTATGCTTTTATACACACACATATAAATTCCTACCTAGCCTTACTTACAGCATTATTTGAGCTCTTTAAGGACACATGAAAAAAATTTTGCAAGAACTACCAACTTAGCAAGTGCTTTGAAGAGCTTTTACTGCACAAGAAGGAAAAAAACAACTCTACTTGGTGGTAATCAGGAAAATTCCCTCATCTATTGGAACATTTTCCATGGTTACTTTCTTCGTTTCTCAAGAGGTAATACAATGATTGATTGATATGATTTCTACAGGCTCTTTGTAATAAAAGTTGTTGCATTCAAAAAGATGCTGTACAGTTCCCACAGTTGTCTCTTGGAGATTACAATAGGTGGGGGAAAGATGGCGTCAGATGGCTTCTCCTTCGTAATTGAAGGAAAAGCAGGATCCCCATTAAACACCCTTCATGACTCTCAGCAGGACATGGATTGCTGTGCAAGCTCTGCTTGGTGCACGACCACTGCCTCAGAGCACTAACACAACTAGCAGACCTGGCCATCAGCTTTAGCATAGCCAGGAAAGGGAGGCCTGTGAGAGGCTGTCAGTTCCACCTCTGACAGGTTTTGAATACTGCAAATAAATAAATAACATCAGTTTTGAAATAAGTAATGGATTGCTAGTATTACTACCAGACACACAGACTAGAGGAAAATGAAGATGCTTCTGTAAGATGGAGGGCCAGTTTGCTCTCACACGTACAGAAAATCGTCTCTAAAGTCTTACTGCCTAACGGAGAAACTATTCATATCGGGTAACACAAAAGTGATGGGGTGATGAACCTATTAAATACAGAACAACGCATGTAACTCTTCACAAAAAAAAAAGCAGAAATCCTCACTAGCTTAGTCATTTTCAGGTTAATGTTTATTATTAAAAGAAGTGAGCTTAATATTAAAAGTGGTCAGCTCTACAAAAGAATCACCCTATTCAGGAGGAAAAATCTATTTAGCTTTTTCTTCCACCAGAAAAGACATTTCCCACTAAAACAAGCCATGAAAACTCATATAGCTGTTTGACTTAGTCAAATATTTTTTATGACACTAAGATAGTTGACATTAAGATATTTTGTATAACCTGAGTTTTAAAGCACATTTTAATATCTCATTAAAATTCCACTTGGAGAACATATGGCATTTAAAAATTCATTTGTTATCTTGATTGATGGCATTTCAGTGAGCACTGTTTGAGTTTAAAACCAAAATACAATCTTAGACCTAATGAAACAGACTGTGCAGGCTGAAATTTCTGTAGCTACCCACAAACTGCTTCAGTATTTTTTGGCAGAGATTTTGTGAAACCCACCACAAGGGATAGATCAAACATACCTTTAAAATATGTAGCCTGATAATAACTGCAGTTATATGTGTGTGAGATAAAACAGATATTAAATGATTGATGACATTAAATAATGGATTATTAAAATTATAATATATTATATATTTCTGGAGAAATGGAAATATGCTATACAGGCAGAAATGTTTCCATTCTGGTTGGGATTGGGGAAAGGCTAACCGATGCTTTACAAGTGAAGCAACTTGAAAAACAAGTCTTGTGAACAGCATGTGGAACATGCATGTCAGCAATGTACCATGAAGTGGTAGTTGAAAGAAAACAAAGAGGTTTTAAAGCTGTTGGCTGATATACACTTGAAAAAGGCAAAAGAAATACTATAATCAACAACAGCTGAACTTCCTGCAATCTTTTGCAGGTCCTGCATCCTGTGTGTACCTCTGTGAAAGACTCCTTTGCTTTCCAGCAACTAGGCTTGCCTGTTTCCAAGATTTCTTCTATGGACAATGTCCAGGCAGCAGCAGACCATGTCTTGTCCACTTATCTCAAAATTCCCCTCTAGACGTGCCTTTCCTTGCTCTTGATTATAGGGGGAAACCTAAATGTTCAGTTTAGACCAAACAATTAGATGTTAAAATGGCTGCATCTAACTGAAACAGATGTCTATAGCTTGTAGATGTGTGGAGCAGGAGTTGGAGTGAGTGTAGGAGAGTTTAGACTGCCACTTTCTTACTGCTGCTGCTTTGGGAGGTTCTCCATGGGACTGCCCATGTATGTTCAGTATGCATGTAGCTTGAAATTATTATTTTTAAACTGCACCTCTTTTTTGCTTTTTTTCCCTCTTTTTCTTTTTTAATTCTCAGTTAGCTTGGATAGTACTGAAGTCAAGAGAGAAAGGAAACACGTAAAATCATCATTCTCTCCTCCCTGTACCTAAACTTTCAAGCAGTGCTTTATTTTAAAGACAACTTTGGATACAAACTCTTGGGATAGACTTAGGTTTACAGCAATCTTTCAGACTGAACCTAGGCCTACTGCTTGAGACCTCAGTATAGCTTGATCTCTTACTTCACAGAATGTCTTATAATTTCTTGAGGTTTTAGATTCAGTTTTAGGACTATGGCATTTTGCCCTGTCTCCAAATGGGAAGTAATGAGCTGTTCTTACACCTCAGTAAATTGGCAAGGTTTCTTCTTCCCTAGAAAGTTAGGAAATGCAGAGGGTAGCTCAGTGAAGCCCTTGTGGGGCTGACCCCTCTGTACCTGAAAGCCTACCACACAGGGTGATGCTGGTGATATAGGGGGCAGAACATCACCATGCTTCCCTTCTTACTCACATGAGCCATGCTGTGCTCCTGGAAGAGGCAGTACCTTCCATGTAAGCCACCATCAACATTTTGAACAAGTTTTCTTAAGTATATTCACATAACAATTTGGGTGCAAAAATGTATCATATCTATATTATATCTATCCTATATCCACAATGTTCCCCACAGAGCCCAGATATTCTTTCTGAATGATGATGACGGAGATGATTGCTATGATGGCGATTGCTGGGAGGGTTGTTATTGCAAAGCAGAGAAGTTCACAATAACAAACCACACCCCTCTCTGACACCCTGTGTTGAGCACATAGTACACCACAGGCTAAATTTATACTTTCCTCAAGTTGGTTTTTAGCTGTTTTTTTTCTTTCCTTCCTGCAGCTCAAAGCCATTATATGTTTTATTTGTGGTTTTGATCTGTTCTCACCAGAACTGCCACACGATTATAGAAGTCCACATGTTATGAAGACTGGCCACACAAAGTTCAGGGCAGCACACTAATGGCTGTGTGTGGGTTATACTAAACTCTCAGGCTCTCCAACACGGCATTTACCCCCCCCCCCAACAAGATCACCCCCAAGATCAGGCTTAGCTCACATTTCTTTTTAGAAAGCAGAACTTGAAGCCAGGTATTTTGCCACAAACATTTGCAGGCTTACAATCCAAGCAGTTGTAACTGAATGCTGTCTCTCACATGGCAAACAAATTCTGTACATGCTGTACATTCTTCAGTGCAAAATCAAATCCAGATGGCCTTTATTTTACAAAAAAAAATGGGGCAAACAGATGAAGAGACAGAAGTCCTTTCTTACTCACATCCATCTCTAAACCTTGCCAAAATAAAGTAACTAACAGAAAGCTCTCATGACTGGCCAAAGACAGGCAGTTGCTGAATTGTGAGATAACAGTTCAAGGAGGAACATGTTCCTTTTCAAAATAAAAGGATATTAGCAGATGAAAATCAAATAAGTTTAGGTGTTTATCATTTTGCAGTCCAGCAGAGTCAGTCTTTAAAACAGAGCTGGAAGGGTCAGGTCTGATGAAAAACAGAAGTTGCTGTTGCAGGACACTGAAAAAAGGGAAAAAAAAAAAAAAGGAAAAAAAAGAAAATGGAACAAGGTCATTGTGAGTAGAAAATGCAGACATTCTGTTCTTGATAAAGGCCAAGATGGAACACTACAGGACTATCATCAAGATCCTCTCTCAACTTGTTTCAAAACAAAATTTAAATTATTTTCCACCTAGCTATGTATTGGAGAGAAAACTGTGAACTGATGGGCAGTTGATATTCCTCTTTCAGTCACAGCATCCTATTAAAAGAAATAAGAAATGTTTCCTAATAACAGGTTAAAATTCATTCAGTTTTCCAGAAAATTCACTATTGATTTGCACAGCTAATGAAGGCAGATATTCCTTTTAATTTTTCATCAGTCTTACGCAATGAACTTTTCTGATTATGTTTCGAAATGTTTTTGTTTACCTTTAAAGCTGTTGTTTATTCCTGAGTCTATATCTGCCCCTTCTCTGCCTTCTCCCATTTTCATTTTAAAAAAGAGGTAAGTAGAGGAAAAGCAAAGCAAACATATATATACTGTAGCCAGAAGAGCATTTCTTTTTGTCTTGTAAGTTCCTTTAAAAATTAGAAAAAGGGTTGAGAGTTTTTGTTTTTCACAACTTTTCAGTAGTACACCCCATTATGGCAGGAAGATTTTGATCTTTTACTTTTTTTCAGTCTATATCAGCCAACAGTTTTGAAGATGAGCCAAGCAGTCAGTCCTCAGAAATTAACTTTAATTAAATAGAAGTACTAAAAATTTCATTTAGGTGGGATGGGAGGAGAAAGGAAGGAATCCGTATGTTCCAGTGTGGCAGGAGAATTACACAATTAGGAAACTGCCATGGGTACTGACTATTGTTACGCAGCTTGCTGTATTCTTTCAGTCATTATGAGTTTGCTTTAGATTAAACAGAGATACAGAAACAACAAAAAAATGTGTGTGTGGTTAGGAATATGTAATACTGCCCTTCCTTACAATAAGTTCAATGTACACTGAGCACACAGTGCCCGCAAATGAAAATCTTCTGTCTATTTAAATATTTACATAGTTTGTAATTTTCTGCGCAGCAAAATATAGCACCATGGAGTCAAAGAGGGCTAATCACCACATTTAGAATATATAGACATGCCACTCAAATACCTGAAATATGAATGAATTTCTGCCATTAATAAGGAAGGAAGATAATGTGACAACATTGTATATTTATATCTTGCACAACCTTCTTTCTATACTGCTCGGGGTGCCTCATTCCTGCAACACAGGTCCCAGTTCCAGTCATCAAAAATATGTTAAACAATCCAACATAACTACTGTTCTAAACTCTGATAAATAATTGCTAGAGGTTCTTGGCTTACTTTAAGAAAGACACATTAAAAATGCATAGTGTAAATATAATGAATAGTATTTGAGATACTACTAAGGGAAATATTAGACAAGAACTTTACTCTGGTCCTTCATGAAAAATACGTTTCTGCCTTTGCAGTTACGTGTTTAAACACAATACTTCAGCATAAGGTGTTCTGTTCTATCCCTTATCCTTTAGTCTTTTTTTTTACAGATATATTACACTTTTGTTTTTATGTATATGTGTATAGTGTATATATGTTTGTTTTTTTTTTTTAAAGAGCTGATTTCTCTGTCTCTACAGAGAAACCGTTAGTGATCAAAATGGGCTACTGGTTGGGCAAATACCTTAAATCTTCTAGCCAGATGTAAAACATAAATACCTACTGTTTTCAAAAATGGTATTACAAAAACGGGGTACTGAATGAATTGGTTTAATATCAGGCATTTTAAAGCCTCACCCATCACTAGTGACCATCATATGTGTCTTCAGGGCTCTGTAAGAACAGCAGTTCAGAAACCTGACAGGAAATAAACCTGACAGGGAATAAACCTAACTGCAAATAAACCTAACAGCAAATAAACGACAGTGCTCCAACACTGAGATTAATAGTTGTCTGGCCCTCAGATATTGTTGAAGCAATAATATCAGTGCTACAGACCCAGTGGTGTTGGTATCAGCTTAAAGGCTACCCATTATTTGGGCCTCACACGTTACAGAGATCCACCTCATGCCCTGGAGCCCAGGATTCAACAGGAACATCCAAATCTGTAGTTTACCCAGCCCTGGCTATTAGCTGTCTGTACCTGAGGGAGAAGCCGGGTTCCCAGACACCTAAGCAGTATATTGTGAACATTATAGGCTGTGTATGCTTGTGAGGGAATTGCTTTCCTTCCAGCTTATTCTCAGAGTGCAAAAAGTGCACCACAGCGTTCCAAGCACTTTAATAAGGGAGAGCTGCCTTGTCTTTTTTGATGACTTACCATTTTGTTGATCTAAACCATTTGAGTTTTATCCCTAGCTTTTAAATAAAATACAAGTTTAAAAGATTTTATTTCATTCCAAAAATGCCCAAGTGAAACACTGAATCACCACCCCCTGCAAAACAAAAAAACCCAGAACCAAACCCAGATCAGTCCACCAAACTCAGTTTCTTGTGACATTTTCTAAGTTCTCCTAACCCTCTTTTTGGTGATTTGTGAGAGGAGGTGACAAACAGAACCATTCTGTACAAACACAATTTTTTAGTTTGTATACATATATGTTTATGCATAGCTATTCATATATAAACATATCCACATATATACATGTATATATGTATGTATTTATGTATGAGAAACACCCGTGTTTCAGCAAATATATCTCTTAACCTTGGATGGCTCTATTGATCAGTCATTGGGATTCACAATACACCCTGTCGTGGCAAGGTGCTGCCTCAGACTGTGCTCCTATAGCTCAGCATTCAGTGGGTGGTTGTCCCCCATCACTGGAAAGGCAAGACTTGCAATGAGAGATGTTCAGCTACATCCTCATGCAATCTGAGGATGTTTGTCTTCTCCCACAAAACTGTGCTGCTTTGTGCTCTGCAGGGATGTTGCTGCTCCCATATACATGTCAGTGCCCTTCTCAGTCAGGTGATGGAGGAGGAAGCCTGGGATCCATCTGGTAGCTCCAGGGCAGATACGAAAGAGCCGGAGAGCTCAGGGGACAAGGACGAGTATTTACTACAGAGCTGTGAGACTTCTTGCCTGAGGGAAACAGCACAAAACTGTAGCTAAATGCCATCAAACAGCTAGAAATAGTTGCTTTTATTTGGGTCAGAGGTTGCCTGTCTCTAAATTGGCTGCTGTGAAGGAGAAAATAAAAACAAGAGCTGTGAGTCACAGGTTGCTGAGGGAAGGGACAGTGTGGAGGTCTGTAATGAATTCCTCCCTGCTGCCTGCATCCTCCAAACTACTCCTCCGCTGTAGTTTGATGAAGGCAATGAATGCTGATATTTCCATGTCCCGATACTTATTTAGCCAATATGAGCAAACTAACGTAAGCTCAAACACATCATTGCACTGTTTTGTATGCTCAGACCAGAGAGACCATCAGAGCAAACAGCACTGGAATTATCTGATTTCATAATTCTTAATGAGTTTGCCAGCTATGTTCTCTCAGAGACCTCTCATGTGCACTTAGCATTGTACTAGAAATGAATAAGCAAGTTTTCACTCAGAGCCAAATCTCTAAAACCAAACAGATTTGGGCATCCCTATCTGTAAACTATTGACTATGCAGGCAGTTCTTAAACATCCTCATGAAACTATGTTGCTGATAGTTTACTAACAACCTTAATAGTCAATCATGTTTGCATTAATTTTTCTTTTTTCCTGTTTATATGGTCTATTAAATTTCTTTTTCTCATAAGAAGTCTTACAAGAATCAGATGGTTAGACAGTTTACAGAAAAACAGGGTTACAGAAATATGAGTACAGCTGGAGCAAATTCCTGGTTTATGTAAGCCAGAAAGTGATTTGTGTTTTCAGTAGGTAGTTGTATGTTTGGGTTTTTTTTTTGGTCTCTATATCACAAGTTCTGTTCTCATGTACCCAAACTCTATTTTTTCAGTAACATTGCTTATTCATATTCCACACAAGTCCATCGATTTCTGCTATAACTTTTTTTGTTGAACATCGTATTCCAGACAAGGACACACCATTATTTATACAATATTATAATCCATTTGATAACATTTCTATACCTTTTTTTTGTGATAGTATTGCAAGTTGCTTTTTTTTTCTTAATAGTTATGTCTTCAGCACACGTATTTACTGGAGCATCCATTCTGGCTGATAAGATATGCTTGTGGATGAATAAGTTATTTTGGATTTTTGACATTTGTATGACTACTTCTCAGCATTCCTTCTTCAACCTTATATTTATGAATCCTGAAAAAGTAGTTTGATGACACATTCAGCAACAGTATTAGATTTCTCCAGCATTCTACAGCAAAACTTGTGTTGTCTGGCAAAGGTAATAGGTGACATCTCAGGGAGAAGCTGTTTCATGAAGTATCTTCTTTTTAAAAAATTGGGTTGCATTTCATTGACTATGTTTTAAAGAGCCAGACGACAGTTTAGGAATTTTGCCCCCTAAGTTTTGTGATTAAGTTAAAATAAGAAATGCAGTTATTTTTTTAAGACTCTTAGAGTCTCATCTAAAGGTCAGTGAAAATATTTTGAGGTGGGTTTTTTTTTTTCTTTATATTTTACTTCATAAACATCAGATGGGGACTTGAGACAATGAAGTTGTCATCTGCAGGGAAAATCTGTACTTTTGTATTTAAATATTCTATAATATTCTATGACAAAGCAGAAAGCCAGCAGCACTAGTTAAGTCTTTTTACATCACCCCCAATGTAACTGGACCTGCCTTTTTGAAGCAATTTTGGAAATTACTTTGAAAATCCCACCTACTAATAGTAAAGGCTAACAGCACTGCAGTAAACTGAGCAAGTTACTATACTTCATTCAGTTCCACCTCTTTTTTTTTTTTCCTGGAAAGGAACAAATTATATTTGAAAACTGTGTAGAAATATTTGTGAAAACTGACTATTCATCTTAGTACCTAATGGTGCAGGTGACAAACTGAAGGACTCATTACTGTGTTTCTTAGGTCTTACTGCATGACATTCTTTGACAGAACATGGTGAAGAGGAAGAATGGGCAAAAAGATGATAGTCTGCTGGAAAGAATGACCTGGGAAAGCAATTGTGTTACTCCAGGCAGACCACTTCTCATATCAGGGTAATTATTTTCCTTCTTATTTGTGGTCTACCTCATTTAGGATGTAAGCTTTTTAGGCAATTACACGACCCTCACTTCAGCATATATTAGCTTTCTAAAAGTGAGACATCTTACTTCAGTTAGTTATCAAGACTCCCTGTACATTTAAGAAAGAGAGAGGGAGGCTTTCATAGGATGATTCATCTTTCTTGTCTAAGACTGGAATAACATGAATTGCTCTCTGGACATTCTCACTACTTCTTCCTATTGACAATACTTTAAAACAGATATTAAACTATAGATAGATAAAGAAAGATGACTCACGCTGTTGTACACTGCCTGCCACATTATCACAGTCACGATTTCCAGATATGACATTGACAGAAATAAATAATAGAATCATAGAACGGTTTGAGTTGGAAGCAAACTTAAAGATCATTTTAAGACCACCCCACCCACGGGCAGGGACACCTTCCACTAGACCGGGTTGCTCAAATCCCCATCCAGACTGTCTTTGAATACTTCCAGGGGTGAGGGCACAACTTGTCTGGGCAACCTGTTCAGTGTCTCACCACCCAATAAAGAATTTCTTTCCAATCTCTAATCTGAATCTACCCTCTTTCAGCTTAATGCCATTACCCCTTCTCCTATTCCTAAATGCCTTTGTAAAAAGTGCCTCTCAGGCTTTTTTGTAGGCTCTATTTAGGTACGGGAAGGATGTTATAAGCTCTCCCTGGGTGCTTCTCTTCTCCAGGCTGAACAAGCCCAGCTCTCTCAGCCTGTGTCCATAGCAGAGGTGCTCCAGCCCTCTGAGCATCTTCATGGCCTCCTTTGTACTTGCTCAAGCAGGATCGTATCCTTCTTACATAACAATATATAGGGCCAAATACAGGCCTGATGTAGTTTTAAATTTTTGTGGTGAAAAGTTCATAGGGATGTTAAGAATTCAAGGCAGTCCTGCAGCCTGCATTAGGCAGAAGATCAAGCTGGATGACTGCAGTCATTGTTTCCCCCCTTATTCATGTACCATGTGAAGGGGGGGAGGTGATGACTGTTGACAATATTGACTTATTATAACTTGTTGAGGAAGTTTTATGATTAAATACATCAAGGGCTCCAGAATGAGACTGTAATGAACTTGTGAGCTTTATAAACAACATGTCTTTTCAGAAGCAGCAAAGAATCCCTGCCTACCTACCTGCTTTGCAGGTGCTAGCCCTGACTGCAGCTGCTGAGATGCTGGTCTGCCTGTGTGGCTGTGTTCTCTGAGTCAAGCAATACTGTGAGATAGCCTCTGCCTCTGACAAGGTTTTCGTTATTCCTGTTTGACTGGCTAAAATTGCCTTTATAAAGCTCCACGTAGTGTCCTCCTGCTCTTGGTGTTTAGGCCAACTCCCTGCTTATTCTTTCTTATGCCATAGAGCTTCAGAAGGAGCTGAGGGAAAGCTTTATTTCTACTCATGCTAACTCAAACCTGATTTTATTATAAAAGTGCTTTATCTGAATCAGCTTTAATATAGATTTATAGCCCCTTTGTGCCATTCTGAGGCTGCAGAAAACCTAGACCAAAAATCTAGCCTGTAATTCCAGATATATAACACTGCACCAAAATGGAGGGTATTGATTCAGGTCCCATGCTCTTCAACTGTTCTCAATGTCTCACCAGAGCTTTCTAGCCCACAAGAAATACATTTTTGAGAATTAGTAAGTTACAAAAGTGGGGTTGTAGGTGCCTAAAGACTTTTCGGTTCAAAGCAGGCGGCTCTGCTGCAGTGCCTGCTGTATGGGCAGCACCTTCTTTTCACTCTGTAAAAGTGTTTTTCCCCTACAGATGATTTCATGCTAACCTCAGCTATGCTGGACCATTTGGAGTGGTCAGGCAGCGAGTTGTGTCAAGGCAGTGCATGATTGTCACCCATCCTTATCCTGCTCCTGTCTGGGCCATAATCTTCTACACTTCACTGTACCAAAACCTCTGAGGAAGTTTCTAAGTGTCTTGGAATGTGTCTTACTTCACTGTGTAACTACACACATGTGCAAAGTATGCCAGCACAAAAGCCTGGGTGCCTACATGTTGCAAATCACCTTTTTAGTAAATCCAGAATCACAACTGAAGAATGACACGTCTAACATTTCTGCGTAGCAGTCTGAGCATCCCTGAACACTTCTGTCAGCAGTCATCAGATATCTGAGTTCAGCTGTTGCAGGCTTTCGTTTTCACTTAGGAAAAAATCTGTCTTGTGAAATAATTGTCAAATGTTCTTGAAAAAACATGAAAAAGAAGAATTAAATATTCATGATTCATATGCTAAAATTCACATTTTTTTATGGTCTGTGAATGTTGATTTCCGAAGTGCACATGGCAGCAAATGGAAAGAGGAGCTTAGCTTCAGAGGAGTTGTTATAAAGGTAAAGAATCCGATGTAGCTGTACCACCTTTGCTTCTCTTTCTGTCATTCTGCTAGGTGGATAACTGTCTTTTATACCTTTTCTGCCCTGTTGTACTTAACATCATTTTATAGGATAGCTGTATTTCATCACTCATGGCATACCAGGAGCTCATTAGGTGAGAAAGTCTTCCTCTTCAAAACGTTTAAATCTTTTAATTATTTTCTAAAGGATCTTCAGCACATTCTAATTCACAGTTAAATACATGAATTTGAATAAGCATATTATGATTTATTCTTTCACTTGCCTACAACAGGATCCAAATAAGAAGTGAAATGCCTCATTAAAATGCAATTCAGTATGGTGTTGAGTCCCAGAGAAAAGAGTTTGCAAGACATAAGCAATGAGGATATTTCCCCAACGTGTTATCATTCCAGAGAGGTAACTGGTATTTCCCAAAAGTATACGTGGTCAAATAGGGAACATACTAAACTTTTCATTTTCTGCTTAGCTACCATGAAAGCAAATTCTCTTTTGTCTACATCACAAAATCTCCAAATGAAGAAAACTCACAAGTGCATCCCTCAGGTAGGTCAGCAGAAACATTGGCTGTTTACAAAAGTGATATTTGTGTTCTTCTCTGAAGGTTGCAATGACTGTCAGTGTTGGTCTCTAGGCACCATTTTGACCTATTTATTCTTTGTATATTGCAGCACATTTTTTAAAGTGAGAAACAAACTTCACAAGGTGTGAAAACTATGATCTTCAAATACATTCTGTGAATTCACATATACAAGGATGGATTTCTTTTTTCTCATTCATGCTCTATATATTATGCTAAACTCTGACATTCATATTTGCATATGCTATATTAGTGAATTCAATACCTTTTTGGATTTAAACTATACAGCAGCATCTTAATGTATAATTTTTCCTGTAATTTTTAGATTCCATAGCAATTACACAATTATTTTCAGGTAAACTGACTCAGCTGTTTGCCAAATCATGCATATTTAGGTATTATCAGGACATACTGATTCTTTTTCTAAACTAATAGACCAAATTTACATTTTGATTAAATTGATAAAGCTCCATTAAGTCAGTAGAGCAATGCTAACTAATACCAGCAGGATCTACCTCAGAGTG
Source organism: Pezoporus wallicus (assembly GCF_028554395.1). NCBI lineage: Eukaryota > Metazoa > Chordata > Aves > Psittaciformes > Psittacidae > Pezoporus > Pezoporus wallicus. Next base: position 95,145 of record NW_026635420.1, read on the forward strand.
CAAAGGCTGTTTCTGATGCCAAAAGAGCTCATTATATTTGATAACCAGGTTTTTTGGAAGATAAAAAATACCAATCCCAGTCTCACTTCAGCTGAAAGATGAAGCATCTAACTGTACTTAGCTAAGCATCTACCTGTACTGATTTTGAATATTCAGATTACAAGGGCTATCTGCTAGTCCTGTATAAGTACAACGTGATAATTACTAAATGATTAGGTGTCCAACATTATGCTCTTCAGAAGTGGTGTTAAGGATTGAATAGTTTTGGTGGATTGAGCCAAACCCATATTGTAATTCCATGGAGTGTGGACTTCCTTTTGCCCATTTTTTTGGTTCCTGTAGTATCCCATTTCCTCAGCCAAATATCTTTTCACCAAGAGATATAACTGTACTGCCAAAATAAGACTGAAACCCAAAGCCCTCTCTATTCTTATGTAGATTTTTGTACTGACTTTGTGATTTTTCATAAGTCTCGTATATATATATATATATATATATATATATATATATATATATATATGGTTGTTTTTTTTTCTCCCCACTGATATAATATCTGGGGTTTTCTTGTGCCAGTCCCTGCTTCTCTCAGCGAATTAGACACTTATTCTGCCCTACTGTTGCCTAAAGTATCCTCCAGCCACCCAGCCCTCAAGCAGAATCCAGCTTGTCCTTAGAAAAGCTCCAGCCTTTCAGGGAGGAATCCAGAATACCAACAAGGCAGCCTGTCTGAGCAAGAAATTCTGAGGATGGGGACAAATTTTAAATTTATTTTGCAATTTTTGAAAGATGCCTACATCCTCTTGGGATTCCAACTTAGGGGGTTGAATAGGCTGAGCCATTATTAAGAGGAGAAAAAAAAAATTTTTATTATGATTGAAAAACATATTATTTATTAATAATAAATAAAAAGAGATTAAGAGGAGGGAATAGTATGTCTACTGACTCAGATGACTGAACATCTGAGATTCAGTTGGGACTTGCATGGATATGTACAGAACCCCAAATAATAGAAGTATAGATATTTACAAAGTGTATTAGCGGTGCAGACTTCAGAGATGAGAATATTTTAAGTGCTGTGATCACAGCAGCAACTTAATGAAGGCTTTGAGATTTTTGATTTTGATCCTAGACAAGTTCTTAGCTTTTTTGTGGCACTTGTCCTACATGACTAGTCAAGGAAAAGTTGTAACCCTTGATGTTTAAGAAGTTATATTGCTCCTTCTGTGCAACTGTAAGTCTGAATCCAGAGGGACTGATGATTGCCACTAGCCATACACAGTGAGAGCAGTCTTGGAGGATTTACTATAGTGAAAGAATACCTATAGCATCTTGTTTCATAAATTAAGGTATGGACTACTTGCACTTGTGCATGTTTGAGTTTATTATCCTCTGCACTCTTTTTAGTTTTTCTGTTTTTGCTCAGTGTTTGATGTTTTGGCTTCTGGCCATTATTTCCATCACTTTGTTTTGAAGAACTTGGTAACAAAGAAAAAAAGGTATACTGAAGAGCATAGTTGTAGACCTTCTGTCTCTGTGGTTAGCAGATTAATGATCTGCTTTGTTGCTGTCACTCCAGAAGAATTACTCAATTCACAGTCATGTCTGCAAACCCAGTGTGCACATCTGTCTATACAGGCACACACGCAGCTCTGGGATATATGGAGTAGCATGCACTGCCCAGGAGCAGAGTGCTGCTTGTTTGCATGTTTGGTTTTTTTTCATAGTAGCAATAATTCAACAGTAATTTTCAGAATATTTTACCTTTTTTACTTAACAAAATGGTTGCCATGATTTTGTATATTTTCATGAAACAAAAAAAAAAATCTTGAAAATGCTTGATTACCAACATTTAAATTAGTCATGCTGCAAGCCTCTTGATGCATCTATAGAATAATCACCATCCTCTTCATTGCTTATGAGGCTTTATGGTTTTGTTTTGATAAATGCCAATAATTAGCACTAAGACATATGAAGAGACATTTCAGTTTTGCTATTTAATCTGTCAAACTCCAGTTGATCAATAACAGCATGAGTTATATTTAGAAACACTTGCCTGATGCATTTTTGTAACTTTGTAGTTATTTCGCTATTAATTTTCTTTTTTTTTTTAAAGAAAAGGGTAATAATTTTATAGATGGAACATCAGCTCACATTTTATGAAGTACGATAAAAGGAAATCTCTCTATCTACCTCTAAAGGATAACATGATGGCATGACATGAAACAAAAGTTGCCTAAAAGCCGGTATAACCAGGAAGGGTGGAGGAGAAGCCTAATGGAAAAGTCAGAGGGAAAGCTCTGAGTCTTACTGCCAGAGCGAGACCTAGGGCTGCAGCAGCCAGAAGAGCACACTGCTCACAGGGGAACAAGCTGTATGTGCAAAGGAACACAACAAAACTTCAAAGGGATTATTTATGTCACTGTGACTAAACATTCTTTCTTCAGATAGCAGTAAAGGGAATCATGTGGCATATTATCCATTAAAGATGCATATTCTTATCACAGAGACACAATGATTTCACCCTAGCTTTCCTAGTCAGCATAACATTAGACCTCCTTCTGCAGATTACTGATTGTAGGCTTTTAGTGCATGACCAGATTAGTCCCATGATGGGGACTATGTGCTCTGATCTGCACAGTAAGCCAGCTACAAGCTGTTAAAAACACTACATTTATGTGAATTTTGCTGGTGTGCTGAAACAACCATAAGAGGACTAAGTTCTAGACTTAGTTATACATACACATCAGGAAATGGAAAATTCATTATGCACTGTAGGTCAAGAGAGCATATCTAACCAAAAGAATACTTCGCAACAGTGAAAACCAATCTTGCACATCAGATGTCCTTTTCATTTCACACATAAACAGCAATCATTTGTTACGCTGCCTCTGTGAGTGCTTGCTATTAATGGAAGCTGTTTCCTCTCTACAGGTTTCAGTTTTGCAAAAGGCTAGGGGAGAGATCTGGGTATTTCCCTTCCATACTAACTACAGGCTCAAGATGCACCCAGATAGGTAGTGTGATTAATAATTCAAAGCCATGTTAGTTAGCAAGTGACACAGTATCTGCCTCTACATGCAGAATTCTGCCCCAGGGTTCAGAGGAAGATGTACACTCTTCAGTTTGCTCAGCTCTAGTGTTAGCATTTTTCACTTCTGTATTTTGCGTTGTATGCCAGCAAGATTTGAATGAGCCGGATTCCATTTTCTTGCTGATTTTTGCTTGTGGGTTGTATGGGGTTTTGGTGTTTTGTTTTGTTTTGGGTTTTCTTGTGGGTTTATTTTTTTTTGTTTGTGTGTTTGTTTGGGGGTTTTTAATTTTATTTTAAGATAGAGAGCAGATATTTTTCCTCAAAACCATTTCAACTAACAAGGCTGCATTCAGACTTCAGGACAAATTGACAAATATTATCATTCAGGAGGTGAGCAAACAGAAGATCTCAGCCCCCAAGAAAAGCAGCTGACACAGAAGGATGGAGAAAGGGGACAAAATGTGACATGATGCTAGTTCTCAGTATTGCCAGTTGTGTTTCTGTATTTGTGTGCTGTTTTGCCATTGAGCATGGACTGGACAAAAAAGTCTTTAAGATCAGAAGAGCTCCCTGACCAACATATTTAAGCATCCTTCACAATAATAAGTAGATTTAAAATAAGGGTTTATGGATATGTATTAGAAATATATCTGTGTATAGGTGAAATGTGAAGGAATTAAGTGAGAAAGGTGGACTCCTTTGACTTTTTTTGTTTTATTTTTCACAATCTAGGCTTCTTCAAAGAAGGAAGAACCTGCCGCTTGGACAAGTCTTTCTGCTTAAATGATCTGAATTGTCTCAGGACTAGTCCTAAAAGAATAGTCTGAAAGTAGTCACTCCTTTTGCAGATAAAGCACATGCTCACAATTTTATTTGTGGTGCCAGATGTTGGTTTTTAAAAAATTTCAAACTGGGTACAAAATTAACAGAAAGCTTGACCTTTGCAAAATGAACCTTCCCACACTGAGTACTAAGGTTTTTCTATTCTGGTTTTGCTTTGTATATTCAGGCTCAGTGAAACTTAATTTTGCATGGGAATTTCATATGGCATTTTTGCTTATTCAAGACCTTTTACTCTTTACTGAAATAAACAAAGAAGTTGACAGACACACTTATTTCTGAATCTGAAATATTTAAGGTATGCAAGTTTTTGATTTTCATGATGTTTCAACTATCAACCAAATCTTAAACTGACTTTTTATACAAATAAAACTATATGTATCACTTTAAGTGTACAGGCATACTAGAATCGATTTTTTATCATTTTATGTTACAAGATTTTTGGAATGTGCTTAAAGCCCCAAATATTTTTTGCATCTTTTTTCCAGCAAAAATCACAGCCATGAGCTTGGAAGTGGAAGAGGCACATTCTTTTGATTTTTTTTTCTTTTTCTTCCATTTCAAGCACTTTGAAGTCAAACATTCAAGCCCTAGGATCATGTTTGTGAGTTTCTTCATCAAGTGCTTTTGGTTAGATCTGGATATTGATAGAGTTCTTACCTGTATGTTAATGCCTTTCACCCTCCCTACCTCAATATTGCTGTTTACCTGTTCCAGCAGAACACCTCATCTTAGTCAGGTGGTGTGGCATGGCATTTCCAGTGGAATATCTCCTTCCTTCCCTCTCCCTTAACCATGATATAAAATGATATTTATCTCTGATTTTAGTATTAAGACGAGACATCTTTATTTCCTGTCTGAATACCTGCTGTCACTGTTATCAAAATGAGTAAGCAGGCAAGCCTGTGCTATAGCTTCCTCTCCTCTAAATCTTAGTAAGACCTCAGTGATGAATTTCAGGTTATGCCAAATCTTTACCTATCTTGTCCAGACTTCACAGCTACTGGCAAAAAGCCTTGCTTCAGCTACATTTTCATATCATTCCTATCCCAGTGCAGCTAGTCGGGTTTTGAGAGATAGATGATGAACAGATATTTTGTTTGGCTACATTTAAAAGAGTGAATCTTATTTATAGTAACTGTAGGAGACAAAACACAGTACAGTAGATCGTACTGTGCATTATGAGCAAATTCTAAGACATTTTCTGTGTCTATATAAAATTTCTAAAAGTCATATTCAATTTTATAGGGGCTTGATTTCAAAAGGATATCAGCATTGTGGGAAACAGGCAGGAGTTGAACTAGGAGCCTACAGTCAGCTGATATCCTGCAAAATTGTAGCCTGGAAAATTAGATTCATATTTGCCCTGCAGGGATTGAACTTGTGAGATCATCTGTCATATGGTGAATATCTAAGCAATTGCTTTCACTTCCTTTCTCTTCTGCCAGTGGAAAGTGAAGTTTGTAAATTCTTAAGAATTTTTCTGGTACTCATAAGTGAGCATCTCCAGCCAAAACACTACATAGAGTCACATTTCAGACATCAAAAGAAGGCAGAGATGAATATTAGAGGAATGACAGAATACATGCTGACTCCTGGGAAAGAAATATTGAATTTTTCTGGTTAGGAAAAATTTCTATAGGATAACATGAGCACAGTTTTCTTATGGCAGAATTGTCTGGAGCTGGATTTTTGCCTCCTCTATTGTTAAATGTTGACATATCTTGTGAATATTTGGTACTTTCAAAAAACAGTAACAAAGGAAAATTATAAGCATAGTAAAGATGAATATTTTACTTAGCTGTAGTATAGCTTTCAGCTCTCTGTCACACAACAGAAAAGAGCTATTTTCCACATGCTGGAAATACATAACCTTATTATGGGGTTGTGCTTATGTTTTGAGTACAACTTATTCCCTAGTGATAAATGTGAATGAGTTCACTAAACCAGAACATCTTTCTTTGTTCACCAGTATTAATCAATAAAAACCCTTCATTCTCATCGTTGTTTTATTTCAGAAATGAGATGTCTGTTTTATTACAGTAAGCATGAAGATTTCCTAGTATAAGCAAGACAAAGTTTATAAACACAGATAACATTTACACCTAGGTCAACTGATAAAGTTTTAAAGAAAGAAATTAAAATAGGCAATCCAAATCTTGAAGCATGTTTTTTTTCCTCAACAATATTGGCTGACCTACTAGAAAATACTACCTGCAGACTTGGTGTATTGAAATATTTTGTCTGTGAGGAGGACTGATAGTCACAGTGTCCCTATCTTGTACTTTGTAAGAGCCTTTTAATAGAAAAGGCATATCAGGAAACAGATACTGGAGGAAAACTAGCTCATCATCCAAATAGGCAATGATAATTTAATCTAAAACTTTGAAGTTAATTTCAGTTTCCCATCTACTATATCAGCCTTTCAAATCAGAAACCAGAAAATCCTGAGGTTTTCCACCTCCTCTGTTATCATGCAAACTAATAATCTATTATTGGAATCTATTTTATTGTTAACACAAACAAATTCAACTTGTACTTGAAGAACAAGTGCAACCTGCACTTGCTTTAAGGAATAAAACAGTCAAACGTTTATGAACTGTGTAAATTATCCTTAAATGACTGTAGAATGGTTTTATATAGCATCCCATATTAAAATTCTGCTAAGTAAGTGCAAAATCGTTTAACTTCATGTAAATGTAAATGTTTTTAAGCAAGATACATATTGGAAGAGTTAAGGAATTATGGGAATTTTATTGTAAATAGATATGTTTGAACTTCCTCTTCTCCAGAGTTACACTTGAAAGGGAGCTGTGAGTCATATCTTCTTCCATGCACAACATGCCCAAGCTGCTTTCCCCTAGTTGTCCCTGATGGTCCCGACTGGGATCACCAGAGCTACAATGACTGACGTGAAAGAAGCAGAGGAAAGTCCAGGCTTCCCGTGGTGCCATGGAACTGAGTCTTCAGTGAAAATAACAGGAACTGTTCTGTGTTTGTGTACCCTGAGGGGCAATGTCCACTTCAGCTTGCAGAGGTATTGCTCCTCTCATCTCAGCCTGGACTGTCAAGTGAAAGAGGGTGGAACAGCTTGTCCAGATTCACCTTCTTTCTCAGTAATTTCCTATTCTTCTGCTTAAATTAGTGTTCCCTCCAAATTACTGTCCAGCAAATCAAGGACCAAATCTGCTCTTTCCTTCACTCTCTTCAAGAGGTTAGGCAGTATCTAACTAATTCTGATAGCACATGCTTTGTTCTGTGTTGACGTTCAGTTGCATATGCAGAAGCCAGCCATTAGTTCTTTTAGTTGTATTAAATTAATGTGAAATACAGGCAAGAGACAATTTTTAACATCATCACCTATTCTGGGTATTATAACAGCAACAGCAAGCGTGGAATTCAGGTAAAAAGAAAACATAGTGGAAAAATGAATATTGTACTGAAAATTGACACTGCGCTACCTAGAAAAAATTGTAAGCCTTTGTGGTTCACCTTCCATTATTTGGTTATTTGAGGGATCTCATAGTCTGGAATTATGTGCATTTCCATGTTCTTGTTACACAAAGGATTTCTCTCCACTGTCTCAGGCATCTCAACGTGACTTAAGAGTACTGCATAGTGCTGTGCATCTCTTTTACCTTGGTTTTGCCCCTCCCAAAGACTTTCTATGAGGACTCTTACAAGTGTATCAGCTTTCTCAATAATGCTCCACCTGCATGCTGACTACAATGCAAAGTTCAGTTTTTGCCTTGAAGGCAAATATGCACTTCTGTTTGGGAATCTCCATGAAGGAATTTGTCTCTCATTGGGACATTATATGTAGAAGATTTAAAACTTTCCTGTCACCTATTTGATATGCTTATACAAATCACAAAGAAAAGAACAGCTTGCTTATACATAGGGGTACATGCTGTTAAATAGAAATCAGCTTTATGAGAAATAGCAATTCTGCTTTGAAACTTCATGTCAATTTAATTTTATTATTGCCAAAAAAACCCCACCCAATAAATGGTGAATTTAAACTGAGGTCAATCACCCAGTTTTGGGATGTTCTCTTTGAGAGCTGGTTCTCTTAGCCAGCATCAACCAGGAGAGCTTCACCAGTACCATAGAATAGTTAGGGTTATAAAGGACCTTAAGATCATCTAGTTCCACTGGAGTTACTCTGTCTTACAGCAGGTGAGGATTTGGTCCTGTTATTTGAGCAATCGTGCAAGAATGGCCAATGTTTAGGAATTAAGGGAAGCTAGACAGCCATGTGGTGTGGCATAAGCCAATCATTTGGCCTTAATTTTGTCTGATTAAAGTATGTAGAGCAGTGGTCATGAAAACAGTAAGTGAAGACAAAGCAGTTTTGTCTGAAATTGCTTAACGAAGGCAGGACTGACTGAACAGTAGCACTGGTTTTTACTGACCTTTCATAAAGAAAAGGCAGTCTGTCTGTCATTATGCAAATTCAAGAACATCTGTTCCATGAAACCCTGTAATAATGCCTGAGGTCTGCATTGGATGAGAATAAAAACTGTTTTGACAAAGGCTACAGAGTATGCTTGTATTAGCCAGACAGCTCCTTTTTCTAGTCCAAGCCTACCTCAAGAGTAGGGGGGGCAGGTCTTCAGCTGGAGTAAATTGTCATGGCTCAGTGGAATTGGTTTCTCAGAATGTTTTTTTATTTGGTGAATAATGTGGAAACCTAAGAGGTAAATTAGACTTACAATTGCATTATCAGGGCATTAGTATTTCATTAGTAACAATGGCAGCAACTGATGGGCGACACAATGTGAAGTGTTTATCACAGGCTTCCTATGCAACCCACAAAAGAGGCGGCAAACATTGTTTTAATGAGAAGTCTGCCAGTGACTAACTCACATCTGCTTTAGCTTAATAAAAAAAATAAAACTAAAGCAAGCAATATTGACAGCAGATATAAACAATAAGTGGATGTCTCAGTTCTGTTTGATATTTAATAAAACTCAGGAAATACCTATTAGAAAATATTGATTTTTTGCAAGACTCTAATCACCTCTGAATTTCAGTGATGGAGGTGCTGGGGACTTGTGCTTTCCAGTGGCAGCTGATAGAAATATTATGAACATGAAGATCAGACAGGAACACAATGTACAGCAGATCACATCGTCCCTTTAGAAAAAGCTCCTTTCATTGGCCTAAGTAGAGCATAGGGGAATTAGAGCAGAATTTCATCTTGACAGCATACGTCACAACTCCTTTTCAGCATCGGAAGCAGCAACCTCTTCTGTGTTTGCATCCAAATGATAACTCCTTTCTCAGCTGCAGGGGGAAAGAGGAGGCTGCTTAACTTCTCTGCACTGGGGCAATCCCATTAAATGTCTGTCCTTGCTAAGGGGCCTGTTTGAGGTTAATTAACAACCTTTCAGGGCCCAGGTGAGCCGTGTAGGATAAAAGGAATTATTTCTGCCATACCTATTTTGAAAGTATTTATTAACTTTTACCTCACAGAATGATTCCTAGACATTTTCACAAAACATAATAGCTCAGGGAATAAGGAAGATACATGGATTTTTTGCAAGGACTCAGAGTCAGCTGGGGTTTTCTGTTTGCTATTATGCTGGGGTTGGTTTGTTTTCAAAACTTGGATTTTAAGGGTTCTAATTTAGCCAGCCTATCTATTGGAATGCAAACATTAGACTTTTCTGAGCTAAAAAGGGTGCCTCCAGCCAATCATCGATGCTTAATATAAGCAGGAGGAATTAGTCTCTAGATATGTCCAAGTCTGTTCATTGACTATAGGGTAGAAGCTAGGCAGTTAGCTCACACTAGCCTCATGACTTCCAGGTAGCAAAGAGCACCTTAAACAAATCCTACCCCAAAGTCTTTAGTTTACCCTGACAGAAAAGGCTAAGATAAATGGAACTTACTATGCCTTAAATAACTAAAAAAACAGCAAGAACCTGCATTCGTTAAACTACTTGGCAGTTATTTTGGGGGTGATGGTGAAAACAGTGCAATAGTGTCTATCTCTGCTCCCCATTCAGGAAGCCACCACCACCACAGAGAGCAATTGCAGATGTAGGTATTTGTGGGGGGTGATCTGCATGTCCCTTTGTCTCACTGCAATCCCTTTCTTGCCTATTGAAAGTGGCAATAGTATAGAACCATTTGCCTCACTGCTATAGTACTGAGATGTTTATCTTGGTCCAGAGCAAACTTCATGGGCAGGATAACCATCCAGCAGTGATACCTGCAGTGAGTGACTGCACCAGAGCTTCAAGAAATGGCTGTTTCATACAGAGAGTTGCTTGTATTCCTGAAGGTAGCATGGAGCTATTTCTGGTTGTTGTCATCATGGACTGATACACATCCCATGGATATTTTTTTCCTGCACCTTGCAGGTTTGTGAGTAGGAGCCTGGGGATGGCTGCTGGCTTCTGTTCTTGTTTTTTTTTTCCCAACATCTCTCATGAATTAATTTTACCTTTGGCAGTGATCCCAGCACCATATAAATTTGGAATCTTATTCTTTCCCCCAATAAATATCTGGGACTAAAATTTTATTTTTATTGAAGATATAGCTTTCAGTATTGTTTTCAATACAGAGTAGACCATTTGCTTTTAAGCAGAACAGGTGAATGAAAATAGCCTCATGGTTAGAACTGCAACTTGTGTACTGCTAAAATGGAAATGTTTTCCCCTCCTTAAAATTTATACCAATGTTTTATCCACAAAAATTCGCATTACTAATTCTTAGGTTAAGTTAATGACTTAAAATATGACGGGAAAAGCTGATAGAATTTTTTTCTTACCAGATAGAATCAAAAGGTCAGGATTACATAAAGTGTGTAGAGGCTTTTATGAAAAAGTAATAAAAAAGGATGTTTTTAATCTGAACTTACCTTCTTGCATTTCTAAATGCAGCTATCAACCAAATATAGAAAAATCTATTTGCTGTATATTCCTTCTCTGTGTGAATCATCTTGCTTTCCAAAGTGGAAATGAAAATGGAAAAATGCAACACAGAGCAATAAAAGCCAGAAATCTGCTAAATCAAGTAGCATCTTCCTATAATTTTAAAATAATAGAAAAGTATAATTTCCTAAAGAGTTTATAAAATAAAAATAATTGTGACTTTTTAAAAGCATTTCACACAGTAGATCTATTCTTTAATCAGTTCTATAATTAAGATGGTCAGGCTAACTTGTTAAAGAAATTGCATGTTAATTCTACATTTCCTATATTTTCTATTGCTTTCATTGCTGGTGTTCTTGAAAAGTTAATAGGCACTCACATCAACCAATATATGCCTGCAGATTTAGCTTCAACTTAGCATGTTATTACGTGATTATTATATAATGCATTAGAAATGACTTCTTGTTATTGTTTTTAATTATGATGATTAACTTGGATTCCATCTTCAGAAGTCTAATTCTGCATCTTTATTTTAAATCCCAGGAGAGCTTCATTCAAATCTAAGACATGCCAGAACCAGCCAGACAAATTATGTCATCAACAGATATTTTATTACTGGTTACATGACAAGTTTGCACTCTGGTGGATCTGTCTGTGTCAATGAAGTAAACAACCTTGTCTGGCCAGGTTGTCTATGGATAGTGAATAACAAATTTGGTTACCTAGCTTTCTACGGAGGCTGAATGTGAGAAGCAGAGATCATTTATTTATGGCATAATTCATATTTTAAAACCATCATTTATTTATACTCTTGATGCAGTTTTCGTACTAGCATCATACCACAGTTGACTATGCTCTCAAACAGCACCCCATATATCCCACAAACCAACACACAGTCATCATGGGCTGTTAGTGCAGCTTTCCAGTGTACACTGCACAAACTTACACATCCAGCAGAACATCAGAACAAAATAATCCTTCATGCATAATTCACACTTCCAGTCACTGCATGCTTTATGCACTGATGAATTACTCTGTTGTGCTGAGGTAATCCAGAATGAACTAAAAAGCAAATTACGGCAGGCATGTGCTGTAACATTATTATTCTGCAGGCCTGGATTTCGAAATTACTGTCTCTGAGACCTGATTCTGAAATATAATGTATTCAGCCTCTGTGGTATTTCAGACCAGTGTTTTATGTTTGAGGATGCCCATGGACTCATTTTAAAAGCTTACACAGTCCAGAAACCCAATTTGATTTCTTTTTTTGCCTGAAATGGGCCTTGACATTTTAAAATCATTAAATGCAATCTCTTTCAGATGCTCACAAAAGGTCACAAAGACTATAGGACTGTGCCTGTTACGCTACACCACCACAGCTCTGATCCACTTTAGCAGGGGAACTAAGTGCTCAAGGCATTCAAAATTGAACTCCTAATGTATTAAGTGCATTAGTAATAGTCACAGCTCTGCTCAGATTTCCATTACAATGTCTAGATTACCAATAGGAACAGGCTATTTGGGATGCAGCTGACTTTAAAAAGGGTTTTAGTATTGTATTGGGCAGACAGAGATTTTTAAGAAATCCTTGCTCTCCTCTTTCCAGCCCTTCCTCCTCCCTCCTGCTGGTCCCTCTTCTCCATTGCGCCAGGGCAGTGTTTGCCTGACCATGTGGTGAAGACTATTTCTCACCCTGATCCTGTGTTCACAGCACATCTGTGTGAAAAGCTGGGCTGCTACAGCAGGGGTGGCTGTAGAGGGTCACAACTGGCCTGGGTACTCCCAACAGCAATCCCATTCAGAAAAACTCAATGACTACAGCTTAATTTTCAGCTGAGTACTCCCATGCCCCAGTAGTATTATCACAGTCTTTAACAGCCCCCAGAACCACATCAGCATTGCTGTAGGAGAGAAGCATATGTTATAATCTAGTTTATCCAGAGTAATGCTGCCAATCTCGTCATTTCTCACAGCTCTCCTTAGCTAGCAGATAAGGCAAGCATCAGATCCTAGAGATACTTACAAAACCACACACACCTGCGTATTTATCTGTGCATCTTGGGTGTAGTAAGAGGCTGAAAAACAGTACATGGACATGCTGAAAGGTCACAAACACAAACATCCTGGAAAAAAAATCTATTCAATGCATTTATTTTTATGCATTACGCTATTCTGTTGGAGTAATTTCTCCTTTCTGAAAGTGTTTGAAAGTATTTGATTTGTCATAATCACATCTGTCAACAGGAAAGGATGTGGCTTGATGTTATGTAGGTGGTCTACATTAAACATTACAAATCTTTGTAGTTTGAAAACTGAAGTGATACTGCTGTTTTGAGTGTACAGTACAAGTGACAGAGGCTGAAACATGTGACAGATAAATGTGGCAAAATATGTCTAGAGCCCTCTGTTCTGGAAAACATGCAACCTCTTAGCTTTGCATTCCTGAGAAGTTCCTCTGAATTCATAAGGAACAGGACCAAAAATAAGTGGGTTTGCAAATCCACCTGTGTAAAAGTGTGCTGGTGTGAAGTAGGAGAAAGCTGGCATGAACAGGCACTATAAAATTAATGACTTGTGTCCACTGTACTGTGGATAATTCTGCAAGCAAAGGTGGCAAAAAGCATCTACATGCAGAAAGCAGAGGTGCTCTCCTGGTAATATCTGTTGTCCAGTTCTGGTCTTCTGGGTAACAGTATCAGCTGAGTCTATTTTTACTACTGTGTCCCTTGTGGCTTTCATATTACTTTCCTGGCATGCTCTGCACACAGTCTACTCATCCTCCATCCCTACTGCTATTCGTTTACACCCAGTATTTGCACATAGCATTGTTATTTATGCAGCTTATGCAGAGACTGGTGATTAATTGATAACTGTGCATCATACCACTGGAGCTATTTCTTTCTAACAACATCCGAGCATCAGCTAGTAGTTTTTCTTCCCTGCATTATCTCTAATTGGATCCCTATATTATGTCTAAGGTGTGTCAGTGTGTTGGTCACCATGTGATGCCCTTTTCCATGAATTTCCACTGCTTAGCTAGAGCTGAACCTTCCCTAGAAGGATTCCTCATACCCAGGATTCTGTGTTCTCTTCTTCCATTTTCTTTTCTAAGTTTTCTCATGAGAATAGAGATACCAATCCAACAAAGCATTTATTCACATGCTTCCTGAGTTTCACTATTGAACACAGAAAAGTATTTGTGTGCTTAAAATTAAGCTTTGTTAATCAAATGCTTTATTGCATTGACACCTTAATTTGCATCACATGCATCAACAAAGGTGTGATGTAGATGAAAAAGTGAATGCTTGTACTAGCTCTGAACCTTGTACTGAAAAGCTGATATGTAACACCCATCTATCATGGTAGAAATCCAGCCTTTTTTTTGTAACTGAGGAGGAAGAGTTCAATAAAGTGGTCTGCACTGATGTTTGCATTGAATTATTTTTTTTTCAAAATGTATGCATAGTTGGTCTTGCAGAACAAAGAACTTTGCAATTGTCTTGATCAAAGCCATAATAAAATGCTCCTGCACAGCTCAGAGAACCTCATCCATACTAGTGACATGTTTTGCTAGGTTCAGATCCAAAGGAATGAAATTTACTGCATGCATATTTTACCAAGATAGAAGCCATAGTTCACTGGTGTAGCCTGCCACTGGTCATATTTGTACAGTATTATGGTAATTTGCAGAGACTGCAAGGGCCACATTCAGAAAAGGCTGCAGGTATCTGAAGTGAAAACTGAGAACTGGGAATCTCACTTCAACCATTGTTTATAATCCACAGCCATGACTAAATTTGTCTGGGAGAAGAGAGGTGATGGAAGAGATCTACCCAATGCAGTGACTGTCCTATAGATAGAAGGGTGAGATTCCTCACTCCTTATTTAGAAGTTTACAGCACAGACTCCTATCTGTGCTTATTGTCTAGACTCCCTTTATAGTCACTAGATAGAAACAAGCACTTCTAAAAGGCAATTTATCTCACCCATTTTAAATGAGCCTGGGAGAAGGAAATGCACTATGCTTTGGAAATATCTGTTTCTCACCAGAGACCAGAAAGGGTGTGTGGACAATGACAAAGACACTGCAAGTTAGGCAAGGAGGATCCCACTTCAAATTAAGGATTCACAGATGCATTTATTCTGTCATTTCCCAGATTTAGAGTGCAACCATTTATCTGCTGTTATGGGTGGTCAGGAAGAGGTGACATCTTAGAGACATGTTTTTGTGACCTTTGCGAAGCATTGTACTTTTTGAGGATTTGTTTAACAGGCGTCCAAATCTGTACCCACCCTTGCACTGTCATCTGAGAAGTGAGGCAGTGCAGAATACAGTTAGTCACAAATGGAAGCTGTTGGTAAGTGAAATGCACATGTCCTAACAGCTACACAGTTAATACTGTTGTAGACTGGGACAAGCACGATTTTGTAGCAAAGGTCTGGCAGTGCCAGCAACAATTAAATGCAAGTTTATTCTAAAGAATGACCTATTGAAGCAGCATGAAATGCCTAAAGACACTCTCCCACCCCACACTCCCCTTTACTTGATCATCATATTTACTTGATTGTCAGATTAACTGTAGCAAAAGTATTGCTCCTTATCAGCTACTTTTGCACCCAGGAAGTTTACCTGGAGTTCTTGTAGCCAAATAAAGCTCCTTCTGTCCTGTAATCACCACCCGTAATGGCTCTCATGAGCCAGAAGAAGCATCTTCAGAAACCTGGTACCACCAAGTGCCTTGTGCAAGCTCACAGCTCTCTCGTGGCTCTGTACCACTGAGGGCTGAGTTCACAGTGGTGCTCACAAAACACCCCATATCACACCATCCTGACTATGGGCTCTTTCCCCTGTTTTAGAGACAGACCTTTGGCTAAGTGTGTGAGAAGCCAAAGAAGCCAAAGAGGAAGGGACTTTCCTGTGGCTGTCATTCTCCCCCTTGCCCCCTGAGTATATCTATACACAAAATGCTCTTTTTTCTAGATTTTCTCATTGTTTAACTTACCCTTGGCTAGGTCTTATCATGAATTTGAAACCTGATGCTCAAGAGGAATATATCTGTGACCAAAATACAGTAGATGGATAAATTCTAAATCTGAATAAATCTGCAAGAACTGATTCAGAGAACAGGAAAAGAAGTGACATTACTAGTATTTAGGTTATGTTTTGGTGTCTGTACAATTAATTCTGAAAGTCATCTAGAGCAAGATAGCAAGATATTTTTAGCATTTGACAGTTCAAAACTGCTAAGCTTCTGTAATCCTCAAATAGCTCTTTTATGGTGTACTTTTTAATTACATTTTACATGTATGTATGGCAGTTTGTAGTCTTCCTAAAATAAATATTTCCCATATATCCATATGCATGATCCACACTTATTTTGTAGTACAAGATGTGCTGACAGAGATTAAAAGATTGCAACACAGCAGAAGGCGTTGTGCTATCTTGCAAGTGCAAAGTAGGTACCTTTATCTGACTCAGTTTTTAGCATCTGTCTTCCGATTCATAACAGCTCTTGTTCCACATAAAACTATAATCACCTCTCAAGCCTCATTTCTTCAGGCACTGACCTTGTAGGCTCTTTGGGGTTGTAGCAAATAAAAACCTAAATGGAAGTTTAAGTCCCAAGGGTGAAAATGCCTCAACTGCAAAGTTCTCTTATTGCAGTCTTCAATAAAGTCTCAGCACTGGGGGAATACATCAGAACCTTTAAAGTGGGTTAGACAATAGCTAATAATACCTGTTTTCATTACAAGGATGCCTTGTCTCTCAGGGTGGGGATAGGAAAAAAAGACCCTTTTCTAACCCCCTTTTTTCCTTCCAAGAATGAATTCCTTACAAAACTCTGGAAACAGGGATTTTGACTGAGGGGAAGGTTAAAAATGACTTTATTTGTTTGTTTGTTTTAACTTGCTTACTGTGCCTTATTCTAAAGGCGATGTGATTACCTTAAAGTTATGTCCAGGCTCAGTGAGCAGTGAGCCATGCTGAGTGCTGCAGTGGGCAATGAAGTGACACAAGGAAGCTCACCATGCCTTTTGCCTGTCTAATGGGTGTGCCAGTACCCATTCTTGCTGGGGAAACTGAGGAATCAGGGCACAGACATCGAGGGGTTATTTGGGGTGTCCAATGCCAGGGAGGCTGTGGGAGTGGAAGCTCCCTGCAGGGATGCCCCTCAGCATTGTTCTGCAGCCCCATCTGCCCTCAGCAGTATTGCCCTCGTAGCTTTTCTGTCTCACTGCTGGGGCACTGGCATCAGCCCTCCTTGCTTGCTTCACTCACCAGCACCACCGATAGTGGCACACAGCTGCAGGTTTGTCCCTGAAGCGTCACTGGATATGCTTTGTTCTGCCTAGTCCTCTTTAAAAACACTTTTCTGCTGGAGCGGGAGCCTGGTCAATGCCAGGCTGGCTCCATGGGAAGGGGAATGGCATTGCTCTACTGCTAACACAGTGATATCAGTGGAATCATAGATAGAAATTACAGTAAGAAAAGTCTTAATCCTATATTTTGTCTGTCTTCACCTTCACCTCACTCATTGCTGCCAACACCTCCTTTGTGCTCACTTGGAAGTGGTTTTATGATGTTTTTACTGGCAAACAGCTATGGCTTCTGTATAACAGACTTTCTTGTAAGGAAAGAAAGATCAAATAAAGAAACACAGTTTTAGACAAAACTAATATCAGAATTTGCAAACAATTGGGTGAGGCTGTGAATTGTGACATTTCTATTGCCCTTCCCAACACCAAGTAAGAAATAGGTCCCTCACTTCTCAGCTCATCACCTCACATGTTCAAGGGGATACCCCTGGAAGCTTACCACTGTTTCAGACATAAAGCCTATGAAAAAATTTGACATCCAGCAAAGGGACAGGGTGTTTGACTCTCTCTTGGGACTGTGTAGAGCAGGCACACCTAACCAGGATTCCCTGAGCTGACCGTGGGCTTCCTTACAAAGGAGAGACCCTGTGAAGTCTTCTCTGTTTAACTGTTAAGCAGTAAGTGAAAAGTAAGTAGCATGAAGTGTCACTACTGAAGCATGAGCCACATGAGCCACAGGCATATCCACTGTGAAACAACTCCTTAGGAGAATAATAAAATTCTTTAAAATATTTAAATATTTTAATTAAAGTTATAAATAGCATAAATTTTAGAAATTAATAGAGAAATTGTTAAAAAAATATTTTTAAGCTATCAACTTGCTAGGGTATTTTGTGAGAAAAGAAAAACCAAATCCTACCTTCTCTCCTAAAGCAAAGAAAGTCTTAAATTCTTGCTCATGAGATCTATGTTTCCCAGGTATGTTTGCCAGCAATGGGAATAAAAGTACCTCTGGTGTGGAAGCCTCTTACTTTGCACAGTTTTCATAGATTTTTCATAAACTCCCACTAGTTATGAAGGTATTTCACAAGACACTCTATGATTAGTTGTTGAAACTGTGATTCAGCCAATACTTTAAAAGACTAATATCAAAGTGGAAAATTGAGTTGGTGTTAGTAACATTTCAAAGTGTAGAAAACCTATCCAACAGAGGAAGATAAATCTATGACAGAACACTTACCTAGGAGGAAGATAAATTGTCTCTACAATCTATTTTCTGACCTTTTTTAAATTTTAAACTGCAGTGCATGCAGATCAATTGAAAGCAATGGGCTTAAGTCCCACAGTATGGGGGAGGAATGAAAAACATTTGTCTGAAAAAGGACTTGACAGTTTGTAATGCTCTTGCAATTCCTTTTTCAAGAACAAATGGTCTTCCAGGTCAGTAGCAGAGAAACTGAAAGAAATTCCAGAAATTTTAAGGTTACGAGGTCAAAAAGTGACAGGGTTTCTAGCAATTTAATGTTTAGTGCAATACTAAATTGTGCCTATGACAATCAGTTCTCCTTGATCATCAGGTGTTCTCCATTTTACTTAGGTGATTATTAGAATCTAGACCTCATCCTGTATATTATTTAAATTATTTTTAAAATTTAAAATTGTTAGATTTGTCTCGGTGTTTTTTTCTTCTCATCACAACTTGGAGGTGCTGATAACAATTTTTATGGTTGCTACATAAAGGCATATAAGAACATCTGTTTATTTTTTCTTCTGATAAATTCATGTGGTGTACTGAACTAGTTCTGCAGGAACTAAGTAGGAAATGCTGCACAGTTGTGTTAATCTGCTTTCTTGGATGAATGTAGGAAAACCAGGCGCTGAGCAGGCTAAGTTCACAGTCATCAAAAGCAGCCATCTCCTTTCCCTGAACTTGAAGGCCTTGGGTTTGGCTGGGATGGCAGCACTGGCTGCTGCAGCTGTGCCTCCTGCCTCCTCACCTCTTTGCTGCTCCTGAGTAAGGGATTATTATGTACACACGTGTAACTGTCCTTGAAGGTCCAGTTATTGTTGTGGACATCAAAACGTCTGCTGATCCGTGTGTCATACCTACTGGTCCTTCTGGTAACCCAGTGCCTACCTCAGCCTTTTATTCTGCATCTTCAAATCATGCTCACCCACTACTGCAGGAACTGAAATGCCACCAACAAAGACAATATAGGAAAAAGAATGCAGTTTATACTAAAAGTATAGATGCACTACAGCCAAGAGATATCAGGTGCTCTGATCTTTTCACTTGGAAACCAACAAAGCTCTCTTCCTGGCCGACTTTACCAAAGCATGTTACCAAAGCATTCAGTGACACTAGAAGGCACATGAGCAGCAGGTCCCTGCCAGTAAGTGAGAAAAACAACTGGAGATTTCAGGGCAACTGCAGTTTAAGTCAACAGGACCTCTCACATAGATATGGCTCTTTCTGGACTGGTTCATAAAATCTAATCCGAGCTTGTGGAAACTAAGCAAATTCACCAGAATCAGTTGAGTTTGACCAAACTTCCCAAATGTGCCCCCCTACCTGGGAAATTTACTCATGATACTAAGGCATGAGTAAAAGCAGAAAATTAAAATTTGTTTGTCACCAAGGTACCACTACTCCAATACTCTTAAACCCATGAAGACAAGGGAAGACCAGAATCATAACTTCTATATCTATCTAATAAGGATACAGTGATTAATCTTATTCTATATTTTTTGTGTTTGTTCAAATAATACTTGTTTTTTTTTTTTTTCACGATAGCAGCTCTTCTGGAAGGAGCTCAAAACTGCTACAGAATCTGTTTCAGGTTGTGAGGGAAAATATTGTGTACCAAGAGCAAATGGGCAGAAGGGTGGCATAGTTGAGTACTAAGAAAGTTTCTCAGTCCTCTACTCAGTCTTCCCACGTAAAGCAATGCATCTCTTTGGGAGCAAATCCTTTGTTTTTTATCTCCTTCTGATCCTTTTACCTAAGAACCTGTGGTGAGACATGCCTACAGGGGTAGCTGAGCCATTTGTGTTAGATCATCTACATATTCATGTTACCATCTGAGCAAATCAACAACAACAAAAAAAAAAAAACACAGCAAAGAAGAGAAAAATATTTGCATGTAAGGTAATAGTGTCAGCACAGCATCCTTTCTAAGCCACAGAGTGCTCAAAGGGGTTTGTTTGTTGTTGTTATTGCTTTTTTGAAAGAGATATTAAACTCTGAGTCTTATCCATGCAATATTAGCAAGCTCTCACAGGTAGTGGTGATAATTATAAGGCTTCATTCATTGGAAAGAATGTTGAAAGCCTGAGGGACATGCTTTCTTGGTATGGTATAATTGTACTTCCTTCTCATAAATGAGTATTATGCTTATTTCCCATAACAGCCTGGCAAGCATAAATAGTTAGCTTTACCAGACCCAAGCCACTATTCGTTCATGTCAGGGGAAAGAGTTTCATTGTCCTCACCAAATGCTGCTGGATTGGGTTCATAAACCCTGTCAAATAAAGCATTTAAGTATGGAAATAAACGCATTGCTCTAAATGGGAACATTCGTGTGCTTTGCTATGCTAATTCTAGAGGTCAAGAAATATCTGTATATTTATATGAACAGTAAGTCAGGAACAGGAACAGAACTGCAGACTTTATTTGGAACCAACAGCTAGAAATCCTCAGCTGGACAATAATGAGTTGAGATCCCTACCATATGGGGCCTGTGCATCTTCAGACGCGCTTTTTTTTGACTTGAGTAGGCTGCAGCTCTGCCCCTTTCCCTGGCTTTTCTTCAGTTTTGAGGTTCTTTAGTTTCCTTTGCTTGTTTCCAGGGTTATTTTAGGCCTTTTAATAAACTGACACTTGTTTTTGGCTCCTAGAAACAGACCTAAGCCTCCTCACAAAAACCTTCTCAACTTCAGAGCAGTCTTTCCAACAGCTCTCTTGTGATGGATTTGGAGAAGGCTGAGGTTCTGAATGACTTCTTTGCCTTGGTCTTCACTGGCAAAGGCTCTGACCAAACCACCCAGGTCTTGGAAGGCAGATGCAGGGACTGTGAGAATGAACACCTTGGGCCCACTGTAGGAGAGGAACGGGTTCGAGACCATCTTAAAAATCTGAATGTGCACAAGTCCATGGGTCCTGATGAGATCCATCCGTGGGTCCTGAAGGAGCTGGCAAATGAAGTTGAGAAGCCACTGGCCATCATATTTGAGAAATCATGGCAGTCAGGTGAAGTTCCCGACTACTGGAAAAAGGGAAATATAACTCCCATTTTCAAGAAGGGGAAAATGGATGACCCGGGGAATTACAGACCAGTCAGTCTTACCTCTGTGCCTGGCAAAATCTTGGAGCAGATTCTCCTGGAAGGCATGCTAAGGCACATGAAAAACAACAAGGTGCTTGGTGACAGCCAGCATGGCTTCACTAAGGGGAAATCCTGCCTGACCAATTTGGTGGCCTTCTATGATAGGGCTACAGAACTGATGGACGGGGGTAGAGCAGTTGATGTCATCTACCTGGACTTGTGCAAAGCGTTCGACACTGTCCCACATGATATCCTTGTCTCTAAATTGGAGCGACATTAATTTGATGGATGGACCACTTGGTGGATAAAGAACTGGCTGGATGGCTGCACACAAAGAGTTGTGGTCAATGGCTCAATGTCCAGCTGGAGACCAGTAACGAGTGGTGTCCCTCAGGGATCGGTGTTGGGACCGGTCTTGTTCAACATCTTTGTCGCTGACATGGACAGTGGGATTGAGTGCGCCCTCAGCAAGTTTGCCAGTGACACCAAGCTGTGTGGTTCAGTTGATACGCTGGAGGGAAGGAATGCCATCCAGAGGGACCTTGACACACTTGTGAGGTGGGCTGATGCCAGCCTTATGAAGTTTAACCATGCCAAGTGCAAGGTCCTACACCTGGGTCGGAGCAATCCCAGGCACAGCTACAGGTTGGGCAGAGAAGAGATTCAGAGCAGCCCTGCGGAGAAGGACTTGGGGGTGTTGGTTGATGAGAAAATGAACATGAGCCGGCTTCAGTGTGTGCTCACAGCCCAGAAAGCCAACCGTATCCTGGGCTGCACCAAAAGGAGCGTGACCAGCAGGTCGAAGGAGGTGATCCTGCCCCTCTGCTCTGCTCTTGTGAGACCTCACCTGGAGTATTGTGTGCAGTTCTGGTGTCCTCAACATAAAAAGGACATGGAACTGTTGGAACAAGTCCAGAGGAGGGCCACGAGGATGATCAGGGGAATGGAGCACCTCCCATATGAGGATAGGCTGAGAAAGTTGGGGCTGTTCATCCTGGAGAAGAGAAGGCTGTGTGGAGACCTCATAGCAGCCTTCCAGTATCTGTAGGGGGCCTATAGGGATGCTGGAGAGGGACTCTTCATTAGAGACTGTAGTGATAGGACAAGGGGTAACGGGTTAAAACTTAAACAGGGGATGTTTAGATTGCATATAAGAAGGAAATTCTTTCCCGTTAGGGTGGTGAGGCACTGGAATGGGTTGCCCAGGAAGGTTGTGAATGCTCCATCCCTGGCAGTGCTCAAGACCAGGTTGGACGAGGCCTTGGGTGATATGATTTAGCGTAAGGTGTCCCTGCCCGTGGCAGCGGGGTTGGAACTAGATGATCTTAAGGTCCTTTCCAACCCTAACGATTCTATGATTCTATGGTTCGATGATTCTGGGTCCAGGGATCCAACATTACAGTTGAAGCACACTACAGACTTTATCAAGGATCCCACACATAACTTTGAAGAAAAATGCTAAAGCCTTAGTCTTTTCTGTACCTCTGCTTTTTCAACAGTCTTTATTCCTTTTGTTTAAGACTGTAAGGAAACAAACATTCTCTCTCTAGCACATATGTTATTTTCTGAAAGACTATATTTTTCCTCTCTTTATTCAATATTGTATGCTTTTTCCATATCTTTTCACTTGCTCACTAAAAAGAGCGGTCTGACATATTTTCTCCTTTTTTTGAGTTTTCTAATTAATCTAATCAAAAGTTGATAGCCTCCCCTCAAATATCCTATTGTTCATCTCCCCTTTCTCTCCAAGGTTCAATCAATTGTAGGTAGTGTCTTCAGGAGTGATTCATTTCAGTGGACAATCATCAGGTTTAATAACTCTCATCATTTTCCTAATGACAGGTTTAAGGATTTCTCTCATTAGGTCCTGTGGTTTTAGCTCAAGATGGAGGAAGTTGATAAGGAAAACACAGATTCCTTCCTCCTGTCTACTGTCCCATGCAATACAGCAGTAGAAGCATTAGAGCACACAGCTGGGGAAAGTCTTCTGTGTCAGGCAACATGAATCAGTAATGTGCCTATTCCCCAAATCCTTACTTTGGGTGTTAATGTCCAAATAAAAGCGAAGAAAAGGCAAAATAAAAAGCATTAAATTCTGCCTTTTTTTTGAAATCTGGGTAGGCAAAAGCACGCCACTTCATCCACACTACAGGGCTTGAAACTGTGGGGAAGGGACTGCAATGCCTCAGGCATGGTCTGTCTAGAGCTGAGAAGGGCAGTCACCATTTTAGGTCTGTAGCTAAATGTCGCAATCTTGCTCTTAATCAGCTTCTTGCATTTAAAAGCTTCTTCTATAGGACTGAACATTTAATAACAACTGAGGGTGGTGTCTCCTAAAACACTGGGTGTGAGTAGAACCTGAGGGCTCTTCCATGGCATTCCAGCTGGCTGGTACATCTGAAAGCAAACCTCAGCCTGCTCTAGACAGACGCATTCAATGCATTTCATCACCTCACCATTTATTCATTCATGTACCAGTGGCCTGTGCCACATAACTCAAAGCCTATTGAACTCCACCATAGCTGTTCTCATGAACCTCCATACCTCCATGGGTATTTGATTTACTGCCCCCCCCCCCCCAGTTTGCTTTGGAGATTTTTTCTTTCTAAACATTGTTCCTTTATAATCATTTGAAACAATTTTCAAGACTGTGTCCTGTAGCACGTTCCGAGAGAGAAGAGGAAATTGCAATATGTGAGGAATATAAAAATCATCAATCCTTTTTTAATCTAGAGGAGGAAATTATTGTGGTCTTCTGGCTACAACGAAGAAGGTGTAGACGCAAAAGACGACTACCATGCAACTCAAAATTAAAATTTATACTTTTCCAGAAAAAACTTATATTATTATGAGTCTTATGATGAGAATATACCTATAGTCAGGCCATAGTCATATAGAAAAATTTCACCATAACAACAGAAAAAGAGGTGGAATGAAATAACTACCTATTTTTTATTGCAACAAAATAGATAAAAATCTGTCAAATAAGAATTTTTAAAGAGTCTTTCATAGAAGTTAAAACCAGGTATATTTATTACTGGGGTAATTTCATCAAAGAAATTTTTTTAAAGGGGATATGCTCAGTTATTAAATGTGAAGGGCAAAACAATAAATATTGTCTTCTGTGTAGGAACAGGATTCTTAACTGTGCATTACTGTCCAAGATGTTCCACTATACTTACTTTGGAACCAGTACTTGGCACAGATGCAATAATGGATCACATTTAATCAGAAATAGTTAATTTAAATTCTAAAGCTTAACTGCTTATAGTCAGTAGATTGAGAATTACAATTTACCTAAATTTTCTAAATTTGAGTGAGAACTCTACTTTATGCAAATAAATTTTTAGTGGTATGCCTGTGACCAGGCAACAGAGATTCATTCCTGAGAGCATTGGTCCTGTGATACCCATCAGGAGTTTTCTGCTGTTTCACTGCAGAAAGTTCAGACCAGTACGTGATCTTGAGGTATTTCAAAATCTGAAGGGAATTTGACATTGGAAGAAGCATGAGCAGAAGACAGGAAGGCTTAGTTCACATGGAGCTCTGCAAGATCTTTTGGCATGGCCTGCGTCAGAATGGAAAAGTCTCCAAAACTTGAACTCCTGAGCTGTTACACTCCCAGAGGAGTAGTTCAAAACAGTCAATGTGAAATACACACCATCTCCTGCCACATGGGCTGTGCCCAGGTCCAAGTCCAAGTCTGGAGCCCTGTCATCTCCCCTCAAGCCCCAGCAGGCAGTCCAGGGCAGCCTGGCACAGAAGCCACTTGTTCACCCTGGGGAGCTGCACTGCTGGTCGTTGACCAGCAGGATGTGTGCCAGGCTGGGCTGGTGACTCTCACCTCCCTCTCAGAGCTGCCCCTGCCAACGGCAGGAATTGCCCATCAATTAGCCAGTGCTAACGGGAAAAGAGCAAAGGTTTGAACACAACCTTGACGTGGCTGGTTACATACCAAGGCAGACTTCAGGCTTGCTTGAAGGCCTGTCTGTGTAGACATAACAAAGGGCAGCTCTCTCTCATTCAATCTCAGTCAGCGTATGGAATTTACCTATGAAAGATGTAAGATTGCTCCTGCTGTCTGGTAATACAATTAAGAATATTTTATTTTCCTCCTGAGACCTGGCAAGATATATGTGAATATGTGTGTGAGTGTGAGGGACTAAGCACAGGCAAATGTGACCTCCCTAAATAAAACATTAGCATAGACTAAGCATTTTGTACTGTTTAACCTATTGAGTTTCTAATTTAAAAAGTCAGGGTATTAGTCCATTGTAATTCTATCTTGAAAGAGGAAAAAAAGAAAAGAACAGCAAGCTTTTAATAGTAAAATAGATTAAAATCTGAGTGTTCTGGTGAGCACACCACTGTGTGCAGACAAAGCGAAACTGTCTCTAGCTGGATTCACAGTCTGTACCTTATATAGGTCAGATTGCAGCACCAATGTGAGTAGGGAGCAAGTTATTTCTGCACCCATGCTTCTGGCATACTTGCATCATATAACTTGAGTGGCCCACCTCTCCTTCCGCATCAGAGAGCTAAGCGATAAACAGAAACATCCTGGGAAAAATGTAACAAGAAATATGTAAAACCCAGAATAATTTAACAGACTATAGTTTGCTTTGTGAGTGCCAAGAGTTTTATGAATGAACACTTGATGGTGTTCAACCAATAAACCTCCAACTTTTGGAGGCCTTAATTACTGCTGTATTTTTCTTTTTTCTTTAGTGTTGCATTTCAAACACCTCTAGCAGGACAGTGTAAATCACAGAGCTAAGACCTTTATGAATATTATTACTCTTTCATGTGGCTCATCTCTATTACCCAACAATAAAATTTGGTGTCAATTATTTCTGAGACAACGTGTACTTAACTTCTTTCTTCTTTTTTTTTTTTTTTTGGTCAGGTGCTGATTTATTATTCCTGTGTACCAGGAGCTGTCTGTTAATGATGCATAATAGGACTATTTTAAGTCCACAAAGTGGGAGGAAATGCATATATAAATCATTCTCCCCCCCCACGACACTCTTTTGGGAAGCACAAGGAGCATACATTAATAATGACTGTAGTGAAGACTAGCACTTTGTTGGAGCTAATGTGAAGATGAAACATAGCTTCCTCTTAGGAACATTCAACACTTGAAATAGGCATCTGCTAAGTGATATTTCTTCTGGTTAGCTAAAGAGGCTTGCTAGTTTCCGAGGAAAGATCAAAATTTTCTTGTGCCTTTTCATTCTTGAGCTACTCCTAGGGCAGTCACTGGTTACTGCAGCTGGGCTATGTCTGTTTCTAGAGCTCGCTTCCTAATTTTCATTCCTGTATTCCTGCTACTGTAATTAACCTTAGACAGTGTGGTAAGATCACCCACCAAGGAACCAAAACTTTGTCCAAGGGACATTAGAGTCTTTTCTAGTTGGAAAAGCCAGGAGAGACAAAACTTGACCAACCAGAGTGACACACTAAAGGCACATGATCTTTGACCAAGAATTCTCTGGCTTAGATCTCTGTTTTTTTCGAGCATCCTGGAAATAGATCCATAAATCCCCTCCAGCACTGTGAAGTTCAAACTTTCCCCCAGGAAATGAGAGAAAACCAGCCCCTCTCCTCTCTGAATGTACTGATGTGAGTCTGTACTAGCATAGGACAAGCTGAAGTGCAGAATGTCAGGGTGCAATCCTGGCCATTTTCAGCACTCATCTGCAGCGCCTGCTTAGGAAAGGAGTGTAGTAAGATCCATCCTACTTCCAGCAATTAGTGATTTAATGATTTCTCATGCTGGCAGCTGCATTCAGTCTTCCATGTTTACTCTGTCCTCCATGGATTTATGTACTGTGCACCCTTATCTCCCTCAGACATTTCTGCAGTGAGTTCTCACTGCTCTTCAAACAGTAGCACATCCCTTATTATCCTGGACAACCTTCCCTGTACTTAAATAGTGCCATCAAAGGTGAGATAAGCAGAACTGTGTGGAGTTTTCAAGCTGTGGGCACATCAGGTAATTACACAGTAGCCTAACAAAGCTCTCTGTTCTGTCCTCTGTTCCTATCCCAATAGTTCATAATATCTTATTTGCCTTTCTAATTGCTGCTGAGCACTTTCAGAGAACTATTCACAGTGATGTTAACATCACTTTCCTGAATGTGGTAAAATGAAATGCAGAGTTGTCATAAGCTCCTTCTGGACTATTTGGGTTCGATTATACTCCCCACTACATCGCTGGAGGCTGGAAAGCGTTTCTGGCAAATGCAAGACATTTTTCCATAGACATCCACTTCAAGTGACTTGTGCAGCTGACATGGCACTATGTATTCTCACTCTTGGGATGTTCTAGATCAATGTATTGTGAATTTGTATCTTGCAGAAACACTCATTAGCTGCGGCTTATTCAAGAGACAGTTTGTTCTGTGTTTTGCTGCAGTATTAACTGCACTCTTTCTTCAGAATATTTCCTTCTCTCCTCAGGGCACTTAAAGTCTTAACTTGTGGAGGGTAAAATGTTTTTTTTCATCAGAACCCACTTCATAAATCTGTGTGTGAATCTTTCCAGTACACCACACCTGATATTTTATATAAAGATTTATAGTCTTATTTTATGCAAACATGCACGTACCAATAATATATGGAGTTCATTAGTGGCTCTTGATTGGGTCTAGACAAAACAAGGGTGTCTTCAAGAGATACAGTGAGGAGAGCTCATTATGTATATGCAGCTGAGTGGGATGAAATCTAAGCAGAACTAATATCTTTCATTAGAAAACTGGTATAGTTTGAAAAATAAAAACCAATCTCTTGGGCACAGAAGATACGCAGATCTGAAAGGAAAACAGCAGCTTTCAAAGCTAAAGACAAGCACAGACCAATTGCTCAGAGTTTAGTTAAATATGTATCAATTAGATCATCTCCGAAAAAATGACAGCTGGTATCATTGAAGTAGAGGTAGAGTACCACTAGAAAATGTAGAGTTAGGGTTATTTTTTCCTCAGCACTTGGCTTTTATCAACATTGAATTTCATTTGCAATTTTATCACCCTGTCTCTCCAGTAATGTGAAAGCTTTCTGCAGCTCTTCACAGCTCACTGTAGATTTTGATTATTCTGAACAACTTTGCCATCAGCAACCTTTATCACCTCACTGTTCCTTGGTTTTACCAGATTGTTTAGGTTGAGTATCCACGCATCCTGCTTTATTACACAATACTGACATACTAGGATTGTATCACAGTACAGCCAGAATCTGTGCTGTACTCATCATCAAGTTCTGCTAAACTTCAAAGCATAGGTGAGTTTCATGAAGGTGACCGTCACACAGTGACATAGTTTTTCAGACATTTGATGTCTGAGGAATGATTCACTTGACAGCTCAATTTAAAAATAAAACAAAACCCAGAAAACTTAGGGCATGCGGTACAGCTCCTCCAAGAAATGTTTATTTACATCAGCTGAAGAGCTACCCATGTATATTTTCTGCTTTTAATTATCATAGCATCATAGAATACTAGGTTGGAAGGGACCTCAAGGATCATTTTGTCCAACCTTTATAGGCAACATAGACTAGATGTCCCAGCAAGCTGTTCAGCCAAAAAATTATGCATTGCATTCTCTAGGTTTTCAAAGACCATTGCAAAATACTATTTTACACTGAGGTGTAAATGTACTGACTAATACATCCCTAACTTTTGACTTAGAGCCTTGTGACAGAGCGAACTATAGTGGAATTGCATCTGCTGTGCTTTCAGATTTAACTTTGACTAACAGGCAAACAACAGTGTTGAGGGTTTGTTTACAGCTATTTCCTGTATCTCAGAATGGAATTAGAAAAATCAATTCACCAGTAAATAAATTACTTACATCATGGATTGGCATTTTTGGCAGAAAATGTGATTTCATGATTGGACATAGTATATCCACATGAGATTTGCATGGGTTTCTGCCAAATATTTAACATAGCCTACATATATTTTTGGAATCAGACAAGCTATTATTTAAATGCTGTAATCTGTACTTCAGCTATAACAATGTGCCTGACAAGCACAGTAGATAGTTGGAAAATACTAATTATCATTATTTTCAGTTTCAGTAGGATTTGATGGTTCTTTTTCTGGAATTCTGTTACTTTCCAAATTTTGTGTTAAAAGTTTGGGCAATATGAGGACTATTTTTTCCTGAGTTTGCCTATTACCGTTCCCATAATGGAAATATGAATTCTTATAAACATAATAAATAAGACATCAGTCACAGTAGACTGCAGACCCTGCTCTCTAGACTTTCTGTGCTTGTCTCCCAGTAGGGGAACAATAGATGGGCACCTTTCCAAAACATTCCCTACTTGGCAGCAAAATGAGACTTCACCCACTGTAAACTCTGCAGTGATGCCATGCCCTCAAGGTTGCAACAGCTGGAAATGTTAATCCTTGATCATTATCAGTGGGCAGCTGAATTAAGACCTCACTGAAATGAGTGAGGAAGCTGATGCTGCATAGTACCATAGTTCATCCTCTGTTAACCCATACTGTGCCAGTCTATAGCAGACAACAGAGTGCAGAGCTCCTAAATATTTTCCCTAGTATGGTCAATCCAATACTAAAAGCCAATAGATTAAGTCAGCATAATGTTCAATCAAAGCTCATTTAATCTAATGTGAGACTGAACTGAATTATCTTGAAGCATGTCATAGCAGCCTTCTGATATCTGAAGGGGGCCTACAAGGATGCTGGAGAGGGACTCTTCATGAAAACTCTTCTGTAGTGAAAGGACAAGGTGCAATGGGTTTAAACTAAAACAGGGGAAGTTTAGACTGGATATAAGGAAGAAGTTCTTTACTGTGAGGGTGGTGAGGCACTGGAATGGGCTGCCCAAAGAAGTGGTAAATGCTCCGCCCCTGGCAGTGTTCAAGGCCAGGTTAGACAGAACCTTGGGTGACATGGTCTAGTGTGAGGCATCCCTGACCATGGCAGGGGGGTTATAACTAGATGATCTTAAGGTCCTTTCCAATCCTAACAATTCTGTGATTCTATGTAGATTTGCCACCAAGCATTTCTACATGTAGTTTTGCCCTTAAGCATTTCTTTATTGGTTACTCCCTCCTCAGCTCCTACAACTCTTCTTAGAACTATGTAATGGAGGAAATTATTTTATTATAAAAGAAGTGTTTATTATAAATGAAGGTAATTCTCCCTGTCTACTCCATGCTGGTGAGACCCAACCCGGAGTACTGCAACCAGCCCTGGAGTCTGTAGCATAGGAAAGAAATGGACCTGCTGGAGAGGGTGCAGAGGAGCGCCATGAAAATGATCAGGGGGCTGGAACACCTCTTCTTACAGGAGGAAGGCTGAGAGAATTGGGCTTGTATAGCCTGAAGAGAAGGCTCTGGTGAGACCTTACAGAAGCCTTCCAATACCTAAAGAGGGTTTATCAGAAAGATGGGGACAGAGTTTTCAGTAGGGCCTGTAGTGATTGATAGGAGAAGGAGTAATGGTTTTAAATAGAATAGGGTAGATTCACACTAATATAAGGAAGAAATTTTTTATGATGAGGGTGGTAAAACACTGGAATGGGTTGCCCAGAGCAGATTCTGCTGGCTATATAGACACTGTTTCATTTTGTGTTTAGGTCCAGCTGAAAAAATGGCTTGTGTGTCTAAAGCCAAGTGTGTGAGAAAAAGCTCTGTTCATCTGTTGTCAAAACTGGGAGTCTCATAAATATGAAAAATGCCTTGGATTTCCATTTGTAAAGCGCTCAAGAATGGAGGAAATACACGTCTTGTGAACCTGGGAAAAGGATGCATTTTATTCAGTGGGGTTGTATTTTATTTTATTTGATCATCAAAGAAATAGACTGCATTTTGTTATGTTTGTTTCCTAAGATAAGACGTCAGAAACCTTAGAGAAGAACAGATGGAAATTTGTTTTGAAAGGATATAATTAAGGATTAAGAGAAAACTAATCTGGATTTAAATAGTTTAAAGGTGTTGTTGAATGTATTAGTGCAAGAAAATGTTAAACTGCAATGCAAGTAAGAGGCTCTTTGAGAGAAGCCCAAGGACTCCAATCTAAGAGCAGTCATGCTGAAATTTGGTGCATATGGATATAATCCATATGCAGTGGTGTCAAAATTATTTAAACAGTTTTGGTTTCAAGATTTAACCTTGTCCTGTGAGACTGATCCAGAAGCAGCATCCATTGTGTTACCATGCATATTGCTCATTCTATAGGACAGAATGTATACCTCTGTACTGAAAGTATAAGATATATACTTGTATATGTATATATTTTAATATATCTATCTATATCTATACATCTATATCTGTATCTGTATCTATATCTATATCTATATCTATATCTATATCATCATCTATATATATAATATGATGCTCTTTCCACAGAGGTCCTCAGCAGAAGGGAAATCCTGTCAACCTCTGTGGTGAAGGATTGTCCAGTTTTCATTGATGGGAAGATCACATCCTATGCCCTGAAAAGAAAATAGTCGTATGCAAAAAGTTATTCCAAAAATTAGGGTGACACCTGTGTCAATATCTTGCTGAACTACGTGGCTGGTAAAGAAAAATACCAATTTTCTGTATACTCCCAGAGAAATGCAGAGCTGCTGCAAGTCTAAAAATCAATTAAATTGGCTGATTCATCACTTTAAATAGTGAATAGAAAGATAAACTTCAGGGCATTTAATAAAACTTAAGAATAAAAGGCTGAGGGTTTTCAATTTTATTTGTCAGATAAGATAGCAACGTCCTGGCTCCTAAATGTAAAATAAAATTTTCTTAGATTTTGTTTGATTTTTTTTTGTTGGCTTTTAGTTTCACTTAGGTTGTATTTGTTGGAAATTTTGGCTTACACATCTATAAGCTCTTCTGTTTGAATTTTTGGTAGATTTTTTTTTCTTCTAGGGTGTGCCTGCATGGAGACATGAGGGGAAAGAGACTGATTCTGTTTATTTTTGCCATGGTGAGGTATTTGAGGAGTAAAGCTCTAAAGTTTAAGGGTAGTTTGTAATGAATGTTTGTAGGTGTTTGCTTTTTGTTTTTGTTTTTTTTTTTAAAGTGCTGCATTTTTTTTTCTTTCTTTTTTTTAAGTGCTGCACCTTTTATAACAAATTAATTTTTTAAATTACAAATAAATAAGACAAGAAACCCTAATACCTTATCCTTTGCCTTAATGAAATGCTAACTTAATAATTCTAAACATATGGCACTTTTAAATTATGGATCTGAGATAATAGTTCCAAGTGCAATAAACTGTCATGTAAACTGTGATTAAGCACCATAATAATAGGAACAACCACCTATTGTATTAGAAAACCACTTTTACAGCTTGTGTCAGTGAGGCAATATCTCTAAAGATTGGTAATAGCTAGACCCAACCCTCTGCCCCACATGAAAATATGACACAGGCAGGATTTGGACAACTGAGTTCAGGAGAGTGATCCACTATACTGTTGCCCTCACAGGAAGCAGAAGACCCTTGTGGAGGATGAGCCATGGGCTCTCTCTGCCATGTGTCCTGATGGTGGGCTGCAGGGTGATGCTCCTGGTTCCTGGTGGTTTGCCTCAGGCAGCTGGCTTCACCACCAGCTTCCCACAGGGAGCCTACCCTGTGGTTTCACCATACGAAACAATCAGCAGTATCTGCTTATGGGATTCTTCCCTGCACCCAGGCCCTTGCCACTTTTGTGTGCTGTACACCAGATCAGGGAACTGAGCTCTCCAAAATAAGGCTCTGAGAAAAAGAAAACAAATTTTATGCTCCTTACCCTTAAATCACCGTTTAATATGTTTGTCACTTGCTGTGTGGTGTCCCCTCCCACTGTCACTAGGGACAATCCTGCTTAAAGAAGGTCCTACAAATTCTATGATTCTATGATTCTACCTTCCCTTACCACTCCACTCCCAATCCCTCGGATGGATATGTGCAGCTCTCTATAGGGCTGTGCTGCTGCTTGATTGCTCATACCATTTTGTGGCATAGCTTTACAAAGAGCTTAATCAACACAACTGGGAGACAGGAAAACTCAGGAGGGTAATGGTGGGAACAAAACCTCAGGATGGGAACCTCTCAAACCAGCTTTGCCAGCAGAGATATTGCAATATGGAGCTACACCCTAGGCACCAGATGAAGCATCATGAATTTCAATCTAAAGCCAGGAGCTATTTTTCAAACACTGTAGAACTGAGCATTTTAAATGTACTGTTTTAAATCTGAACTCTCAAATCTTAGAAAGATATCCAAACAGCACTTGTGAGCTTGTTAAATATTTAATGGATTTATGGCATAAGATCTTATTTCCTTCTCTCCTTTTTAAACCTTATTTAGCATTGGGGCCCTAAGCATAGAGAGCTGTCAGAGCTTCTTATCAGAACAATGAAACAATGGTACAACCCAGTGCCCAGAGTCACATTCTTAATTAGCAGTGATGTGACTTTAAGAAAGCCTGCACTTGCATATTTCCAACATGCATGACAGCCTCTTAACCATTAGATCACTCTAGATTTTCCTTCATTCTAAAATAGTTGTTTAATTTCAGTTTTAGATAACCTGTAGAAAAGTTCACTGATCATCTTTTGTCCCTGATGGCAGGCAAAATGGGAAGGTCTGTGATGGCTTGACAGTTATGTTAGATGATTTTTTTCAGGTTTTTTTTTAGATTAAATCACAAAACAAACTAGTTTCTCAATTCAGACATTAAAGTCAGGTCTATCTCATGAGCCTCTTTTTGAATATGCCAGTGATTCCTTAATGAAGTATGAACTACTGATTATGAAATATGGAGAGATAAATAAAATCTAAAGTGAACTGCACACACCCTCTTACAAAAACTAAAAAGTCTGATTGTACTAATGAAGAGCACGTAATGAAGAACATGATATTTTCATGGATGAGAGGAATAATTCATTGAAATTCATTTGATTATCTTTTTTTTAGTATATTTTTAATTAACTGTATAGCTCTTAATTTCATTAATTAAATGAAAACTGTGTCACAACCTGTAGCCCTCTGTGCATATGCATATGCACAGACTCAGATGGGTGGTACACACTCAAACCTTCCTCCTGGAATCCAGCCATTCCCAGGAGTGGAAAGTATCCGTGTTTGTGCTTGAGTGGTTGGTTTGTCACTGCTGGAGAGGATGTCGGCAGCCCTCCTCCTGTAAAAAGCAACTTTGCTTATCTGGGGAGGCAGGGTATGTGTGTGTGTGTGGGGGGGTGGTGGTGGTGAGAAGGTCCCTGTGCAGATGCAACAGTCCCTCTTGTGACAGGTTCTTGTTACAGAGAAGGAAAGTCCCTTGTAGCCTCTGCATAGTTCCTTGAATTTACTTTGAAAATCTAACTCTGGTAGCCCAGGAGTCCAGTCTGGAAGGCGATGGCCCATCAGGCCTGTCTTGCATGCTCAGTAGGTCTAACCTGAGAGGCACTCGGTTTACTACTTCCTGACCTGCTAGTGTTGGCATAATTGCATTTTACAAATCCCAACTCATTATGTAAAAGAATAATACGCCAGGCCAATTTTTAGGGTTGCTTCTAGGTTGAATTTGACCCATTATGCTTTGAATAGCAGCAAGCACAGAGAGGCTTTGATCATGTCTCAAACTTATACTATTTTTATTATAGTTGGTACATCAAATGTTTTTATATGTTACATCTTAAAAGAGAAGTTCCCCCATGGGTATTTCCAAGTTTCATTCTCAAAGTTTGCTGAAGGCAACTAAAGAACAGGGGTGGGGAGGTTATAGTGGTAGCAGGCTTGTAGCATGGTTCATGTGGCTCCAGGTTGGCTGTGACCACTCATCAAGCACTAGGCAGAAGGTTCAGCTTCTAGGGCTGGATGTTCCTCTGGCAGACCTCTCCCGTGTCTGGGTGCTGCACCTTAGCCCCTAACCCTTCTACTTCTTCAACAGCTTCTCTGGATCTCTGGATATTATCTGGGTCTCTATGAGATGAAATCCATGTTTGAATCTCCTTTTCCTTGTCTGAAGCAGAGCCCAGGTCCAGGAGCAAATTAGCTTTGCACCTAGTTCTTTAATAGTCTGAGCTCAACAGAAGATAACAAATGCTGAGCCCTCTCTGGTCACAGCTTTGTGTGGTCTGTAAAAGCAACCTTAGAAAAGCTGCAAAATGGGAAATAAATTTGATTTCAAAAATTGGATACTGCTTCATTGAAGTTTTTTCTATTGTCTCCTTTTGTATCTTGTTTATTTCCTCTCATTGCCTGTGAGACTTAGCATTTGTTGACAGTGAACCTCACCTACCTACCTAAAATTACCCTCAAGGCCATGTTCACATCAAAGCCCAGCCTCTCTGAATGTTTATAGACTCTCCAGTTTTGAAATTATCTGGAAATATCAGCATATTTGAATTAATGCAATTAAGCCACTCACCAGCGGTAAACATACAATAGTCATTCCAAGTGCAGAGTTGTTATAATTTTTCACTTTAGCTTCATCTACTCATTCTCTGGAATGGCAACAGTTTCAAAGGAAACATGTGCAGATCACTGATAAAATTGTTTTCAATTTATTTTTTTTTCTTTTTTAAGGAAAAACTGACTTTCCTAAGAAAGCAAATATAGGGATTAAGTCTGTTTAAACCTTGCCTGAACGAGAGATCAGGTGCTTAGAACCAAAGTAATCCCCAGCCTGTGAGCCACATCTGCCTTTTTACAGGACTGCCTAGCCCTGAAGCGATTTATATTTACTAGACAACTCCCTGACTGGTTTGGGAATTGTCTTGGCAAGTATCTTGGTTTGTACATATGATCATAGAAACAAGGAACAGAGACTTTATGCTGTATGGTCAAAATTTCCCATTTCAAGATTCAGTGAAGAGGTTCCTAAATGGGATCGATACACAGGAATGAAGGGAAGAACAAGGAAAAAGCAGATTAATGAGTCCACATATAATTATGAAGTTTTTAAAGTAGTTGGTCCAGATGAGTTTCATTTTAGGGTATTTGAAGCACTGTCTGAAGTAATCGCAAAGCTACTGTCTTTGAAAAGCAATGGTGAATGATGAGGTGTTGAAAGATTACGTAAGGACAAATAGAATATATAACTTTAATAATGAGTCAAGAAATTAAAGACTAATCAGCTTAACTTCAGTTCCCAGGGAAAATCCTGGAACAATCAGCCAACCAAATATTTGGAGACAGTTGCTTCAAATGCATGCTCCCGAGCAAGCTTGGAACTCAGTCTTTAAGAAACTGATGTATGCAAGGTGCAAACCTGTCTGCATATACATAACTGGAGATAGTTATTTATGGAAATATTTAAGGGCATAAAAGCAAGAAGTATTCTATACAAAGCCTTGGAAAACAGATTTAATTTCATTCAATGCTTTTATTACTTCCCAGATAATAGAATAAACATGATCTTTGGGGGAAGATTGAAATAATTGGTTGTTTGTAGCCTAAAGGAGAGAAGATTGGAGCTAGTCAGGGAACAGGGGAAAAGACCAGACTAAGCATGTAAACATTTTTGCCAAGAGGAAGAGAATAATCATCTATCCATGTACAGGATTGGTAAAAAATAGGAAAGGATAAGTTTAAATTGCAGCAAGAAATGCTACAGTTAGATGTTAGAAAATCTTGCATGTAAAGATTATGAAATAGTGTGATGACCAAGGAGGCTGTGGATATGCCAGTAGCAGAAGTTTTTAACTAGTTAGTTCACTGTATGTCAGAATATGCAAAGTTTCTCCTGTCATGTAGCAGAGGAATGAAGTGGATGATATTTTTTTGGGATCCTACTTTCCTGTGATTTTATTGTATGAATATAACAGAAACACATGAGTTCACATAGAAAAGATAGCTTTTTGCAAGTATTTTCTAACTTGTTGAAAAAAACATTATAACCTTTATTATGAAAGCTGAACCCACTGGTCTTTGTCTCTCATTACTTTTCTGTTAGTCTAAAATAGGCTGCTGTTAACAAAAAGACCCCTCTTTTTTTTATTTTATTTTTTTTTTTTTGTCCCAAGGAGCAGAGGTTTCTGTTGCATGCTCTGAGAGCAGGAACAGCAGAGAAGCCTATACTACACACAGGTCACAGGAGGTTATCAGCAGAACAAAGCTGTTTGTTACAGTAAAAAAAGGTCTTAGACTACAGCTAAACAAGTGATGAATAATTCTGGGGAAAAAAAAAGTACATGTACATATGACAAACATATATATGTTGGTGCCTGAGGGCATCAATGCTGAAAGCTGAACCAGGTGCTCTGAAACTGTCTAGAATCTGTATAGCTGCACCACGAAGGATAGAGCCAGAAGTGAAGAAAGGGGAAAAATATCAGGCTCAGGAATTGAAACAGCCTCCTGTAAATAGCAGACATCTGCTTTTTTTATCACAGCAGTCTTCTGGAAATTCAGTATCAAATGATCAACACAGGAAGTACATGGAAATATATATTTCAGACAAGAAAAACATTGTTTTCTAAAGAAAACATTGAGATTGCTTTCTTTCTTTCATTTTTCCTTTTAAGACTTAGAACACGATGGAGCTCTTTATGTTTTTTATATATTTGAAGAAATTTACCCTGGTAAAGGTGGGGCAGCAGTTGGTCAGCACTCATTTGCATTAAACTCATAATAAGAATGAAAAAGAATAGATTTACTTATCTCCTTTTGCTAGGGCAAAGTATCAAATAAGTATTATGGTTGTCAATGGAAACCCTATTCAGTTGCATAAACATGCAATAACACCCTTGTGCTATCTTTATCAGAGACCAGTATTTCTGGTCACTATGGTTTGCTTGACAGATTCTGAATTTCTGCTGATGTGTTTGGCATTTGGTAGTAATTACCTATTCATCTGAATTAAAAGATTGATCACAACAGTCAATGACTGATACAAAACAACATAAAAGACATACATTAATACTGGAATTTATATAAGCGTTATTCCAGAGGGAAAAGAACATGCGCAACAGGAAAATTGAGAAGACATCTGTTACGGTAGTCAAGCCTCTATCAAGCTTGATAATGATTATGAATCCATTACCACTGATATATTGCATAAAGCTGTGGGAATAGGAAGCTTTTCACATTACACAGAGAGTAATCAACATCCAACAGAAGTAGTCCCATCACACACACACCTGCTGCGTGCCTCACATCAGAATATGTTATTTGAAAATCTGAATGTTATTGACATGGCAGAAGGAGACAGACAAGTAATGAGATTCACTTATGAGCTATTTTATTCCTCTGGTAATGAGGTTTTCTAGTAACAAAGCAAGCATTTGGTGACTTGCATATATTCCTCAGAATGTGTTGACATATGTAATTTAATCAATACATTTCAGATGCAGCTGAGTAACAATTCCAAACTGTTTCTTATGAGGAAAGTCAAATTGCTTGTAATAGATAGATATATTCCTTTCTTATGTATTTATGGTTAGCTATTTTTCATGTGCATTTACTAATATTAAAATACAAACAAGAAAAATCTTGCGAGTAAGTGGGCACAGTTGTATGCCCTAGAAATCTGTGGCTGCAAAAATTCTCATTCTAAGTTAAGCAGAAAATGCCTTTATTTTAACAATTTTTTCCAGAGTTGAACTAAATTCAAATGTGTATAACATGAATAGGAGCTTGTGTTTTAAAGACAAACAAAACAAAACAAAGCAACAAGAACAAAACCCTGAAAAAATAAATTCCTTCTGAGAAAAGCAATGTGCTACTCAGAATATGTTTTTTTCTAAAATCAGATAAAATGCAGATATACACATCTCAGATGGTGGATTTATGTACATGAAACGCAGCCTCTGTTTTTCAGTTTCAAAATTTGCCAAAATGTGCTCATCCGGCAGGAGAATACAGACACATATGCATGTGTGCATACACAGACAGGATGTTTCAGCATATACATACACATACATGTATATAAACAGTATATACACATGAATATATGATATAATATACATGATAGGTTTCAGCAAATATTTAAGTACTTTTTTTCCTTATTAAGTAATCTGACTTTTCAGATTTGTATCATGAAAGTAAGGTGCCTTAAATGAAATGACATCATGTTTTAACATTTTGGTTACAGGCATTTTAACACTTGAATCAACGAATGACCTTATTTCTACCTTTTGACTGGATTTATTTACATCACTAAGAAAAGGGTGACATCAATTATACAAAATAAAATCAAACTGAAACTTTCAGCTTTTTAAATTATAACAGAAGTTTTAAGATGACAATAGAAAATAAGCTTTTTTACATGTATCTGTTACAGAGAAACGTTGTGGTAAAATAGGTCATCAGAGATGAAATCATATCTTGTCAGGGGAAAAAAGTCTAAAGAATAATAAACAACTAAAGTGGTGAGCTGGTATGACAGATAAAGGACAACACAGGCAACAAAAGAAACAATAGCACAAATAATAGCAAAACAAAAGTAGTTTAAACATTTCTCTCAGACATAGCAGCAGTCTGTTCTCAGAGTGAAAATGGATACATAAACATCACTTTCCTTGCAAATCACCATTGTCTAGCCAGGATGAGACAAAGGAAAAGCCATATAATTGTCCCTGTTCTGTAAAAAGAGAAAAATGTTATGTGACACAGAAAAGTAATTTTATTTGGTCAATATGAGGAAAGTTAGCATAGCATTTTTTTTATTTCTTGTTTTCTCAACATGGTCCAAGAAGTGTGTATTGGTGCAGGGTCCTTTCCACTAGACATGCGCTGAAAAATGGCTACTGAACTGCATTCTTTAGGTGGAGGTACATGTGGTCTGTAAGTCACAAAAGTCTTTACCTACAAAAGCTCTCAGCATTGCCCAAGCTAAGAGACAATCAGGTCTTTCGGAAATGTATGCAGGAATCACAGAATCCCAAGGGTCAGAAGAGATCTCAAAAGATCATCTAGTCCAACCCCCCTGCAAAAGCAGGGTAACCTAGAATACATCGCACAGGAACTTGTCCAGGCGGGCCTTGAATATCTCCAACGTAGGAGACTCCACAACCCCCCTGGGCAACTCGTTCCAGTGCTCTGTCAAGGAAGATACAGACAAAAAAGTTTGCCAGCCTTCTAGCCCTTATGCAAGGTGAGTTTGCCTTAAGCCAGCAGCTGTTAGGAAAGTTCATTGATGCTGGCAATGATCAGTGGAACAAGAGGTTTTATTACTTCTCTGTTCAATTACATTTTGATACAGAAAAGAGTCAAGTTGGGTATTGGCTCTAGTTTTAACATCTCTTAAATCCCAGCTAAGAACATGGGATAGTGCCAACTAGGTGTTGTTAAGAAAGATCAGTATATACAAGCAGGAGTAGAAGCTTAACAAGTGAAAACTGAGCAGAAATTAAGATGGTGAGAAAAAGTTAAAAGAGAAAAAACCTGAGATTTTTTTTTTTTTCCCTTAAAAAGATCTGTTTGGCCAGGAATTTTTTTTTTTCTTATGATAATGAATTCATTAAAATATAACACTCCCTTAAAGGACGGTGTTTTGAATGCTATCGGCTTCATATGAAAAGAACTAAAAGGCATTTCTGAAACCTCTGTAACCTATTATACAGATGTGTTCTGTAATTTCAGATCTTGGTTTTTAACTTTGGAGAGTTATTTAAACTTTGAAGAAACAATGGTGACTGGGAGGCCTCTCAGCAGAACCAAAGAATGAAAGCTGTTGAGTTAAAGGGAGAAAATTCTATGATGGTTTGTATTACTACACCACAAACTTACAGAAACCTGCAGTAACAAGAATGTACTGAAAGCATTAAGAGAAAATCTGAGAAGCCCAACCAGATTGAGGTTGCAATAAGCAGAATGCATTTTGGTGTGGAAGATATCACAGTATGTACCCTGTGGACAGAACAGTTGCATTGGCAAGAAACTAATGCAAATGCCCACAGACAAGATTTTCCATTCCCCTAAGGAAATGGAGTAAGCACGCACACATTTTCCACAGTGATGCAGGATTCTGTAACACACCCTGCAGCAACACGTAGCTCCATGAACATTTCAGAGACTTTTATTCAGCAGCCATCAGCAGTTATTTTCGGGAACTGCTCAAAAGAGATGGAGTAGATGGAAAACTGGTTGGAGTAACAATGGAAAACTCACAACATAAAGAACACAGAGGTCTTTTGGGAAGGGTAGATCTAAGGGTAAATTGGCTGCTGAGAAGCTGGGACATCCTGCTTCTAATCAGCTATTGTTCATAAAGTCCATTGGCACTTGCTCCTACTAACATGGAATACAGAGTGGTTTTGCCCTTATTCTTCCTTGCTCACTTTAGATTATTTTAATCTAGTGACCTAAGGAAGTCTTCCTATGTTTTCTGGCACAGGCCCTTCATCATCACCCGAATTCAGCATGAAGGTGAGGTCCCCAGGCTGGCACCCACTAGTGCCCAGCTGAGAGCAGTGTGGCTGTGCCACGGTATGCTTGAACTTCCAAACTCTGCTGAAGGCAAGGGGGTGCCTTGGCAGAGCTCCTCATCCCCTCATGCCTCTTCACATCACAGCATTGGCCTAAGACAAGAGCTAGCTTATGGATCCCTAAAAATCCCTCCAGGCTGTACACATCCTTGAAGAAACATTCATTCATAAGCAAGCCTCATTGGCAGTGGGGAAAGAGGTGTTTGTGAGCCAAATTTTGAAAGCAGCAGTAAGTTTCTTAAATCCTATCTAGTCTAAAGTGCTTTCAAGCTAGTTATGTGAAATAAGTAGCAGTAAAAATACTTGGCTGCATTTTTCTTCTTTGTTGTTATTTTAGTGAGATTGAAGTGGACTGAATTTTACAACTTGCTTCAGCCAACAAATGTTTCTTTTTCTTTTTTTTTTTTAAGTTAATTTTTCCTTAATTGATAAACATTGCACTTAGATGCTTTTGGAATAAAATGTTGAATTTAGGAATTTGAAAAAAAGATTTAATTTTTAAATTCAGTTTACTACAAATACGTATCTCTGAAGTATAGCATTTACCTCACTAGCAAACATGCATTTCAAACTAAATACATGAAATTTTATTCTGTTAAATAAAATTTGAGGGTGGTGAGAATTTAGTAGTTTAGCTATAAATGTACATTTCTGTCCCTGGAAGAACTGCTTCTGAATCAAAGTAGATGTTATTCACACATTCATTCATGTAGTGCAGAATTTGCCTGTGTAAAATCATCACAGGACAGCCCAAACAAATGATTATTCCTTAGACTCTTCCTGCCAGCATCCCTGAAAATAAAATGCTGTTTGCACAAATGTTTGTGGAAACTTAATTTGATAAAAGCAAAAATGCAGGTTCTTTTCTCCAGCCTAATTTTATTTGGAGATTCTGCTGCCTTTATTGTTGAGGAGTACTGTAAACAGCTTGAATAGTCACAAAGAAATGAATGTGTCTATTCAACAATAAGGTTCTAATTAGTGCAAGTAATTGAGAGAGAATCTGGACCTTAAAATTTGTCATTTCACTCTATATCCATTTTCTTGCATTGAGTTGTTATTCATGGCTGGAAAATTTTTCAACATTTTCATTAATGATGTCAAACCCCAATCTTAGTACAAATTCTTTGAAGTTGGTGATATCACTTTCATTTACCTCTATGGGATTTCAGTTCACCCCAATGTGCTATATGGAATTATAATAAAAACTAAATGTGTTTGTTCTTTGTAATGGAGGGAAAACATAGCATCTTTTCTGTACTCAGTGCAATTTAAAAATACAGATAAGAAAAATCAATGTAATTTTGGCTATTACCAACTGAATCTTGTATTTGCTGGCACACAATTTTGACAAGACTGTAACTGAGTTTATAGTGAGTTTTACCAGCTCCTCTAAGAAGGCTAGGATTATAAGAATTACAGAGGAGCTTTTGGTCATAGTCTTTATAGAGGTCTCCTTTCATATGATGAAAGTACCATAAAACAGATTTAAAGCTTTGTTTTCTTTATCCTCTCTCCAGTTCAGTCGTACAGTAATTAAGAAGTATTTTTCTCGAGAGGTTTAATTATTGCCATGTGTTAACTGTAATAATGAGTCTTTACTTAAAGCAGCATTGAACAAAAAAAAAGAACAGCCCTACAGATAGCATTATGAAGTATGGCCAGACACTGATGTTTGTCTTCTCATAAAGGGGAATGTAAATGTGTTTGAAAATCTTATGCATGACATAATTACCCGAAGAACATGCTGTATCTCATTGCTGAAAGCCGAATGCTTCTGTAACTTTTAAGGATGATTCACTTACTAAAGAAGCCAGCTCTTAGAAGTGCATAAATATCAGATACAAATTGTCCATTGGGTCTTTGAAATAATTCAAAAGCTCAAGCTTTTATGCAGGCTGCTTTCTTACAAAACAGTTAAGTAAATATAATGATACATATATAGGTACTGATGTTCAATGTTTGTTTCATTGGGCCATGCAACATGAGATGGGATCTTGAGGAAGCAAATTACTGTGTGGTCTGTTATTTGAAAACTGAGTAAAATAATCCCTTGCAGAAAAGCACAACAGGTTTCAATTTGAAAGAAGAAAGAGCTTTCTATGGACTTTGGGGACCCTTTTATTAAGCTTCATAGAAAATTATAAGCTTTAGAATTCTACAGATGAACATAAAATACTGCAGTGTGGACTCTGACACCCTCAATCTCTAGGGGAAAAAAATAATAATTCTAAATAGCATTATTGATTTCATCCTTTTAAAAACATACTAAAATTCTTAGGTTCCATGCAGGTTACTGCTGACTATACTTATATGGTCAGTCAAAAACATTACAGGGAAAAGGGAAGTCTGGGACCACCTGTATTATCAAGTTCTCTTCTATTCAAAGGCTGGCAGGTGTGCAAGACAATAAATGCTGATATATCTATCAATTCAAGGCAAATTAATGGAATCTGTGCATAATATTTGTCTTAAGCAGTGATACTGATAAGAACCAGTTTTAAACACAGCATGAAGCAGTCTTCATATTTCCTACTCCAGTCGAATAATTATTCTTGAGGGACTACCAGTGTCTTTGATGTTATTGTCCTGAATTCAGAGATTGGCACTGTGTGATTCGCACTTTGCTGAAGCTGCAGAAATTCTGCTTTCTGAAAGTCTGCCCGGTGACTTAGGTACAGCTGTTTGGCAATTTTGTTCTGCTTTTCTTTCCCATGACAACTGTGGACTCATCAGAAGGACACTTTTTTT
This sequence comes from Pezoporus wallicus, assembly GCF_028554395.1. Lineage (NCBI taxonomy): Eukaryota > Metazoa > Chordata > Aves > Psittaciformes > Psittacidae > Pezoporus > Pezoporus wallicus. The sequence goes on from NW_026635420.1 coordinate 139,679, forward strand.
TTTTCCTGTAAAAATGTGTGGATTTCACCCTCCTTGCCTTGTCTGTTTCTCTGAATTTTATATCATTTGGGTCTCAAGAACCTGGGCTTGATTACTGAAAGGCTGACCAGGGTCCTCAGGCACCCAAAATATTTCTGTGTCCAGGTCTCAGCTTCAGCCACAGAGGCAGGTGACTCAGTTTAGTTGCTTTCCTGTACTCACAGAATTAAACTCATTTCCAAATGGTTTCACTACGGGTTTGGAAAATAGATTGCTTTACTGGTTTGGGGCAGCATAGACCCTGTGAACTCTCCTTTGTCTAGCCCAGTGTTCTGTCTCTAATAATAACCATCCCCTATAAAAACAGAGTTGGATAAACTCTCCCTGTGACTTTCTGGTCCTCCCTTGAGCCTCCCTGAACTAAGTAATGTTTTCCCTGGCACAATAAATGTTGTATCTGGGGAAAACAACAGTAGTGACCATAAACAGATGCCTAGGGAAGACTAAGAATAGAGGGAACTACTGGGATATTTCTCCTTAACAGTTTTCTCCAGTCACATTCAGTGAAGAAGGCTTCCTGAGCCTAGTATGATTTGTATGTTTGGTAACCCACAAAATTTCTCTCTTCCAAGACCAGTTTCCACTTGAACTGTGTTGAAATTTCTGCACCCACAAAACCCTATGGTGAGGCAGTCAACAGAGTGTCTCTCTGTTGTCTCAAGAGCCACATCCTTTTGCTTGTTTTGAACTTTGTTCTGCTAGATACATTTGACTGTCAGTAGTTTTTGATTGGGAGGGATGATGAACAGTTGACCTCCCTCCCCCCTTTCAGTGCTACACATGCTTTGGTTGACTCCATCACTTCTCCTGTAAGCCACCTGTGAAAGGTCCTTAGCTTTCACTCTGAGGAAGTAGCCCTACTTTTCAAGTACTTTTCTGTTTCTCCCTTGAACAGTGCCATGTAATTCTAGTGCTGCCTAGTAAAATTTAGGATTTTAGCTGTCCCTTTGGTTGCTTTTAAACAAACTTCCTCACCTTGAAATGGTTGTATTTGAAGCTGAGCATGGCTGTGGTGGACCTTTAGAGAATCCTATTGGGATGACCTGTGAACTTCATGTCCATTGTTACAGAGCAGCACACCTAAACCCAGATTTTTGACCCTGACCTTGGACATATCTTGCCATTAAGTTAAGGATGCTACTTCCTCTTGTGCATTCAACCAGCAGCCACAGAAAGCATCTAAACATTTAAACTGCTCCATGCTCCCCTGTGATATTTTCCCAGTTAAGAGGGGGGTAATTCAAGTAATTCAATAAAACTGTGTTTTCTGCCGTTGCTAAGTCTTCGACCTGATCTGTCTCTGCGTATTATATTCAGTGCTGCTGTCCTGATTAGGCCATCAATGATATAGACCCAGGACTATAATCGCTGCTCAGGCCCAGATTTCAATCCATATAGATTTGGTGCTCCACACAGATGAACCCATGCAGACTCCGTTGAAGCAGCTGGGGTGCTAATTTGATTTGACTTTAAGCTCTCCTTGGTGTGTAGTACTAAGCTATCACTTGCATAGTTCCTTCCAACTTTCATAATATACCGTTGTGTTGATTGCTTTCCTCCCACCAAGTTTTCTCTGACCAGTGCTTTTCACAAGCATCCTCTTTCCTAAATTTCTTCTACCAGTTGTGCAGAAGTGGATATACTGCTGTTTCAGGTTCTTTCTTCGCACTGTATTCCAATGACAACCTGTTTGTTTTCCATTTTCTATTTTATGAGTTTCTGAGTTGCCAGGGGCCTGAGTTCCTCTGTGTGGGACAGAACTAGGCTAAAAGCCAACATATTTGGGCAATCAGTATATTCTGGTGTGAGCGTATACCCTGCCAAGACCTGAACCTGAGCTTACACAACTGTATAGATAGCTGATCCAGGCTCCCTGCCACAAATCTTGGTTTGTGAAGCCTAGTAACCCTGGCAGTGGGCAAAGCACCCAATTCAATTTAAAATGACTGACTGCACAATCACAATTAAGATATGCAATTTAGCATAAAATAAAGCAAACTAGCATACAATAACTGATCTGAATTTTTAATGGAATCATAGAAGGAATTAATTAATTTCCTCTAAGATAAAAAGTATGCTTAAAGAACAACTAAACAAAATGAAAAAAAGTAAAGGCAAAGAAGTAGAAATCCTATCAGGAAAACTTTGGGTGACAGAAAAATGCTAATGGAGTACGAACAGCTCAACATGTAAGATTTATTAGTGCCCAGGGATTTTTTCTTCCCTACAGCAACAGTCCTGCACTGCGAATATTTGACAATCCAAGTAAATACCTACCTGTAAACTTGCAGGCATGAAAAAGTAACTGCATCAGAGAGAATATATTGTTTTGGGTTTGCATGGCAAGGTGTTGGTAGCTGGGGGCCACAAGGATGGCTTTTGTGAGAAGCTGCTGGAAGCTTCCCTCATGTCCAATGGAGCCAAAGCCAGTGCAGCCAAGACGGATCCACCACAGGCCAAAGCTCTGCCCACCAGTGATGGTAGCGCCTCTGGGATAACATAGTTAAGGGAGGAGGTAGAAGTGAGCGGCAGCAGCTGAAGAGAGGAGTGAGACATGGGAGAGCAACAGCTCTGCAGACACCAAGGTCAGTGCAGAAGGAGAGAAGGTGCTCCAGGCACCAGAGCAGAGATTCCCCTGCAGTCCATGGTGCAGCCCATGGTGAGGCAGGCTGCACCCCTGCAGCACATGGAGGTCCATGGTGGAGCAGATCTTCACCTGCAGCCCCTGGAGGACCCCACACTGGAGCAGGGGGATGCCTGAAGGAGGCTGTGACTCTGTGGGAAGCCTGTGTTGGAGCAGGATCCTGGCAGGACTGTGGCCACATGGAGAGAGGAGCACACACTGGAGCAGGTTTGCTGCAGGATGGGTGACCCCGCAGGGGACCCACATGGAGCAGTCTGCTCCTGGAGGACTGCACCCATGGAAGGGACCCACACTGGAGCAGTCTGTGAAGAGCTATAGCCTGTGGGAAGGGCTCATGCTGGAGAAGTTCATGGACACTGTCTCCTGTGAGAGAGACCCCACACTGGGGCAGGGGAAGAGTGAGGAGTCCTCACCTGAGGAGGAAGGAGCAGCAGAGACAACTTGTGGTTAACTGACCACAGCCCCACTTCCTGTCCCCTGCATTGCTGGCAGGGAAGAGGTAAAGGATTTGAGAGTGAAGTTAAGCCTGGGAAGAAGGGAGGGGTGAGGGAGGGTGTTTTTAAGATTTGGTTTTACTTCTTATTATCCTACTCTGATTTTGATTGGCAATAAATTAACTAAGCTCCCAAAGTTGAGTCTGGTTTGCTCTTAAGAGACATGGGTAAGCGTGTCCTTGTCTTGACCCAGAAGCCTTGCACTGTAAGTTCTTCCCCCTGCACAGATGAGGTGGGGATTTATAGAGCAGCTTTGGTGGGCACCTAGTGCCCAGCTGGGGTCAGCCCACCACAAAAACTAGTCAAAGTAAATGCCTACATGTAAACTTGCAGGCATGCAAATTTAACTGCATCAGAGAGAAGAATATTTGCCTTTCTGTTTGTCATTCAAACTTCCCAAGAGTACAGCTCTGTGTAGTACCTAAGCAGGCTGACCAGGATCAACAGGTAAAATCCCAAAGCTCATAATCAGTTTGTAATGAATCAGACCTCAGCTCAGAGCCCTCAGAGGGCCTTCTGCCTGAATATGTACTTCTGTATCTTGCTTATGGGGAAGATTTTACTGCTAGAGATGCTAAGAATGGTGGTTTGTTTTTTTTTTTCTTTTGTGGCAGAAGAGAAAATTCCTCTCAGTTCTGGCATCCAGTCCCCAAAGTGTCCTCCTTCCCAACACATTGTTTTGTGGTTGGTTTCTATCCATTATTGTTCCAGGGTGATAACAGTTGCAAATGAGATTTCCAGGAGTTGTCAGTTTGCTTAGCTCTGTCCCCACTGTGGTTAGTATGACCTTTACTGCTGATTGCAGCAGAACAAAGTTAAAACAACAATGATCTTTTGAAAATTTACGAATTTTGAAAATCTGAGTTTACAATAAGAGGGATTTCTGCCAGGTTGCCTGGCAGATACTGCAGGTATGATTTTGCCATCGGTCAAGTGGGTGAAATTAAGAACTTCAATGACTTTTCCAGCCCTATTTGATTTTTTTATCTTCATTGACGATTTCTGCTTCATGCCTCCTTCAGTCTCCAGCATTGCCTTTTAGCAGGACAGCAATCATGTACTATCACTGCTCAGTGTTATTTTAGCTAGAGAGAAAGAAGGGTAACTTCATGGGGTAATGACAGGTTATTGCAGGTTTTCTTTTTATAGATTTAATGAAAAAGAGAAAAACAGAGATTGTGTTCCTACAGGTTAATTAACCAAACCAGGGAGACAAAAATAAAACAAAGCGGAAGATGATGCAGGAATAAAGCGGTTGCAATCTATTGATTTTAAACTGCTTCGTCTGACTGCTAACTGAATGGGAAATTTTGTTTTCATTCTGCTGAATTTGTGGTGGATGTGTACAATAGTCCTTCATCTGCCTAAGATTAAGGCAATATATTAAATTTATTTTTCCCAGAAAGACAGAAACTACTGTTTCATAAAGTAGCCTGCCTTATCTGGAAAAGCCTGAATATCAAATTTTCCATAATCCTTAGCATATCAGATAGTGACAGGCAGTGAATGACCCAATGTGTTATTCTCTGACTCCCCCTGGGAACTGAAAACTTTAATTCTTTGCTAATGTTTTGACTGATACAGGAATCATAGCCTAATTGCCCTAGAATGTATGTGTTAGATTTCAGATCTTACATGAGACCACAGGACTAGCACATGCATAATGAAACCATTGGAGGGGATGAAAACTTTAAGCTGAGCTTTGCCAGAATGTTTGAAGTGAAATGTGGCATGACAAGAAAAAAAAAACAAGGGAAAAAAACCTTCAAACTTTTCTGCAGGTAAGGCATAGCATAGGAAAACCCTGTCCAAGATATCATGAAAATGATGGGGTAAGTTCAGGTGATTCACAGATTGACTGCCTTCAAAGTAGCATCAGTAATAGATTTCCCATCTAAACAGTAGTGTTACACTCAAAGCAAATACATTCTTGTCTGAAGGAAAAGGCCTTTTGGTCTGAGCGGGCTCCAGTTACTAGTGCGGCAGCTGCAGAGAGCAGATTGCTCTGCCTGAGAGACAGGACAGCTAGATATACCCCCTATTGAAATAGATAAATTCCACTTTCAATCCCAAAAGGAGGTGGGATTTAGGAAAATGTGGTATCTCACACTTCCAGTATTACAATATGTCTTCAAACCATCATTAGCATGTCTTCTTCCCCCCTTTTTTTTTTTTCCCCCAATAATACATGGAGGCTTTAGCCTTCAGGAGATTCCTAATCCAAATCTCTAGCAAATTTAAGATGCTTTTGTGCAAATTTAAACATGGAAGTGCAATAGGTTAGATTGACCACCACATAAGATATTTTCCTGTCTTTTGCATAAAGACTTGTTAAGGTAACAATATGTTTCTACATCTAGTAATAGGTAATCTTTCAGACCTTTGTCTTTAAACCTCTGTATTACATTTTGTTATAGATTGTTTTTGCGCAAATACTGTTATACAACTTGTACCTGGAAGTTACGCTCATTAAAGAGAGGGAATTATTTACATCTTGATAGCGCTGAAGATAAAAAGAGAAAAGTTACAGGGAGGATGTGCTGCATAAACTGTGTCACTCTGTTCCACACAGTTGCCAGGAATTAGTTCACTGACTTCACTCAGGCAGGGATTTCATCTCGAGTTCATCTCAGACAATAAGGGAGGCTTAACTAAATAAATGAGAAACACGGGGGTTGTGTTTCTGTACAAATCTCCTGAGAATGGAGGAGGACTCAAAGCAGATCTGAGGGTTTTGCAACCCCTCACCTCTTGCGTAAAAGAGTATGAAATCTTAACTTTCTGCATCTCAACAACAGCAGAAAACCTCTTCACTGTTTCTTTTGTTCTTTACAATTACTGTGTCTGAGCTCTGACTTTCCCTCTCTCTCCCATCTCCTACAATCTTTATCTAAACATGAGAATAGGGAAATCAGAAGGCAATAGTTACTGTGTTTGTATATACTGCACTTACTGTATTTAACTGTCTTTTCAAATGCTAGGGATCTTATTTCACTGGCTTTAGCTTGTATGGAAGCTGAAATGTACTCGGTCACTAGCTCTGCAGTATCAGATGCTCAAAACCAAAAGTACTCACAGAGGCTAAAATTAAAATAGCAGTCTCTCTTTTTTAGATTTAGCAGCATTAAAAAAATTAAGATTCCATTGTTGTAAAAGGGCAGGCAGGCATAATGAAATGAAATGAATAGAAAATAACCCTGAAATGTGAATCTATCCACAATATGCATCATCAGGTTGCTCTGGAAATGGTGATGTGGTCTGGAAAGAGGAGTCACTAGTTATACGAAATGCAATTTAAAGTAACGGCCTTTGAGAAGCAGAAATTAATTTAAGGAGAACAGACCTTAAGTTAAAAAGTGCAAAACCTCAGTCACTTGGAAGGCAGTTTTAGTCACTGTTGACATTAAACAACATCACTCATACTGAGTCCAAACTATGTTTACTATTGTTTCATTTCTTGCCAAAATTCACATTCTATTACCTTGGCACCCAGAACTTGGAAGCTGCTAATACAATTTGAAGAGAAAAATAAATGGAATGAAAGGAAAAAAAACACCCATCAGCTCTCTAAATATCTGGTTTATTTAAGTTGATAATAAAATTACAATTGTCTAAAAACCTGACCCTTTTGTGAGAGTCTATATCACTAGCTGTTTCTATGGATTCTTCATAAAAAGTCATAGATAGCCACAGCATTCTTTTTAACATGCTTCTATAATGATAACTTTTTTAACAAAAATGAAACCAATGCTTACTCAAAACTTGCATTTTTAAAGAAATAGAGGCTTGGGAAGCTTTTCATAAGTGCTTATCATACATAATGTGTAAGTATTAAGGATCAGTTCCTGAAACACTTTTACAAATGTTTAAGAGAATTTGGAGGAATAGTCCTTCCCTCTTTTCCTTATATATCTCTTATTGCCGGCATGAACTGACAATGAAGCTTTAACAACAGCTGAAAAAATGTGGTGGTTGTTTTTTGTTTTTTGTTTTTTTAATAACTTCATTGAAGACGTTTGTGTGTTTGGGGGATAGAAGAAGATGAAGCTTTTAAATCTCACTTCACATTCCAGCTTCAATTTGAGATTAAACATCAGCAAAGCCAGACAGATCTTGAATAACTGTTCGGTCCTGCAGGGCTCAGCACCAAGACAAGACATCCCACTACCACTTATCTCCATATATAACACAAAATATAAATACAGGAATATGAAGCTTTAGAATATAAAACACCAATTGAGTGTTCAGGGTGGAGGGGAAGAAATAGATAATAACACTAAAAATATTGCAAGATTAAAAATCAGAACATCAGTAGATTTTATGTGAAATTAACAAAGAAATGTCATGTAGACTACTGGCTAAAGAATACATACACTTGTGAAGTCTCTTTTCTCCTCAGACTAGATTTTATTAAACAGAATATGCAGAGAGTATTTTAAACCATACAAGGAAAATTGAGCAGATTTCATAAGATCCTAGATTTCATGGTGGTGGTAAATCACATGAATATAGTTCCCAGAATGATATATTTATAGCAGTAGATAAAAGTTACAACAATCTTGCTTATTCTAAAGTTATTTTAGGAGCTAACACAGTTTACAGCAGTGGAGAGAGCAGGGAGACACTTTCACAGAGGAAAGAAAATGTCTGAGAAAAACAAACCATAAATTCAGATGCCAGCACTTGTCCTGTTCATTATGTCCTGTTCACTTACTTAAAAAAACATGTGCTTATTGCCTAAGACCATAAATACAGTTAGCTGCATGCAGTATAATCACTTCCCATGAAAACTGGCAACATAAAGATTCCTTTCCTACCACCTCTCTTTCAAGTACTGCTGTCTCAAGACATCGAGGCAAAGTCTCCACTCAGATGTAATCTATTTCACTGTAGATCTGCTTGAAGTCATTAATCATGGAAGAGTATTGAACAGCTCCTTTTTTCTAGTAGGCTTAGAAAGATAGGAATCTTCCTTGTTATATACCTGTCTATAACAAGGTACAAGTAAAAAGTCTTTAAACATGTCATCTTCTAATCTGTTAAATCAAACAGCCTATTGTAAATAGGGTTAAACACAGAAAATAGTGATAGTTCTTCCTCACAACACAAACTTTAAAGTGAATGCTATTCTGAAGATTAATTGTTTAGAATTGCACTAGGAAATGTATACTATAACTATAAAGTAAACTGAATGATTCTTCAAGAGTACTAGTACTTTTATTTCTGACATTAACATATGAAATCCTGGCCTATTTGGCTAATTATTTCATCAGAGCCAGATGTAAAGCCTTCTCTTACCTCCTTTAATCAAAGAAATGGGACCTTCTGGAAAAGATCAAAGTCCATACGAGCAGTATTCACTGATGCCAATTCCTCTGATTTGTTGTTTTAATTGGAAACTCATTAAAATGCAAGAGTTTCAAAATGCATTTTACTGGGAATTGCTTTACTTCTCCATGTAGTACAGTTTTCCCTATGACTATGTGCATATATATTTGATATAAACCTAATTAGGGGACATACAGCTGTACAACAAGATTCATCTGATGAATGATAGTTATTTAAAGCTACATGGTATGAGCAGTTGAAGACTTGGCGAAAATACTGAGCTCAATGACTATCTTGAAGACACAAGAAGTTTGAACCTACATTTTATTTTTGTGATGAGCCATGGTTTCTAACCAGTTGACTGGAACTGAACAGAAATCCAGAATAGAATATATCTTAATTTCTCTAATTTACTCTAATCAGATAAAAAAAAAAAGAAGTATAAGTTATCCCATTGTTCTGATGCTCAGAAAAACTTCCCTCTATTATTTCAATGCTAGGATGCTAAATCCAGTTGGTTTAAACTGGAGGAATCTACAGAATTCAATGATGCTGTCTGCTACAGTTGAGGTTTTGATCCAGCAAATTCACTGTGATCTACTTGTGATCTATATTTGTTCTTCATCTCCTGAGTTCCTTTAGCAATCACCTAGAGCATGATATACCTCTCAGAGGTTCACAGAAATGCAGCACAGAATAATTTGGCCTCAGATAATACTACTTTACACAGGTTTTAAGGAGTGAACTGTTTGAGTGATTTGAATATGAAGTCTCAATAATGTCTACTGACTCAACTATGTCATTGACTGAGCAAAATACCAGATATCAGTTTTAGTGGGTAAAGGCACATTGTACAGAAAAGCATAGTAAATTGCATTGTCCATACAAAAAAAAAAAGAAAATCACAGAGCATTTTGTTGGCTGTTAAATAAAGCTTAGAAGTGTAGAGGCCTATATTGTCTCTGAGTGATAACTATAACCTCCTAAGAGAAAGAGACAAAAAGATTTTTCTCTTCCCACTTGTGTGAAGGACATAAGCAATGGAAAATAATACAGCTACCATAGCATGATATTTTGCAATAAAAACTCAAGGAAATTTAAATTATTTGGAACAGTAACAGGATATCTTGTAGGTTTCCAAGGAAACTAAGTGGCCTAGACTCTTCCTGTGCCAAGAAACATCTGGGACATCAGGTCAAAGCTTAATTTACTTTTTATGTGAATTACTCAGCAGTAAAAACCAGTTAGTCTGCTCAGGAAAGAAGACGCTTCATAAGTCAATCAGAAAAGCACTTAGGTGGAAAAAACCCTCCACAATTAAAAGCAAAACAAGCCAAAAAAGAAGCACTGAGATAAAGATGTGCCTGCTGTACAATTTAAGGAGCTAAGCATAATAAATATTTCAACCGTTTAACTCTCCAGTTTCGATTTTTCTGCTTTTTTCTTACCATCAACAAAAATGACCTAAGAACAAGAAGAGGAAGCATCTCTACATGTTCGTATAATATATGCCATGATTAAGAAGTTGAAGACAACAAGCATCAGTTACATCACTGGAATTCATCTTCATGCTCTCAGATGAAAAAGAATGTGAAACAGACATCACAGAAACTTCTTTAAAATAAACAAGAGATAATCTTGAAAAATCTTAGGGGACCTTATCCTTGGAAAGCATACTAAAAGGAGCAATGAGACCTGCTCAACAGGTATCTCTCCTCGTGCAGGGGGCTTCTGCTGCTCCTGCTCACCAAATACATTTTGACTATTAAAAGCCACCATTGACTGGCAGTTCCTCCATGCAGGTGCCATACCTAGACTTTCAAAGTCAGCAGCTTGCATTGTTGTTGTTTGCTTTGTGAGGTCCAACATGGCTTGCAGAAACAACAAAGCTGAACATGTGAGCCAAGTTCTGTTACTGTTTCACTGCTGAAATAGGGTTAAAGCCAATAGATCGATCCCAAATTTACACACACCAACAAAATGAGAATTTGGCACCACCTCTTAACTTCCTTATTTATGAAGTATTCCTGTGACACTAATGTATGACAGTTTGCATTAATAGCAGATCAGTTTAACAGACAGTGTATACCTACATAATTACATGTAAATATGATGCAGATATACCAATTTTTGCAGATCAAATTCCAGCATGCAATAATTTTGTTCTGCTTCCTTTTAAAGAAATAAGTAGGAAAATATGTGAAAACACCCAATTTACAGGAATAATTTTCTTTCTTACTGACTGAACTTCTCAGTGATGCCGTCATATCTAATTTTGAGGGTACGATCTCTTGGCAAAGAAATACCTGTGATACTGCTGTGTCTGTACCACGACTTCCATGGCAGACTGAAAAAGAACAGCAGATTGGTTGCAGAAAAAAAGACTTCTTTAATTAGTTAATATTTTTAACAACTAGCACTCCCAAAAGTCACAAATAACATTTCTGAAAAATAAATGTCTTGAAATATCGTTAGTTCTATTTTTAGAAGCCTTCTCCCACATAGATATTTTTCTATTTTAAGTCAAATTCATTATTTTGGAAAAAGGGTTTAGATGAATTTCATGTCTGAGAACACAGGGATTATTAGAACAGACCGAATGTAATATACAATCTCAACATTTCCAGTTCCTGACCTACATATGGCTATTCTGCCAGTTGCTACTGGGTTTTGTTTCCCCAGATTTCTGTTCTGTTGGTAGCACACTATTCACTGAGGAGAAGTAACTTACCAGGGAATTTATTTCTACTTTATTGAATACTGAATATTGAATTCAATTCCAAGTTGTGAATTTTAGACTTAACAATAACATGCAACAAAAAGATTGTCTATTTAGAGAGGGCAATCATCTTTTTATTATGAGATTTTTTATGTTTGTGTTGCTATTAAAATCTGACTTACACTTCTGTTTTTCAATCTCTGAGCACATGATTTTCAGGAAACCTTTGAAAATGTTGAAGTGAGTATTTTGCATATGCATGTCTACAGCATATACTGGTTTTAATTTAAATTGCATGTCATATAACTAGTGACTCCTCTTTCCAGCTCATATCACCATTTCCAGAGCAACCTGGAATTGCAGAGACCAGCAAAGTGCCCCTGGGGAGCACAGGACTTCTGGTAATCATCAAAACATATATTTTTGCTGTAAAAACTGAGCTTAAAAACTTTTCCTTTGTTATTGTAAAATCCTATTGGGACCAATAGATTATTACTATGAGATAGAATAAATAAAACCAGTTATGGTCATGGTTACAGAACTAATCTTGTACAGCTACCTCTCCTATAACTATAGCTTCAGTGCCTATTTAGATTGAACAGTAAAACAACTTCTTTGCTTTTATTACTTCATTGTAAAATACAAACCACTAGAAAACTGCCAACTTTCTATCTTCCTAAGCAGTGAAGACACACATGACACATTGGTAAGTTCTCCTTGCAGGTGGAAATGCATGGGAATAATGTGAGTGAGGGACAAGCTGCCAAATGAATCACGGTGAACAAAAGAAATAAAAGGGAAAATCAAAGTTTCACTTTCATAAAAATGATAAGAGAAAATGTAGGCCCACATCTGAGAGAGGAAGGAGGACGAACAGCTTATGATGAAGGGAAGTATGACATATTTAATGCTTCATAATAAAGCATTCCTGTAAGCAATTAAAATAAGGCTTAGCTTTGACCATCATTTTAAGCAAGGCAATAAGAAAAATAGAGGGTAGTATTATTTAATCAGAATCCTGTGTCGGAGCATATGACCAACATTGATAACTTTAATGTAAAAAAAGTAAACTAATAAGCATTGGGAAATTTGTAGAAGAGAAATCTGTGGTTGCCAGGGAATCAAACTGTGAACCATATGCAGGTTTAAACACAAATATTTTGTGTAATGTTATATTTTATTCCAGACCTAAAAAAGAACAGTTATCCTCATACAGCCCAGAATTATGAAAGAAATAATGTTTAGGGTAGTTAGATTTTTCAGACTAGAGATCCTGATGAAATTCTCTTCTGAAAATCACCAAAAGAGCATTTCAACAACTAAGCTTCATCTTTGACAGCTAGCATAGATGAGATTCAAAGGCATTGGGAAGAAAAAATAAACATGACAAATATAAATATTTTATAAGACACAGGGATGAAGGAATAGAATACAGTCATTTTGAATACAATCTCCATGAAAAGGAAAAAAATGAAGTTCTTATTTTATAGGACTGCAGAGCATACAAGGTGATTTAAAGCATCCAGTAAATTTTTTTTCTAGAAAGTAGACACAAGATTTTTCCTGTTTCTGCTTTTTCAGGGCACCATTCCCTCAAATATGTTCAGCATGCTTATGCCTGAGCTTCCCCCCATTCCACTCACCTGCCAAGATGATGAGGTTCATATTGCCTGACTTTTTATAGACCTTTTATGTAACAGTCTTCATTTTATTTTACTGGCTTTAACTGAAGTCTGTGGCTTTGCTAAAGAAATGCTTGCAGTACCAACATCATGGTGTTCCAACTGTTCAGTCAATTCCAATTTTATTTGCAAATAGCACTGCTGATTTGGCATACATTATTTAAATGAAGATATTTGTTGTTTCATTATATTTTTATGCAGTATATTGTTTTTCTTTAAACAATACATGGCTTAATGTGGTCAATACTTACAGAATTCCTGCAGAAGTAAGAGCAAAATTTCTTATATTTCTAGTCACTGATAAGAAAATTTGCTACAAGAATAACATGCCAATGTTTTTACAGCTTACATCACCACTATAGAAGCAGATTTCTGATTTTGGGGGGTTCCTATGTTTTTAAAAGCTTAGATTTCTTGAGAATCGAATCTTGAATCTGAGTACTCTATGCTTCCACTGGTAAGTTGGTTTGCTTTCCACAACACCACTGCTTTAGAACTTGTGACAATATAAAAATAGTAGTGGAAATAGATACTATAGTTTATGCTCACTAAGGAGAGGCAAAGAAATTAGATGCAGTATTTGACAGAATTCAGAGGTTTCACAATAAATGGAAATTGTGCAAACATATATTTCAGTTTCAATCCATAATGGCAGTATCCATATAGGATCATAGAATCATAGAATAGGGTTGGAAAGTACCTTAAGATCATCTAGTTCCAACCTCCCTGCCATGGGCAGGGACATCTCCCACTAAACCATGTATGATGAATTATCACAACCTTTAACCTCTCACCTGTGTTCTGCACAATAATCCATTTCTGTAGTGAATACATTTAACACTCAAAAGTCTGGAGCAGTTTCATATGTAAGATTTTTTGTTCATTCTTCTGGGATTTTTTTTTTTTTCCAGATTTGATAGCTTCTGGCCACATTGTTCTCAGCAGATGTACACTGTACTTAATTGAAATGTCTGCAATATTCCTATTTTTCACTGAAAAAAATCAAGATATTATCTGGAAAGAAGTAATTCTGAAAGACATTTCTGTATGTATATCACTGATGACAGTTACAGATGTCCCACTCTTTTCAAGAAAGCATAATGCTGAATTCAAATCAAGGTGTTTACCTGTACATAAGTTATATTTTTCTTCCAATACCTGCAACAAAGGGAAGTTCTTTTGTTACCATATACAGTGAGAAAGCTGTGAGACCAATGATAGGGTTGCAACACTGTCTGTTAAGCCTATGCATGCCTGATTCATGTCGATGTGGAGGGTGATTTGCATATGAACATATACAAATATGAGTGTTGAAATGCAGGGCTGCAAGACGAAGACCTGGTACTCTGAATATGATGGATGGGTTCAAATGCCTGCTCACTTTTGGCAATACTTTTTGAAATTTTCCTCTTATCAGCTTACTTTGTGGATGCATTGTCATTTCATTGCTTGGATGACTAACATGCTAAGAGGAATGTAAACAGCATATGTTGCTGAGAAGTAAATTGTATTTTTTTTTTGCCAGATTTTCTCTCCAGTTACATTACTGGCTTACAGCCTCCAGTGAAATGAACAGAAAGGCTTTATATGCATGTCTGTTGGTGGACTGTGACCCTTTAAACCAAAGCAGTTCTAAGTAAGACAGGAAAAGAGATACTGTTTTATCCTTCCTTTCTAGTTTGAATCTCAGTATTTTTGGAGAACCTTTATGTTATTCTGGATGCTCTGAGCTGATAACATGGTCAAGTTACTAATACCTTTTCCCACACGGCATCCTTGACTAAACTGTTCTACGAAAATGTATTTCTGTCTTGGAACTTTTCTGCCTTCTTCCCTTGTGCTATCTTTGGAAATGTATACAGATCGGAACAAATGATGCTATAGAACAATAAACATCACTCTGTTTTTTTGTTTCACTGGTGTATCTTTTTGTGGCAGACACCTGTCACATGCTCTTGCTTGAGAATAGCAAAGCAAAGAATCCATGGGTGTTTCCATATGTACAGTCTTACAATATGTTTTCTAGAGGTTACATACCTGTGGATTTCAAAACTATTTTAAAAGGTACATCTTCTTAACATTGGAATATGAGAATCCTTTAATATCTAGTTCACACAAGGAGCTCACTGCAGTGGTTCTAGAACCCCAAATTCACAATTTCCTCCTGAAAAGAAGACAAACACTTGATATATCTGCTCAAGTACTAGTAAAATAATTGTAGAATAATAGAAGATTCTATTATTTTGTATTATTAAAGGCTTTGGCAAGAAACTCTTCACACGGGGTAAAACTGTCTGAACTGTTCCAAAGAAAGTCCTGCTGATTTTAGTTAAACATATTGCATGTACCTTAGAACTAATGGTTGCAACTCTCAGGCTAATGCTTTATTTAGTATTTTTTAAGGAAGCTAACAAGTCTAGGTCTGCTATTAATATATGGGATGGAAAGTTAAAGCAGTCAAAATCTAAAGGCAAATACTCTCATATGTGGAAGAGACAGAGATTTGGGACTCAACTATTTAGATCATAATCTCCTTAGAGATCCACGCTCTAAAAAAATCCAACACATCACAATTAGCTGCCATTTCCAAAAAAGAAAGCCCAAAATTTTGATACAGAAAATCTACGTGCTGATAGTTAAAAATTCAACATGCAGATAACTCAATTGGCTTTGATGGGTTGCTACAAATTATGCTCATTCCTAAGGCTTTTGTTTGTTTGTTTTACAAGAACTGGGACATGAGTAATTGAAATCATCCTGTGGGTCACTCTCTCGGTCACAGAATGACTCATCTGCTGAGCTAGTAACAGAACTGTCTCTGCTGGATCTGTACTGCTTTCCCCGTGTTTCTGGCACCAGGTTCACTGCTAGCTCAGTATGATCTGCAAACTTAACATCACCATCTGCTACCACTCAAGTGGTACAACTCCTTCCCAGCATTCCTGATGTTTGATGTGCCAAAAGCAGAGATTTTAGAATTTGTCAAGTGCTTTGAAGTTGGAAAGTGCTAAAATACATCGATTTTATGTCCAGTCTGCCTCACCACTTGTATAACCTGAGCTGGATCTTGGAGATCCCTGAATCTGATTCTATAGTAACCATAGTATCTTTTTTTTTTTTTTTTTTAATAGGGAAATATTGGAATGCAAAGGTCACTTTGGGGGTGTATGTTTATGATGATTCTCATAAGACACACATCCCATGTATTCCTAACTTCAGCATAACAGAAAGATAGAGACAAAACACAGTTAACTTAAATCATAGAACCCAGTGAATCAGATTCTTGACAATCTTGAATGGGAACAGCTGATATAAACACAGAACACTTTGGCTACAAAGTTAGAAAAACTCAAATGAAAATGCCATAGAAAGATGGAATAAATTTCAGGTAAACCTATGTCAAGGAAGGCTTAAAAAGACTACATTTCCACTTAAAAATGCCCATATGGCAAATGAGGAAGACTGCAAGAGCAGAAGAGGAATTTGAAGACAAAAGTATAAGAACTTATAAACTGATTTCCTTTATTTCATTTCTATATCCCCTCTTATCCCACATGTCGACAAGGTGTCACATGGTGACGGAGACAGCAAGTGTATAAAAGCTGCTGGCCAAACTGTGGGGAGAAGGGAATATGGAAGTACCTTTATATCCTCTAACAAGCACAAGACCATCCCAATCATGCTTTTAACACATTCCCCCAAATAAATATCCAGAGATTTGACCTATATGTCTCTTCAGTCCCATGGGGACAGAAAAGAATGTGGAAAGTCCCGCAGTGGTACAATAGTTTTAAGCTGAAAGGACAAGATCCTGAGCCATACAGTCTTAATGACGAAGCACTTCTTCAACTGAGGCGCTAGACCAGATGACCTCTAAGGGTCCTTTCTATGATTCTAATTATCAATTGCTCTTTATCTTACTACTACTGTAGAAACATGGTTTGGGAAGAGACGTGTTCCTTGAATGTTCATATATTGACAAGATTAGTGAGAAGTTACCATGCTGGCCATGTATATGAGTGTCCATACTTGAGACAAAATGACTGCCAAACCAGTATTCCATACCTCCAGGAACAGCTAGCTGTGTGTGATAAAGAGGATAAGAATAGATCAAGGAGTCAGTGTTGGTATTCAGGTATCATAATATAAATGACAAAGAGAAATCATAGAAATAATAAGTACAGGGGGAGACAGGCAAAGGTGGAAACAGCTTGCCAAGCCTCCTAGGGAAATGAAGCTAAGATTTCTCTTGTGATTTGAAGGAGAAAAATAGTGGCTATTGCAGTGCAGGAAACTACTGAAAAATTGCTGGTCTGAGAGAAAGGAGATTGGAGGGAAAACGCTGTCACTCTCCTGGGAGATGTGGAACAGAGAGAGAATTGACTGTCATCCCTTCTCTTTTATTCTGTCCTTCCTGCCTTCCTAGCATATTAGATGCTGAAAATACTTTTGGTGTCCTTGATGGACTCATTTTAAGTAGAACACACAGAAAGACCATCTCCAGCCTAGTTGACCTGAAGTATCATGTTCCTGTCTCAAATCATTGCTACCTGAGAAGAACCCATATGATTTAGACACAAAGAAATTAAATGAACATGAACATCTGGACCCAGAGATTAAATCCCGCCCTGCATGTGGAACCTACTCTATAGAAGGGAATATAAGGTTTTCATTAGAATTGTTATGCCTTTGAGAGCTGGAAAGCATCTGCAAGGTTTTTTGATAAGGTCTAAAACGAAAACAACTACCCCATCTTAAAATATTTCCCAAAATTGGAAGGGCTTTTGGTTGACATCTGCTAAAGGACAGGGAGGAGAAGCTGACCAGCCTGAAATATAGCTGTTTTGTTTGTTCTGTGCTGTGGCCCCATCTAAACTGGGGGGACAGACCCTCCCTGTAGGTGCTTCTGGCTTCCTCGAGAAGCTATGCAAGTCCCAGAAATCAGTGGATTTCTTCCCACAGCCTGCTCCGAGTCAAACTTTCTTTCCCTAAATTAACTTCTCATGAAAAGTTCCAGAAGAACCCTCCCAGCCCCAATTGGCTTTTGTGCAGGATATATGATACAATATGTAAGAACTGGCAAAAAAATGTTGGACAAACGTTGCAGGACCCTGGCAGAACTGGCAGTATTTGTAACTTGACCTTTTCTGGCTAGCATCATTGGGAGGGGGAAGTGCTCCACAGCCATTTTAGTTCTTTTAAAGAGTGTCACGGAGCCAGACTCACGCTGTAACCAATTGCTCTGCGAAGTGTGTAGGTGGAGCTAGAGCTGAGGTCTCCTTCTGGGGATTCAGAGTATGACAAAATTGCTGCTGGACATGCTCTGCTAAGCAAAATGCATTCAGCAGGGGCCTCTGAGGTAAGTAGTGGTCTCTATGGATTGACTTTGTTTGAGCGAAGTTTGCATATGAACATATAGAAGCGAAAGACACAGCTTATTGAAGTCAGTGGGAGTCTTCCCACTGTCTCTGGGAAGTTTTATAGATGGTTCAATAGGATGCTAACTTTTTTTTGAGAAAACATGCATGCAAACATCAGCGTTGATGCTGAGGGCTTTGCAGATGCATTCTTCCACTCAGAGAGACATTTCTTGTGTATCACACAAATTCTTCAAGTTCCTATCCTTGCTTATATTTTCCTAATATTCAGCACATGTATTTATCTACTGCTGTAATGCAAAAGATTTACAAAATCATCAAATCAGTTTAAGCTCCAGGAAATCTGAGTCTGGTTTTGTTATTCTCCACCATTGAAAACTCATCTTGAATGTTCTTTTTTGGTTGCTGAATTCTACGTGCTGTTCAAGGGTCTTAGGAGAGGGGAAGGAAGATATCTTTTGATATAAGAAATTGAGCTTTTTAATACATCCATACAAAAGGATAGAAAGAACTGCTTGATGACTTCGTAAGATAAGCAATTATATCCACACAGCCACACAGTGAGAGGGAGATGAATTAACTGCAGACGAGACTCCTAAAAGATATCAAAAAAATGAAGGCTTATGTTCAAAAAAATGCTATACCTTTTAAAATAAAGATCAAATTGGTAGAGATTGTCTAATATATCTCTTACTGAATCTTCTGGGTATGAAACTTTAACTCATGTTTGGAGATATCCCTGGTTATTTTGATCACAACTATTTTCTTCAATATTATATTTTCATAAAACTATGCAACTGATATATTTACAGAAGGGGAGGAATAGACAAAAAGTTGATGTTCAGTTTTGTGCCTTTAAAGCTTCAACTGATTGCAGATGCAGCAGATAACACAGTGATTTACCTGTGTGAACCTTGTCAGCCCTGTGAAGCTTATAATTATTCAAATTAGACAAGATTATGGAGTTCTCAGAGAGAAAAAATGTCACAAGAGCCTTGAGTTCTTATTTTCCTCATATTCCACTGATAACCCAAATTTCGTCATGCCTAGATTCTTCAACATTGAAATTGCGTGGAAAATATAGTTTGGCAGCTCACTAATGGCTTTGCCATTTGCAAAAAAAAAGGGGCTCTAGGTAGAAAAAAAGTGTTAATGTTCAGCACGCTTTACAAGACAGTTTGGCTTTTGAGTCTGGCATGATTGGTTTTATACCGATGTTTTTTCTTGCAGCTAGAAATAGTGTTTTCAGACGTTTAGTTCTCCTCCGTTTCATATATATATATTATGTTGCTCCATTTTCTGTAGTGATAAAGAATGGTAAGATTATTTTCAATATTTTCAAACTTTGAATCTAACTCTTATTAAATTACCAGAGAAATACATGGTAATTTAATGGCTCATGGTTGGTTTCAGTTTTTACCATAAAGTCCCTGGAAAAAAATGCACACTGGAATGATCTTTTTCCCATATGCATTGTGCTTTCAATACTTTGGATCTCAAAATACAGAAACGAAATGGAGTATTTCTTTGTGATGCAATGGAAAAACTGCAAGAACTGGAGATCTGTTTGGAACTACCATTTGTGCAACAGGATTTAATAAACAGCAGCTGAGAAAAAAGTCCAGAGCAATCCATATGGAGAAAGTCCATGTAGCCCCGCTCTATGCAAGTTCTGCTCCTGCTTGGGAGATGTGCTCCCACTGTGCTCACGGGTGTTTCTTCCATGGCAAAGGTGAGTCCAGAGCTGTGAAGCAGGCAGTCACAGAAGAAAAAAAGGCTGCTGATAAACAGGGAAACCTCTTGAACCAGTACCTCAGGGAAAGTAACAGATACTATCATCTGGTTCCACAGGAAAAAAAAGGAATATGAAACTCATGTTTTGGTAAATAAATATAGGCACAAATATTCTTTAAAGAAGTAAGTCTGTGCCCTCAGACACCTTGAACTAAAAAAATTCCTTCTCTGAAGGGCTTTGAAGAGATAAATACCTCAGAGTAATCATTTTTCTACATGCTTTTTTGTTTTTTTCAGACTCTTGGAAAGAGTCATCTTCCTTTGGCAAGATCTGATGAGCTGTCTGCAAAGCCAAACACCAAAACCTAAACTTTCAAAAGAAAACATTTCAACAAAAGATATGCAAGTTTTGACACTTGGCCAAAGCTGCCAGCATCTTATATCTTACTTAAGGCAAAATCCAAAGACAAGGTCTTTTTAATGTGAGTTCAGGAATTCGACTGTCATTGCTCTCATTATTTTGAGACCATCAGGCCCCATACAAAATGCACTCGTAATATTCTTAATAGACCTGGAGTGTGCTGTTCCTCCCCGTAATGGCTCAAATATTTACCAAGGCAAAGGAAAATCTGAGTTTGTTTCTCTGTTATCATAACAATTTCTCTTGCTCAAAGCATAGGATATGGGGAAGGGAGATCATATCTGTTGAAACTGTAGGTGGGAGAGAGAACATAGCTCTGCAAAATGCTGTATAAGGGCAGGAGTGCACAAAAGGGATGCTGGCTTCCTGCCCCCACTGCATAAATTTAACCTGCAACAACTGATTTGAGAAAATTTCATCTATATTTCCCTTTTTAAAGGAAGAATTTATGATCCTTTCAGTGGCAGATCTGGGAGACCAACTTAAATGGGTAGAATCACTTTGCTGAAACATTTAGCAAGGAGCGAAGTGCACTAGAGGAGACAAGATTTAGGACACACAATTTCTCTCATACCTAGCTGCAGGCACTGCCTACCTTTCCCGTACAGAATTACTCAGTTTGTCTCTAAACCCAGCTGGCACTCTGGATTAGGAGGTACATCAGTGTCCATAGCCAGCAGCACACCAGAAAGCAACATGTTTAATATTGCATTGGTTGCTGTGCTGAGTCACCACCTGTGTTCACTGGGTACTACATGAAGCCAGGGAAACCTTGAGCCTCAACAGCTAAAGCTGTGGAGAGACTTTTGATGCACCCTGAAGTAATCTGGGGCAGTGATCTGAATTCTACCCCTGGAACCAGGAACATAAAGTAGGTTGTATTAGGTTAACATGGTGGGATATAAGTTCCTCTGTAGTGCTGTGATGACTGGTTTCTATTCTTAGATGTCTCCGAAATCAGCATAAGGGACCCAGGAAAATCAACCACACTTCAATTCCCTTTAATTCCTTTAACAGACTAGACCAATAGATGGTAGGTGGAGAAAATAGGGAAAGAGACAATTAAAACTAGACTTATTTAGAAAAGCGGATTGTAAAGACCCTCATGCAGTTTGACATCGGAAGTTGTTTCTCCTCTGAATTGCTGTGGCTGGGATTCATATCTCAAGTTGGGACATTAGTGTAGAGAAGCTGACCCTTTCTGGCTCTGCTTACCTGTGAGCCTGCTAGCCTTGCTCCTAAAACAAAGATACTAGATTTTTATTGTTCTTTTTTTCTTCTTCTTGCTTAGTGGAGATTGAGTATTACTCTCCGGGCTGTTTTCTCAGACTTTCAGTTTAAACAACCAATCATTAACTTGATTTTACTGGATGAAGAAGTTAAAAAATATAAAAAGCTGTGCACTTTACATAATGATTCAAGCATGGCGTTCTTAATTCCTGTGAGAGCCAGGGAGATTATTCAATGTATTTCAGGCAAAACAAAATGTCACTTTCATCACCAATGTGAAAATCCAAGTAAGACAAGTGAAAAAAAAAAAGATAGAATCAAAAAGAACAAAATTTCTTTTGTTGCCTCAGGACACTTTATAATAAGCATCCTATGAGGGATACATAGGGGTTTGTAATAATGATCCAGGGGCCTGTCTTGTGCTTTTTCAATACATGAGCAGAGCTATGGAAATTAATGTATCTAACCAAGAGGAATAAATGTCTGCAGAATCAGGCAACTGATCAGCAGTATTTACTTCTGTTCTTTTTAGAGGGTACAGAATTTTTGAGGGGCTGGAGTGCAGAGAGGAGGAAAACACCATAGAAGAAAATACCATGGCACTGAGAAGGTCATCTAAATAAATCATAACTAATGAGGCATCTGCCATTAAAAATAAATCATCATCACTTTGTCACTATCCAATTTCCCATTAAATTAGTTTCCAGGTATGACATCAGGTCCAATCTTTTCCTACCAGCATTGATGTTTTATTATTGTAAATTGGGAGCACTGGAAGGACGAAAATGCTCGATGTGCATTAGTAATCAGATTCAGCAATCAGGCTATTTGGAAAGGCCTTCCTTTTGGTGTGTTCCCATTCCTGCTGGCATTCCTGATATCAAAACATAAACTAACTTCTACTTGTGCACTTTTGACAAGGTAGTGTATTCTTCACAGAATTATTGCTTGATTTTTTAAATTGTATACACTATTACTAGAAAAATAATTCTGTGACAAGACTGTCAATCCTAGAATTTCACAGCAATCTAACAATTTTATCTTAATTAAAGTGTTCCCCTGGAGAGAGCCATTTTCCCTCAAAACACTGCTCAGATGTGCTGGATGACACTACCTTCCTAATAACAATTTAAGAAAATGTTGTCAGTATCATTGTCTTACCAGTTAATCTACTTTGCCTGCTCCCTTGTGTCCTTATGGCAGGTTTCTTGTTTCATTTGGAATTACGTTTCATTGAGCTATAACAAACAGTTATCTAAAAGGTAATAATCCAGTTTGATCCATTGCTGGTGTTTGCATAACCAGCACATTAATGGTGCTTTTTCTCAGTGGCAGGGCAGGCTCACTTATAAAAAGGAATCTTCTAGATTTAAACCAATTGTAACAGAGAGCAGAACTTAGCGTTATATGTAGCATATATCTATGCAGTTAAGAGCATAATTGCTAACGTGACAGTTGCAGCAACACTGAATATGAACAGCACACAGTTTGATTAACTGCACTGGGGGCTCTCATATTAGACGGATGGCTGAAGGAGTGCTTCCGTCAGGACTCCCTGGCGCTCCCTCTCTGAAATTACTAGTTTCTAAAATCAGCCATGGTCAGTATGCAGTTGTGCATGCAATAATCTGTCACACATTAGGAAGAGTTATCCAGATAAGATGAAACTCAGCAGTGCTGGCACAGGTCAGGAGACACTATGGGTTACAATTTGGTTGTAACTGGTTTCCATTGCCTCATAAATCTGCAGCTCCAGCAGGGCTTCCATTTTCTGTTTCAAGGGAAATGGATTTGCATTGTACCTTACTCACAAAGGGTGATAACCTTACTAGGCAAATAGCTTTTGCAAGTTCATTGGAGCTGCTCACAAACAGGACTCCCAAACCTAGCTCTACTCTTCCAGCCTGATTCATAGTTGTTTGTGGACTCTTAAGAAATACCTTTGTTAATATTCTTCAAGCCCATAGACATCAACCATTTGTACTTTAAGCCCCAGGGGCAGTCCAGCCCAAGCCCAATGAACATCTAGGGATGAAGCTGACCTCTTACTTTCTTGTCTGTCTTAGATCTTGGCCAGCATCTAAACAAACAACCTGGCTTTAAGCTCAGGAAAGTTCAAAAATTTCTCTGCCTCTTTTAACTGCTGATTTACACTGTATGAATGGAAGTTCAGTTTTGTGTAATGCAACATTAGTGACACTACAGGTTCAATGAGCCTAGTACATTTTTGGGAAAATAAATTGATTTCTATAACTGAGAAGAAATAAAGTACTTACAAAATCTGTCTGTGGAATTTGGAGGATGACCCACTAAGTCTGACTCCCTTGTATCATGGTGTTCCTAGAAACTGTATTTTGTTTATAGTTTGGTATTAAGTAGTTTAATTGTGACTGTAGATGGGGGCCTTTCTCATTTGCATAATCTTCTCATGGGACTATGGCTGCTAATTTGGTGATTAATTATCCATATTACACACTGTTTATTTGACCATGCCTAGATTAATTTCTTTTTCCAAGCAAATCACATTTAGATATGAATTTGCATATCTTGATTACATTTTAATGCCTTGGCTATCATTGTTTCTTCCCTGGATACCTCATGAGATTAGAGAAGAGTGTTCAAGCAGGGAATGATGGAATGTATTCAATGACATTGCATATCACCAGACAGACCATTCACATGACTCCACGTTAATGGAAAATGAGCTCCTTTTACTATCAGGAAGGTTATGACACCTAGACGGCAA
This sequence comes from Pezoporus wallicus, assembly GCF_028554395.1. Classification (NCBI taxonomy): domain Eukaryota; kingdom Metazoa; phylum Chordata; class Aves; order Psittaciformes; family Psittacidae; genus Pezoporus; species Pezoporus wallicus. The sequence goes on from NW_026635420.1 coordinate 164,094, forward strand.
GTCCTTTGTGAGTTTAGTGGCATTATTACTTAAAGAAACGTTTCAAGAAGGATATTTTAACAAAGAAATATGAAGATAATAACTAATAAAAGTTTACAAATTTAAAAGATACTGACATTCATGGATTTTCATCTACACTCCAGCTCTTCCAAAACTTTTCCATCGTTAATAGGAATAATAAATATTTGTAAAGCTCCTCCCTACATTAACAACAAGAATTAATAGAATAGATATAGAATATGTATTTTGAGAATAAGTTTCAGAAGGCAACACGGCAAACCCTTGAATAAATTCCAATGAAAAGCAGACAGCCAATTTGTCCCTGACATGCTTTTCTGACACAAGTATTTGCAAGAACTGCATTCATAGCTGGAATCTGTGCAAGCAACAGGAAAACCTGGATTAGTATATTCATAAAAAAAACTTTCCAAGGATCACTGTTGTATCTCAAAAGACAACTAGGAAATTTTCTTTATAAAGCAAGCTGCTTATTCTGACTGCACTGAAGTTTATGTATGCCTTGTTTATCTGGAATTTTGTGTCTTTCTTTTATTTACTTTCACTATAGAGTAACTACAGCAAGAGATAGTCTTAAAAATAGAATATTTATTGTAGAAAACATTAAATTTTTAGTTTTATAGTTTAAAGAAAGTTCTCTTACATACACCTATTTCATCATAGTGATAATCTGTACACAAAATAATTTATAAAATGTAATAAACTGCTGTTGTAATAGTAATTACTTCCCTCATCTTTTCCCAGATGATGAAGGAAAAAATAAATACACTGAGATCCCAAACATGTAGTTATGCATTGGCTTGCTGGTGAGGGGAGATGAACTCTATATACATTGACTTACAGAAATTGTTAGCAATAATTCTATTTGATCTCTTCTATGTGTTCTTCCAACACTACTTCTACCCAGAAAAAGAAAGTTAACAAGTAAAATTGTAATTGTTAAAACTTGATAACCCAAACATATTCCTATATTTTGGAGGGGAGTTCTTTGTGTGTTCAGAGCATTTTATCACCATATGAAAGTCAATAACTCCTACCCACAAAACATTTCAGGAAGTATGTCAAAATATTGGGAGCCTGACCCTAAAAACACCTCCCTGTTAAAATCAGTCTGATTATTCATATGAGTGAAGTTATTCACATGTGTTAGTATTTGCTGTAGCAGACCCTTGATCTTTGGCTTTATGGGAAGACAACACAGTTGTCATGATTTCACAATATAAATAGACACTATTAAAAGACCATGAGTAACAACATAGACTTACTGGGATTAAAAACAAAGCATCATAAATGTTTATGGATGTCACAAATAAAACGGCAACTTCAAGTTCATGTGAACTCTGCACATTTCTTGTTTGAAGTCCAAGATTGTGGCCTGCATTTCTCCTCAAGAAATGCCTGCCAATACATGTACGCTTATTTCAGTATCAGTTTTATCCTCCTTTTAAAAAAAAACAACTGTGTTTCGTTGCACAATGAAGATGAAAAACAAATTAAACCAGAATTAATACTCTCTAAGGAATGAAAAACAGCTTTGGAAATGGCATACAAAATTTTAATTATTATTATACTGTAGCTTATAAAACTTTCAAAAGCCAAACTAATAAAGAAGTGGGTGGGCGACTACATCATGAAGCCCCCAAACACAATAAACAAAGCTCCTGGCAAATATGATGCCTTTCTCTGTTCCAAAACAGTGTTCTTTGTGTTATTGTCTTCACTGAGCCATGAAGGGTTTGGATGAAAGTCTTGCAACATTGAAAGCAATGGTAAAAACTATTGACTTGGAGCCAAAATGTCACCCTCTGTCTTAAATTAAAAGGAGAGAAGGGTGGAGAAGACGATGAATGAACCAACCCATAGCATAGAATGAGAGCCTGCTGTAGTGCTGGTGGTGCTGGCCTGGCCCGCAGGGTCGCCCCTGCAGAGTGGTGGATGACCTTGGTTCCTGCTGTCACTGAAACGGCCAGGAACCTTGCACAACCACAACAGCCACTCCACCCCTTGCTGGCATCAGTGCTCCAGCCAGCAGCAACTTGTCTTTGCAAATGTACTTTGCTAGCTTAGGAGAATTAAACAGGGAGGAGGACTCTGATAAAGAGCTTTACTGAACCTTCAAACACTTGGGAAACTGTGCTAGAGAAGAGCCTCAATCTAACCAGTTGAAGGTCTCCCTCAAGCCCCAAGATGTATTTAGTTTGGTTCTGACAGTGGGTTGCACAACCTGAGTGAAGCGGTTATGTTTCATACAGCTAGCATACCTATTCCTATACCTTGTCTAGCTGAGAAGAAAATTCCCTGAAGAGCGTTATTCACATTCTTTCCCCACTTGGAAAACACTGTAAGAAAACTGTAATGATAATATGCACTATAGAATCATAGAATTGTTTTGGTTAGAGAGCAACTTTAAGATCATGGAATCCAACCATTAACCCAGCACTGCCAAGTCCACCATTAAACCATATCCTCAAGTGCCACATCTCCATGTCTTCAGTTGCAGCTGTCCACATCTTTCTATGTTGCTGGTTCTTTCACTTTTCAAACAATAGCTCTGTGTCAAATACACTTCCTTAAACTAGTGCACACCTTTGTAACCCTTGGAAGCAGCTGTCACGTGTATGTTAGCTCAGACATATTTCAGCATTTTTCTCATGGTAGTGGCTGTGCTACAGAGGGGAAATGTGTAAACACATATGGGTGCCATCCTGTGTTAGAGTTCAGCTTCTTGCAGGCAACCCCAAAAAGGCAGCATTTGACATGAATTAATATTTTGAACAGTTATTCATAAGAGACAAATGTTGTTCTCATTTCTGAGTGATATTCCCAGCAAGAGGAAGATAATATAACTTTTAATTACATTTGTATATGACTCAATGTATTAAAATATGCACAGTTATTTAAAACTAGCAAAACAGTAAGATTTTTTTTATGCCTAACATTTACAACTTGCATTTCTAAAAATCAAGTTAGTCATTATTAAGAGCATACTTACAGGATATTTTTGTACAAAATTTACAAAATAAGACAAAGCTGGTTGGATGAGATAGATTCTAATGAATATAGATTCTAATGAATAGCAGAAGCAAGATTGTTTTCTGTCTGCATTTGGGACAAAGTCACTATAAAAAAGCCAAGAGCCTGGGAGATTTATGGAGAAAAGCCCTTCAGAAAAAAAATGTCAAGGGAGTAAAAATTGAGTGCATGGGTTATTCACCACAGTAGATTAAAAGGAATGTTTGCTTAAGATTTGCCGTAGGATTATTCAGCATCCTACTTCATCTGCTCTCTCTTAATCAGGGTGAAATTAAATCTTCTGCTAATCAGTATAAGACCCCACTGAATCCTAAGTTATCAGCTGAGCAGTAAGCATGACCTAACTAGCCTCCCTTGGAAAGAAATTCCCCCTGGACATTGCAACCAAACCCCTATTGACCAAAGAAGGGTCAGAGTTGCACTTGATCCAGTCTCCTGTGCCTTTCTTTACTTCTCCTTCTTCATCAAGATGATGTGGAGTGGCACTGTTATGTCTTCACTCGTGATTAGGAGCTAGTAGTAGATATGTGTGTACCAGGCCTTTCTTTCTAGCATCTTTCTTGGACCTTTCTCTCACTGTTACTTACCTGCAGAGAAGTGCTGCATTCTGATATAGCAGAACTATTAAGCCAGAAATCTCACATTCCTTTAAATTTACTGTTCCTTGAAAGCAAGCTCTTCTATAACCTGCCATGGTCTATCAGCCTGATGGGCTTCCCCATGCAGGAAGAGAGCTCTTGGCCAAGTGGGAAAGCCCAAGGTGACTGACGTGAGCCTTACCCTCTCCCCTGCCATTGCTGGTGGCTTTTGAGAGCTCCCATGGGAATGAAAGCCTATCAGTGACCCTGTGCCTGGGCAAAGGGTTGTCTAATGCCCCAGGAGAGACACTTCAGAGTGGAATCTGGATGACTTGGATAAGGACAAAGCTCTGCTGGCAACCATGGAAGATGCTCAACTGGGGCCAACCATACAGAAGACTGAGACTAGCTTCTCCCCAGATATGGCAGTCTGGAGACAACTTGAGAGATGCAGTGAATGGATAATGAACAGCAGATAATCACTCCACACCTTTTAAGTCCACACCTGCCTGCCCCGCAGGTAAGCTCCCTATATTATCTTCCCACAAACAATCCTGCTCTGGAAGAATTAAAGGTGGAGGAGAGTGTGGGAATGTTTTTAAAAGCTCACTGATAACCTGTGGGCCGCAGGCATGAAAAGCTGGTACCTCCCACTGATTGATAGAGGAATGACCCTATTAATTTTGTCAGAAGTTTCATACACATTTCAACAGTGACACATTTTCCCTGAACTTTCGCTCTGCCAAATTAGTAAAGGTTTTCTGCATAAGCACTCTGACCCTGATTCAGCAAGTAATTAGTCATCAAGGCCTTCTAAATCAAGACCTTTATGCTAATGGAAGATCACTCTAAGTACCTGAGTTAATTTTAACTTACTGTACACATCAGCATTTCTTCTGCACCTTCTCAAGCTTAAAGGACATTAGTTTTTACCTTCTTGCTGCTTAAGCCAGTTCCAAAGGTACCAAAATATTTCTCCAAAGAGCAGATCATAGAATCAAAAGAATCATAGGACAGTTAGGGTTGGAAAGGACCTTAAGATCATCAAGTTCCAGCCCATTAGCGAGTGGTGTCCCTCAGGGATCGGTGTTGGGACTGGTCTTGTTCAGCATCTTTGTTGGTGACATGGACAGTGGGATTGAGTGCGCCCTCAGCAAGTTTGTCAATGACACCAAGCTGTGTGGTTCGGTTGATACGCTGGAGGGAAGGAATGCCATCCAGAGGGACCTCGACACGCTTGTGAGGTGGGCTGATGCCAACCTCATGAAGTTTAACCATGCCAAGTGCAAGGTCCTACACCTGGGTCAGAGCAATCCCAGGCACAGCTACAGGTTGGGCAGAGAAGAGATTCAGAGCAGCCCTGCGGAGAAGGACTTGGGGGTGCTGGTTAGTGAGAAAATGAACATGAGCCAGCAGTGTGCGCTCAAAGCCCAGAAAGCCAACCGTATCCTGGGCTGCATCAAAAGGAGCGTGACCAGCAGGTCGAAGGAGGTGATCCTGCCCCTCTGCTCTTGTGAGACCTCACCTGGAGTATTGTGTGCAGTTCTGGTGTCCTCAACAAAAAAAGGACATGGAACTGTTGGAACAAGTCCAGAGGAGGGCCACGAGGATGATCAGGGGACTGGAGCACCTTCTGTATGAGGATAGGCTGAGAAAGTTGGGGCTGTTCAGCCTGGAGAAGAGAAGGCTGTGTGGAGACCTCATAGCAGCCTTCCAGTATCTGAAGGAGGCCTATAGGGATGATGAGGAGGGACTCTTCATTAGGAACTGTAGTGATAGGACAATGGGTAATGGGTTCAAACTTAAACGGGGGAAGTTTGGATTGGATATAAGGAAGAAGTTCTTTACTGTGAGTGTGGTGAGGCACTGGAATGTGTTGCCCAGGGAGGTCGTGAATGCTCCATCCCTGGCAGTGTTCAAGGCCAGGCTGGACAAAGCCTTGGGTGGCATGGTTTAGTGTGAGGTGTCCCTGCCCATGGCAGGGGTGTTGGAACTAGATGATCTTAAGGTCCTTTCCAACCCTAATTATTCTATGATTCTATGATTCTATAACCCAGCCTAATCCTGCCTGGATGACCTGTTTATTCCATAAATTGTATATAGTCAATGAAATTGATGTTATGATAAACTAAGGAACTATTGATAAGCATCAAATATTGGACTTGTGCAGACACAGTAACAGTACAGGGAAAATGGAATAGTAGAATTCAGGAACAAACACCACAATAGAAGAGGTCAACAGAAGTCAGAAAATTAATTCAGTTTAAATATATACATTGAATTATTTTATGAGTCATATTACAGATATGTTTCACAGCATCATGCTATGTCATATAGATTGGATTTTCTGATCCTTTTTGCACATGCTCATAGAAAGTATATAGGGAAGAGAGTAAAGGGTGGGAGGGCATTGCTGTGAGACAACCTTCTCTAGACAACCTTATAATCCAATTTAATGGCTCCCAATAAAAAGGTGGAGCCAGTATTAAATTACTGTGACTAAAATAATGTATTTCATCAATTGTAAACAAAAATAATCATATTTGTTATGATGAAAAATGATTCAAATACTTACTTTTGATTTTGAGAATGCCAGAATATTAGAGTCCTGTTACATTATGATTAATTGATTCAGAATGGTTCTTGTTGAGTAAGTTTATGCTTAATGAGAGTCCATCCATTCAATTTGTTATCCATTCTCTTGTCATAGAAACTATAATGGTCTCAGGTGAAAATTCAAACTGTCTTTCAGAAAATATAGATCTTTAGAAACATAAATTATGTTTCCGAGATTTATGAACACTCTTTAGAAAAATGCAATTTCAAAGAATTCAGATTGATTCGTGTGTTTCAAAAAGAAAAAGCTGTTTCAGTGGATTAATATTTTTGCCTACGTGTAAGAACCACAAAAAGTAATCAGAAAAACCTGTTAGGAACTGCATGGTACACAGGTAATATTTCTGTAAGTCTGTATGCCAGCCTGAAATGTGTCACATAGATACACAGTACCCATACTGTGCCTTGTTTCTGGCAGCTAATCGGGAAACCATTATTAGTTAGCGATTAATTAAGGGAGGTAAACCTGAAATCATTATGAACAGTGGGTATTGGCAGGAATCATGTTTATTTTTTGCAAATTTCATCTTGTCAAGCTGCATTAGGACCCAGGCTGTCGTATTAGATTATCTTTTATGACAGCTGATACTATCACACTATCACACAATGCTCACTGAACAGTGACATGCAGTATACCAAAATATGACAGCAAAGGTGGACCCTGGGAAAAAAAAAAATATATATGTTTCTCTGAAAATGAACATGAAGACACACTGAACAAAATGTCTGCCTGTAATCAGTAACTTGCATTAAAAAGAGACATCTTGTCCTCCTCGTGTTGCATGAGGAGGCCATGTTTATGTCACCAGGGCCAGGACCAGAACTGCACCTGAATCTCCTGTTGCAACCAGTGTGAGTGGAGCAGCCAGAGGAACTGTCAGTATGATGCCAGTTGCATTGAGGGAGCAATCTACAAGTCTGTGAAGGCTTGGTTCTGTAGCAAGAAAAGTTTATTATTTTAAATATGCTGAATGAGTCTGTTCTTTCCAGAGCACTGAGAACAGATAGAAATGGCAGGACTTGCTGAGTTCCTTGGAACTCTACTCAACCCATGACATGTGCACAGCTGCTCTGGAAGTGACGTGACTTCCCTCTATACTTCCCAGGCTATTCAAAGACACACTGCTCTTGCAAACTCACTGCCGTCTTTTGCCTTACATAGCTGGGGTAGGGCTGGGGGGAAACTCTGGAACAGGAGGGGAGGCAATTCTGGCAAATTTTGACAGGGGATACAAATACAGTGGCCAAGTTACTCAGCTATTGCTGTGATTCCGTTTGTCTTGTGTATAATTTGGTATTGCTGGCATATGATCACTGATGTAATATGCAAGATCTGCTTTACCTTGTTTATTGATGCCTGTGGCAGTCTAAGGCTTGCAGGGATCAAACTGGTATGCGTCTGTTCCTGGTCCACCCTGAGAGGCCCCAGAGTGCCTCCTTAAGCATTCATCTGAACTCCCTCTTGTCAAACTCCATTCTACACAAGTAGAGGTGCTTGATATGCATAATTTTTCATTGTGATATGTGTGATTAATATTGTTTACAGCTGATGAAATGAATAATTTTATTCACACTAATTAAATATGGGATTAATTCCTTTCTGGGAGCCATTAAGCTGAATCCTAAAGCTGTTTAAAAGAGGTCATCTCACAGCAGTGCCTGCTTCAGCATCTAACAGAGTTTGGCACAGCTGGAGCTGAGCCATTTCAGAAGGGGTTTAACTACGCCTGTGCTTGCACTGTACCACCCGGACATGTGGGTGCATTCCTTCTCTCAGCCCTTCTGAGCTGCAACCCCTTGGTATGAGAGGGAAGGGCTTGTTTACCCATCTTTGCTCCTTTTCCCAGCCTCTGTGTGAAGAGATGCAAACCTATCCCTGCAGCTTTGACTCTCTGGGGGGCAACAGCAGCAATGTGATCCCTTTTTTCTCTCCTGTTAGATGACACACTCTGCTACACTGTGCCTACAGCGTGCTTACTGTAGCTAAGAAATCCTCCTCCAGGAGATCGATTTTTGCAAATGGAATCATCCTGTGGCAGATGGAAATGATATGCTCAAAACAGCATCCCACCCCCATTGGTAAATGATCCTCTTACATGTGCGAATTCATTATCTCTGTAGGGGCAATACAGAATTGAGCCATGACATAATCCAAGGTTATGTTTCAGGAGGAGATGAAGCTGCCTGGCATAATGCACTGATTGATGAAGATAGAGTGTCAACAAATGAATATATGATCTCCTCAAATTAAAAGAAAATTCAATTCACAGGCTGAAACAGCATTTAGATAACATAAAGGATGAGATAGAAACCAACAAGTCAGGAAATTCTGCAGTGAAAAGCATGTCCTATCTGTCAATTTTCTGGCTATTGTAAATTTATGCCACAAATTTAATTATTCAGCTGAAGTTATCATGCATGTCCTCATTTTTTTCATTTGTGACACAGAATTTTAGAAAACATCCTTTTAGCATCAACCCTGTAAAATCGTTCCTTTTTGTAAATACAGCAAAATGCATTTAACATAGTTTTGACTCACAGAATATATACCTGTGGGTGTTTTTTGATATATCTAATAATATTTTCATGTTAAGTCATTACACACAACAAGAAAAAAAAAGGAATGCCATTTGCAGAAGATAACTGTATGTTTTGATAACCAAGTAACGCTTATTTTGTTAACCACTTTGTATATACACAGATCACAAAATCACCATGCCAGTCTACTCACAGAAACAGTGTTTTGGTTTCAGAGGACCCATTATCGGATAAATTGTTTACGGTTCACATAGTGAACAAAATCTTTTAAATGGAAATATATAGCTTTAAATCAAGAGTGAAATTTTAAAAAGGGCAACATTTACTTATTCTGTATCTAATCTTTCTAACATTCTTTTGGTAGCTGCATGCATTCACACCACACAAAAGGCCACACAAACACTCCTTTTTATCTCTATTGTGATTATAATTTTTTTTTTAAGAGGAAAAATCCCCAAATGGAAAGCCTAGCATTGGTGTTGCTCCAGCACTGAAGGCTGAATTGGATGCCCATGTCAGCTGCACATCTGGCCTCTGCCAGGCAGCTCTGGCTTTAGCCTGTAGACCTTGCTGGAATGGCCACAGCCTCACCCAGTCCCTGGGCTGGCCATTTGCCATAATTTCCTGAAACAACATTCAGTGTGAGAAGGGATTTCAGATGCTCTAAACTGAGCTGGATGGAAAGCGGATGTTTGAGGGTTTTTCAAGCCATGCTGATGGCCATTGCCTTGGAGTATCGACTTGGTCCTTTTCTCTTTTTAAAACTTGTTGTTGTCCAATAATGCACCCAGAGTCAAAGACAAGCCTCTGGATTTGTTTCTACACCCTATTCTGAAACTGCTATTGGACAGAAGAGTAGTATTCCCAGCAATACAAAGACATTTCACACCAGAATTCTAGTAGGTAAGTTTCAGACTGGATTAGGACATGTTTGTATCCAAAGTAAGCACTGCATTTTTGCTGTGAAGAATTTAATCTCTTTTTCCCTATTTTTATCCCTTGGACTTCTGCTGAATCTAAACTACATTAGATATCCATCTCCCTTTAAATCAGATAAAACATATTCCATCTCCCTTTATATCAGATAAAAGATAGCCCACCTCAGGCCTCACAGGTCAGGGAAGAAGGTCCTCTCACAAGTCAGTTATGCCTGGGCACATTAAATAAAGCCTGGCCAGTCAAGAGAAAATAGTGCTTGAAGAAACATCTGTCACCTCTGAATACATATTTGCCAATGATGAAGGAGCTGTATTGTTGCAGGTTAGGATTTTTTTTCTATCCATCATGACATTTGTTTCTTTAGGTGTTTTAATAGAAACTTTCCAAGCTCTCAAAAAACAGGTCCTTGAATGTATATATTTCTGAAAAATCTTCTATGTTGATGAAATAGATTTTATGATCAACAAAGCAACTATAATAATAATAATTGTTAATAATATTATTATTACTATTTTCATCCTTATAAAAGTCTCAGGATTTAATGTTGGCAGGAAAATGACTGCCTCTAAGTGTGCATGTCCATTATGTTAACAACCTTTCTGCTGGCTCTTAATGGGCTTAGCAACATTTTTACCTCAAAGTGACAACACTAACACTTTCATGAATAATAACAATAATAATAATTATAATACTTTTGTTTACTCTGCTGTATAAGGCCACACAATCGCATTTCAACTGGAGCACAAGATACTAAGGCTGACCCTATACTTGATAGAGTACCATTAAAGTTAGGGGACATTTATTTAATTCATTCTCTCAAGGATGTAGATACACACTTGAAAAAGGTTTCAAAATTTTATTGGCCTAGAGAGTACTTTTTCCTAAGAAATGTATTCTGATTCTGCTTCTTGCATTGCTTCATATCGAAAATGCATTAAGGCATTAAAGTCACTGCATAGCTGCAGGAAAAATGCACTTAAACCTAAAGGTGACATTGAGTAGCAAGACAAAAAGTAAAGCTGGATTTGAAGTGACAGGCAAAGCTAGACAAGCAAATAAGTTTTTCAGATATTGGCATTTTATGTATGACCATTACTTACATAAATGACGATTCAAAGGGAAGACTTTAATCAAGATCAGAGCCCCATGATGCCAAGCACTACACTGCATGGACATGAAACACAGCCCCTGCCCCAAACAACATTCCAGCTTACAAGTAAAAGTAGAGTGGATGGAAGAAGGGAAGCAAAACCAAGCCAGGACTAGGACTGCATCCTAACTCCATTTCTTATGGCTACTGCCCACAAAATTAATTTGACAGATCTATGTATGTCAGGTGTCTCTTTGATTTTGTTTGGTTCTGCCTTTGAAATCAAAGTTGGCAAGCTTTCAAGATGCCTAGCTTATGTCTGAAAATAACACTCGTAGCTAGATCTTCCAAAATATCTTCTACTTACTGAATTTCTCAGAGAAGTTAAGCATCTAGCTCCCATCATTTCCAAGGGAAGTAGGCTTCAGAGCCTTTTCATAAGGATTGTCTTGATGCCTGCAATGCTGACTGCTGTAGCAATTACATTAGTTAAAAGAAGGCACAAAACTGCATATACTGAAATGATCAATGGAACATGCCCTGGCACAAATGCCTACTGTCAATTTCAACAAATTGGGGATACAGCACTGCAACACTATGACAATATTTAGTGATGGTCTTCCCAGCTCCAATTTGGACCCTGGTGTGGATTTATATAAACTCACTACAGATGTTGGAAACCTACAGTCCTCCGTAAGCCAGCCATGGAAAATAAGTTGTGGAAAAGAAGCACTTAGGAGTATATTTTATTTCACCCAAAAGTAGAAGTCCAAAATAAGTCAGATGAGTTTCCGTACTACAGCAAGCCCTTTCTGCAACTCAAACTCAGCTATTTCTTTTGGAAAACTACTTGAGACTACCACTTCTGTGAACAGTAACCCAAGCTTGCTACCCACTGGTAGCAAGAGTGCCTGAGTCTCCCTTGTGAATTGGTGCAAAGGAATTTAAGCCATGCAAGTGCCAATTTAATAATGAACCTATAAATAGACAGTGCATTACTCACTTGAAGCAATTCAGTACAGAAGTACAAATCTGGGTCAGCAGTATTTTAAATGAACTGTACCATTCTTGAAACATAAAACTTCATTTCTCAGCTAATGAACAGTAGGTTCTTTGGGAGGGGGGTGGTGTTTGTTTTTTATTTTTCTATAATAATTGGAAACTTACTCATATTTTTCCCCTTTTTAGATACATAATACACACCTTGTGACTGCTATGAACTAGCAGACCCCCTCCAAAGGAGTGAGGGGAAAAAGCAGCAGCACATTGGTTTTAAATTTCTCCAGTTGCATGCTAATAATGTATGTGTCACTGCTTTCACATATTCACCATGGAGAATAAAGGTAATTAGAAACTACTTATGCCAGAGTTATCAGTAGCTATAAAGAGGATACTGTGACCAATATGTGGTAAGAAAATTTGTGCTACTAATGTGCAGAATTTTAACAAAGCAAAAGGCTTATCAACACCATGTATATTTTGGGCAAGAGAACAAAGGGCCAGAATCAGTAGGACATTTTGGCTTTTAGGATTTCGCAGGACAGCATGTGATTGCTGCCATGGGAGGGGGCTCTGCAGCTACATGTGCGTAAGTGGCACTCTTAGATTAGGGAGCTACAGGCACCCTTCTGCCCTGCTATCACATTGTTGGACACTATGAGACCTAGTTCTTACTGCTCTGGCATCAATGAAGAACTGAAAATCGTACCCAGGTTTCCAATGTGCATAGTGGATATATGGAAATTGGGGCCACTCAGAGGAGACCCCATGGGTCCCAGAGCAGAAAGATGCCTTGAGCTACCCAACAGGAACCACTGCTGAGACTTGTGCCCTGTGTTACAAGGAGGGAGTCTCAAACATGCCCCCAGGGGGCAAGTAAGCCTTGCTCCTGTTTTACAGGCTGCAGTCCATGAAGAGACCCAGCCTGGAGGAATTTCCCAAGAACTGGTACATACCGTCTCTTTGAGTAACTGAGCCAGGTTCACTCATCCTGTTTTCAAACAGGAGCAGAAGAGTAGCATTCATGCCATTTAAACACCATCTTATTTCTGTTACAGTCCTGGGAGAAAGTACCAGAGGCAGGTGTTCCCCTTTCAAGCATAATGCTCCAACTGCCCTCTTTGTTGCTTTGCTAGATCACTGATTAGGGCAATCATCTGGAATATTTGGAAAAGAGGTTTAAATCTCCTGCTCAGACAAAAGAGCAGAAACCTGGGACATCCATTTGCTGTAAAGATGAGTTTAATAATACAACCACTAGACAGAGAATGATCATCACCACCATCTTCTTTGGCTACATCTTAAAGGCGATGGGAACTACAACTTAATTTGGGCAAGGAATCCTGCACAGAGATCTTCAGTTCACCACAACAGCATCTACAGCATGTAGGAGCTGGACATGCACTTCCCAGGTCTCACACCCTGGCTTGATTAGACAGGCATAGACACACTGTGGTTTGTGGGTGCTGTGAGATCTACGTGCATCCACCTGAAAAAATGTCTCAGCACTTCAGGCAAACACAGAAGCAAATGCAGGTAAGCGGGGCTTTTCCAGACTGCAGTTTTGGAATGGTGCAGAATTACAGCACATTTTAGATTTGGATTAAAGTCAACAAACAACATGTTAACTCCTGATTTGTATCCCATTATAGTCAGCTCCCAGCAACAGAATTCTCACTAGCTGTAACTAGAAAAGCCTACAGATCTCAATATTGCTGCTTATTTCAGCTCAGTAACACCACAGACAACCTTGCCTCATAATCTCAGACACGGGAAACAACGCCTTTATGCTGAGGCACCAATAGCAGAAGTGCCTACTCTACCAGCCAATATTTTCCAAAACAGGCTTGTTTAAAGCATAAATAAATGATAAATAAAATCAACAGACCCTTTTGTTGTGTAAAACTGGAACGGAAAAGAAAGCAGCTCAATTGATCACTGTTATGTTCGGTCTCTCTGGAGTCCTTATGCCTGAGGAAAAAAAGAAAAACCCTATCTAAACTACAGTTGCATAATGCCCTTTGGGCAATGTTGCTTACAGAGAAAGATATGAATCACTGTTGTTTTCCTATCTGTGAGTTGGACCATTAGCTTTAAAACCTTGTAGAACAGTTAAATAACACTTGTTTTTTTTTTAAAAACCTAATCTAACACAGACCTAACATTTTTTATAGTGTGATGAGAGAAGCTAAGAAAGATAAATAAAAAGGAAAGAGGAAAAATATGAATTTGAAGTAATAAGTAGGAAGAAATAGTTAATATTCCTGAAAGAGTGCTTTGGCTCAAAGGATAAAGGTAGGAATGAGGTTTTTTCTTTTGTTTATTGGCATGATCCCATGAAAAAGAAGGGACTCAAAATAGTGCTGGCCTATCTTTAGAGGCATCTATTTCATTTTGCCTTCTATGGAAAAGCTGAACAGAAGGGGAGGATCCTGGCTGCTGTCATTGAAGCTGCTTCAGTCAGAGTAAGAGTTTATAAAAAGCACAGCTGCCAGAAATGATACATTGTTGGCTAAAGTGTAAAGTCCAAATATCCATTTTCTCATTAAAATGAGGCTTTATTGCTGGTGGATGCAAATAGGCTGGGAGGTTCATTTCTCCCTGTATGGAGGAAAAATAACAATGGAAAACATCATTCAAGTATCAGAGGCAATATAAATAAAGAAAAGGTTCAATCTCACTGCCACAGAGAGTGCAGTGGTACTGGTCCAGACTTCACTGATACTACACTGGGGTCAAACCTTGGAAAATTCTCAGTAGACTCCTCAGCATAAATGCTGTAAATGGAGAAGTTGCCTCAGTGAAACAGATTAGTCACAATATTTTAAATGTCTTCATCCTTCATTCTGCAAAATTTACAGTAAATATACAGATCACAGTCACTATGTGATTATCTTCCTTCTCTTAAAAAAAAGAAAAAGCTTTTATAATTAACCATAAAAATGCATGACTGATACAAAATCCAAACACAATAAAAACCTACTGCTGCTTAAATGGTCAAATTTGGCCAAGCTAGTTTAAGGTTAAGCTCTGCTTTTAGCCTACAATAAGCCCCGCAGGGGTGTTCTTTACATGGTTGTGAAATGAATTGCATGGCTGAACTGCTAGCCTGCCCCACAGGGATTGAAGGCTAGGAATGCTCTTCTCATTGGCCACATGCAGTACAGGATGGAGATGTCTTGAGTTAAGCACTTCTCTACCTTGTATTTAACGACCAGCTGCTAGCTGAGAAGACAGAATTAGA
Organism: Pezoporus wallicus; assembly: GCF_028554395.1. NCBI lineage: Eukaryota > Metazoa > Chordata > Aves > Psittaciformes > Psittacidae > Pezoporus > Pezoporus wallicus. The sequence goes on from NW_026635420.1 coordinate 179,149, forward strand.
TGCCTGCAATTGTTATAGAGGGAGAATTATGTGACTCAGAATGGCAATCCAATCAAACCCACATATTGAGCTGCCTAGAGCTAGGAAATAAGAATAACTGCTCAGGCACAGACCAGAGAAGCATGTCTGAAATAATTCCTTTCTCTTAAGTGCATTCAGGCTTCATGGAACTGCTCCACGCAGGGTCACCAGCACACTTTATTCAGGTGGACACCTTCAGAATTGCATGCTTTCACTGAAATCCTGCTGGTGGTAGCTAACTTCCATTCACAGCTGGGATGCAGGCTACCACCAGACCCGTGTAAGGATAGCATAGTCACAGGACATGTACCCTACGCAAACACTGGAGAGTTGCAGTTTGATAGCCGAACCCCATTATTATAGTCAAAACTTCCTCATATTTTTCGTCAATAAAGACAATATTACTTTGTCAGCTTGAAGCAAGTACTAAAGTACACAGTCCTTTGTCAGCTACCTGTGCTCCACCCATAGACCAAAGTCTCTCTCTGTTATGCCTCCTGGGCATTGTTTTCAGCTTTACCCTTGCACCCTGTTTTCATCCTTTGGTTTTCTGCATAACATTCAGACCCTGTTACACCATCCATCTTCTCTGAAACATTTGCAGTTTTGGTCCCAGCAGAACAAACAGTAATAACAGCTTCACAGTTAGAAGTTGGCCATGGAGGACCACATCTGGGGCCAGAATTTCACTGGTGGAGCTACGCTTCATAGATAACAAGAAAAGTGATCCAAGCACCAGAGCATTAATTATATGCCAAAAACAAAAAAATGGCAGGAAGGTACAAATGGAGCAAACCTGGTCACTGCAAGCAACATCACCTGCCTGGTTTTTGTGGATTAACTATCAATATGGAAACTATTTCAGTAAACCCCAATGTCTCCTATTTCAGGTCCTTTACAATAAGAGTAGAGTTTAAGCTGCCCTAAAGCATTCTCAGGGTTTGCTGAGTATCACAGATGTCCCTGACAAGGACTGTTGGCCTTACTTCAAAGAAGAGCTACTGCTACCCTCCCGCAATCCGGCTCCCAAGTGACAGAAGCAGCTGGGCTTAGTTAAACAGTTACCAAGCAAAAGTCATCTTCTTGCTCTGCTGTGCAAAAGGTTGTTCTAAATATTATTTCCACTACTTATTTAACTCTACTAAAAGGGCAAAATGTTCTCTTGAGAATAATGCTTTAGCTCAGCCAGTCAGTAAACAATGTATTTTGAGTATTGCTGGCCTATCTTAAGTAAGATTTATCATCAAGGTCTTCATTCATTAAGCTTATAGGCTTTGCTTTATTTTATTTTTTTTTTATGGAAAGGGATGAAATGATTCTATAATTCATAGACATACAAATAATTTATACAACAGGATCACCTATTTTAGAGCCTACTTCATGGTATATAAAAATGTCTCTGTGCTTTTGGATAGTTTTAACCAGAAAATCATAGTCTGACAGGAAGAATCCTCTGTAGTGAAGACTAATTTAAAAGTTCTGTGTTGTGAAGACAGGCTTTTATTTATTTCAATTTGATTTAAAGGCTTTTAACAGACTGTTCCGTTCTTCTTGTGTCTGTCCTAAGTTGTATATTTCACTTGATGAGAAATCCCAGCGTGTACCATCCCAATTTTAGGTCAGATTTCTTCACATCTGGATGGATCAGAGTTCTGGCTGGCAAGCTCTATGTTCCTCACCTAGGATAATTTTTCAGCAGTCCACAGGCATCAAAGAAACTGTGAATATTATAAGAATAGTGGACCCTCATCTGTGTTCTTACTGATGGCACATTTAAGCAAAACTAAGTATGAAAATATTTATACTGTAAGTAAGACCTTGAATCCAGCTTTTCCCCTTGATAATACTTCCAGTCTTAACAGAAAAAAAAACACTACTGTCCTGAATTTTAACATAGATAGATGTTTCAATTAGTTGCTTCATGTATTACAGAATTTTATTTCAGGTGTCTCAGTTCCCATTTAGGTTTGGTTAAACTTAGCCACATACTGACACTAGAGGACATCACTCAAGTATTCAAACCAAAAGTTATTTAGTATCTCTTAGTGGATTCAGAGTTAGAATAATCAAAGAAACATTTTACAGGTTTGAGAAGCAAACTGAGGAAACTATATGTATATAATCTATCTCTCTGTCCTTTCTGGGAAGGAAAGAAGGCAGCATGTGAAAGGAAGGTGCCTCCAAAAGGAAAAGAAAAAGGGCCCGAAAGGGGTAAATTAATTACTTAATATAATTTGTGTCGCCCTATCACTGACCTTTTCAATTTCTCCATGCTTGCCTGTACAATTTTGACCATCAAATAGTATCCGGTAATAGCAGCCTGTTATTTATAGTTGATTAAAAGCACTAATAAGTTCAGATATTATGCTTTCTATTGACTTTTAGCCAGCAAAGAGTAGACTGGAGAATGACATAGTCTGAAAGCACTAAGGCATGGTATTGATAAAAGTGGTGGAACACATGCTGAAAAATCAATCTATTGCTTTAGTGACTGATGCCTGCTTATTTCGCAGTTTTCACCATCTTCAAATGTGCTAATTACATTATTTATTGCTATAGTGTTTGAACAATTTTGTGCTGAATGGTTTTGTTGCTTCATAAATCATCATCAAGCATAAAAAAAGCCTCACTCATATGAAGAAATCTGCAGTAAATTTCAGTCCCTAAGTTCAAACAGAAAAAGTTTTAGAGTGAGAATTTGTCTTGATTTTCCCATAGTACCTGTAACAGACGCAAATCCTAATTTGTGGAAGAACTGGTAAAATGCCTGGCTCCGAAACACTGAAGGTCTCAACAGTAGAAGGAACTGAAATCAGCACCACCAGAATCATCACACACCTGGTGCCTGAACACTGTACTTTAGGTCCCCCAAAATAATAGAACTAATTTCAAACAGCATTGCTAAATGTAATAGAAAGCATATTTTTCTCTGCCTCTTTCATGTGTTTCCTGAGATGGATTCACACTGAGTGAAGGCTGAGACTCTCATGGATCTGTGCTGTCACACATTTACAAGACTTGAAGATCAGATAGGTCTTTTAAAGACCTACTTGTTATCAAAAGATTTACAGTGTAGTTATAAGAGCTAACAATCTTGGATTCTTGCATTTTATTCACAGCTGAATAATTTGCTCTGTGATTCTGAAGAAGTCATTTCCTGTCCAGCAAAGGTTGGAAAGATTAATATTAAATATGGAATGTCCAGCAGTGGTGATAAATGCAAAATGGCTCAAGAGTCATACCAAACAACTCCAAAAAAAGAGTGAATGAGTCAGAAATTTTAACATCAGAGAAAATAACTCATTCAGATTTAGCCTAAAACATGAAAAGTAATTTCTTCTAGTTGGATTTTTGGAATACACAGGTAAATATGTGACATTTCACTTCTAGAATACTGGACTAACAGACATTAAAGCTGGAAAAATGGAAAGGAATAAACATACATCATCCAAAGAAAATAAATTTGATCCAATGAGAAAGTCACAGTAAAGACAACAGGAAGAGAAAAAAAAGGAACAATGTGCAATTGATCAGAAAAGGAAAAGCAAAAAATGTACTGTAATTAAAGTGACAACTACTTGATATTAATTGCAAATAATTTCTCTATGTTTATCAGCTCTTCCAAGACTGAAACAAATATAGCTGTTCTCTAGAATAAGAACGTGTTTTACCATTTGAGACAGAATTTCTGTCAATTGTCTAGAATTCTGCAATCTCAGCCTTTTAAAACTAAAGCAGCAGATGTGCTGCAGCAGTAAAGCTTCTTATAAACTGCAATATTCTTTCTAGAATAAAGCTGAGGAAAAGATTTAAGAGCAGTTGAAAAGTAACATTGTACTTGAATGTAGGTCAAGAATTCATGATTTTTTTTTTCCCTTTGAGCATGTCAGCCACTCATAGTGATCTATCCTTTTGTTTCTGGAATCTAGATCTTTCACCTGGTTTTCTATGGCCTATAGTATATAATTTCTGTAACAGTGTTTGCAACACTGGATTTAACAACAAGAAGGCTTTTGAAAGAGCTGTTTAGTAGTGAAGCACAAAGCCTGCAGTACCCAGTTTACTTCCTTGCTCTTTTGCATTGTTATTCTGCAGTATTCAGAGCCTGGATATAACAGCCCAAAAAAACTAAAACTCCTACTGCAGTCTATGAGTCACTCATGTTATTCTATCACAGTTTTACTCTCCAATATTACCCTATGGCATTTTGCTGAATTTTTCTTCATTAGGCTATTCAGAAACCAAATGGGAAAGTCAGGATGAGCTTGTTTCTGACAAAAGCCTCCTCTAAACTTCAATTTGCATACTTGACAGGGAATGAAGGCTGCAGAAAACACAGTCACCAGTTGCACTTCTTCGAAGGAGCTGAAAAAATATCTGCAGTCAGGTTCAGTGCTTCACATCCTAAGGGTTTTACAGGGCTCTGAATCTGCCTAGGGACTGCCCTGTGCTCTGGGTTTAAGAGATTACATCATGTTGCCCACTCTCATCTTCTTATGCTTTGGCTGATTCCCCAGAAAATCCTTGTTCTGGGAACTGGAAGAGAAGGTAATTATATTTTACTTAATTGGTAATTTCTCTATTGTGTCAGCTCTCTGTAGGGGACCTGCTTGGGGCTCAGAAGACATTTAAGACCCTTACAAATATTTGCAAGAAGCAATCTTAAACTCAGAATTTTGCTGGCAACAGTATGTAGCTGTGGCTGGATGGACAGTCAGAACCAGCAGCTTCAGAAGTAGAGGGAGACTTGAAAAGTCACAGGCAGCTCAGTCTGCATATCTAAACCCCAGCTGGCTGCTGGGGCACCTTGTGAAGATGCTTCTATTACAAAGGAACTTGAGCTAAGACTGGTAAGTCACCACTGAGCACTGAGCACTAACCACTAACCACCAACCACCACATTCTAACACAGACCATGAAGGTCATCAGATTCAGTTCTCCATCAAACTCCTCTGATAGGCAGTGTCCTTCCCAGGCAGCAGGCAGGACATATGGGTACTTCTGAACTGCTTTTAGGCTCTGTGCTTGTCCACACAGGGTCCTGCAGCAGCAGGGGTAATGCCATTGCTGATGATGTCACATACACCAACATGCATCACTAATAGAAGAGCAGCAAAAGGGTGCTCCGCTTGCCACAGGAGAACTGAATAGGTCCCTGTCAGGTGTGAGTGTTATGCATATATTCACTGCAGCTGAGGTTCACCTACCTGAAGTGGGACACCAGCTTTACAACTGCAATAATCACAGGAACAGTGAGTAGCCTCACTAATAATGTCAGCACAGCTGGACACCTCACTTTTCCAGACACCAGTGATGACAGCTGGGATGTCATGGAAAGTAGAAAGTTGGGGAATGTTTTGCAGAATTTCAGTAACAACAGCAGAAGGTCCTTGGCTGTACTGAACTGCTCATCTATCCCCACACAGCTCTGGCATAACAAATACCCAAGGGGTGATACTGATTTCTGAAACAGGCTGGGCCTAGAAAATGAGGTACTTCTGCTCCATACCTCATACTAACTCCTGGAACAAAGCCATGTGAACAGACTTCTGAACTGTGTGCCTGGACAATAGCAGCCCACTGTTGACATGGAGGCCCACAGGCAAACTTAGGAGATGATCAGTATACAGTGGGGCTGATGTGCACAGCAGAAGTCTCCAGTCTTCTTCTCGGGGCTCTGAGGACTGGCAGGCATATGGCTGGAACTGGTATCCATTGTGAAACTGCATCCCTGAGAGATGACAGTGGGCTTGCAACACTGAGAGCGCTCGTGTGGTCTTCCCATTTGGTGGCCTGCAGAGGCTGCATTGAGGATCTGTAGTGCTAATATAGACGAGGATTCTCTCAGAATGGGCATGTCTCCCAGGAAACCACGACTAGGACATCCTTAGGAGTATTTCAGACATGGGAGAGTAACTTCACCCTATTTAGAAATAAAGCCACTGGAGTACATTTGAAATGATTGCTAGCTTGGGAACAGGCATGTGCTACCCCTGGTACGGCACACGGTCAATTTGCAGGTGAGCACGTTTGGCATATTAGAGCATGAGAAAATGCATTTTTATAAAGACTTACTCTGACTTTTACTTGTAAATATTTTTCCACATTCAAAACCTAATTAAAAGCAGGCTTAATATATTCACCATTATGGACCCAAAAATCTCCCTGTAGCTTTAGAAAACAAATAGCACTCATTTCAAATAAATAATGCCATTACAGCTCTTTAAAAGGTAGGGGGCTCAATGTAAACATGATTTTTTTTAATGGGTGTACTCATCAAATACCTTACAAACCATTACAAATCCTGTGCTTCTCTACAGCATTAGTTTATCTTTTCTACGACTAATGAATCCAAAGAGCATAACAGGGAATGCATGCTGGGTGAGACAGAGACAGACAAGTGCTCTAAGTCCATTGTTGTATTTCTGTAGAACTAATTAGTCTAATGTAGATATGGGAATTCAATTTAAAAGGATGTTGAATGTTTTCAGATCATGCTATTAGCGGATTTCCAATAAGGTTTCTTTTTTTGTTTTTCTTCTACGAATTATTGTATAGACATGATGTCCAGAAAACCTATTACCAAGGAAAGCCTTTCCATTTTAAAAGCCTAGAAATTTCTCCCATTTGCAGATTCAAAATTACAGAATTAAAAAGGAATTGTGAAAGACATTCCATACTTTCCAGTTTCCTGTATTTTTTTAAAAAAACTAATTCTCATGCTAGCAAAATATGGGAAATTAAAAACATATTTTGCCTTTTTCCAAATATTTAAACAGATTTCATTCTACAGTGAATACACATGAAATAATGAATCCCTCTCTCGGTCTTGGAATCGCCAACCGTCCTTGAAAACCATAAGTGATACTGACCTGTCGTGCATACGTCCAGCACCAAACACCTCTTCATTTTGGACCAGTGCCGTAATGTGGGGGGTGATACCTGCTGACTCAATAACAGTTCACACAAAAGGTGGTTGAGATTAGTGCTCAGCATTGCACCGTCTTGAGCAAATTATCAATGTGCTCATGCATTATTACAGTAACTCGTAAATTGTTCTGTTCTATTTCTGAATGGCTGAAGAGTCCAGCCTTGCTGTGATGTCTTCCTTCTGTTTCTAGTACACAAGGTTTTAGCCCAATTTATTGCCACAGATTAGAAACAGTTGTTGGAATATTATTTACTACAGGCTACAGTTTAATGCAATATCACTACAGTGTCTATACATTCAATAAATTAAATAGAAGAATGAACAAATAATACCTCCCAGCTCCACACAGAAGAGATGTGTGTATCACCATGCTGTACAGTGTCACATCAACCCAGCAAATCCTTTTTCCTGTCACAATATTAACCATTATACCACCCAGGGTTCATAAAGCACAATTTAGAGATAATGAAAAAAATACAGGACACAACATGTTTCTGGGTGATAATATTGATTCCAGGTGTTCTGAAAGAAAATTAATTCAGTCATATGTTCCAGCTATAAGACTATTTACCCCTTTTATGGATGCCTGTTGAAACAGCTCCTAATATTCTGCAGACCCCAAACCACAGATCAAAACTAATTACAAAAATTAAGCTAATTGTTTAAGAGTTTGCAGCAGAGTGCAGATTAGAGAAGCCAGCAGCTGCACAACGCCACCTGACTCTTTTCTTGCCCATGTGGAGTTTATGAGGGGAATGATACTCAGCCAAGAATTAGTAAATTCAACAGATATGGTCTTAAATGTTTCCGAGAGTATGATACTTCTGGAGCCCAGCTAAGTCACAACCATAATGTCCCCTACTTTTTTAAACTTGCACATATGTCAACAGATGCAAAACATTTCTATTTATCTCAACTGGTAAGTTAACCAGACTACTGGTTAGTAGGGCAGCTGAATTATTCAAAACACTGTCTGGTTAGTCTGCAGATCTTCAGCAGATTTGATTCAGACTCGTGCAAGTAAAAAAAGCGGTTTGCTAGGCGGCTCACTTGTGGCTAAACCTGAACTTACAATACACGTATCAACTACTCTTTTTGGCTATATCACTGACACTTTGCCACGGTTACTCATCATGTACTTCTGCTGTGTGGTGATACCTTTGTTTCATGACTAACTGACATTGCTAGCATGAGAACATCATCCATACAGATATCAAAAAATAATACTGCACATTGGAGATGAGTCCTTGGGTGAAACTGCATTTCTATTGAGTAAAGTAAAGATTTCAAGGTGCTGTGGTTTAGAAACAGTACATAAACAGGAAGTAGTAATAACTCTTGTTCAGATGGCGTCCCCTCTAGTGCGCACATTGAGACTTCATCTTTCTTCACTGCACAGTTTGATCTTTGTGGCTGTCGTTTGATTTCCCCTTGCTTATAGTGGCAACCAATACCGGCACAGATTGTTTTTTTTTGTTTATCTGCAGTGTTTTACACTGTGGCTGGAGTGGCTGCAGTGTCTGTTGTCAGGGTTGGTGTAGCTGCTGTGCTTGGAGTTGGAGTAGCTGCGTTGTCTGTTGCTGTCAGGGTCTGAGTAGCTGATATGCTTGTTGCTGGGGCTGGTGTAGCTGTTGTGCTTGGAGTAGCTGTTGTGCTTGGAGTTTGAGTAGCTGCATCACCTGTTGCTTTTCCATCAGATCCACAGACCCCCCAGTTTATATACTGGGCATTATGTGCTATGGTATAGAATACCCCTTTGGCTAGTTTGGGTCAGGTGTCCTATCTCTGCTTCCTCCTGGCTTCCTGTGCTCCTCCTCACTGGCAGAGCATGAGACTTAAAAAGTCCTTGATCACAGTAAATGCTACTTAGCAACAACTAGAAACATTGGTGTGTTGTCAGCATTGTTCTCAGACTAAAGTCAAAAACACAGGACTGCATCAGCTACTAAGGAGAAAAATGACTGCTACTGCTGAACCCAGGACACAAGGCCACCGTATACACTGTTAAAACATTTCCATACCATTTTCTCGTGTTCCAGAAAATGAACTACTCATTTTCAGAAGAACAAAGGTTTAATCACTTATGACTATGAAAACAGTGCAATGAAAGACATCTTTACCTCCGGATTCAGGACTTGCAATAACAACTTCTTTGAGGCAAATACTGAATATATAGTGGGCAGGAAAAAGCAACAATTCCCTTGTGCTTCCCACAGTATTGATGTAGCACAGTGCTCTTCCTTCAAACCTTATTCAGAGTTACAGGCATGAGTGAACAGAAAAATGTGCTAGCCATAAAGCTCATTTGGATTTTCCAAAATTAATCTGCTTTTGTGTTTAAAGAAGATATTTTCTTTTCATGTACAGCTTGTAGCTTTTCTCATGAAGGAAGGATGAATTTTCTTTCAGTGGATAAAGAACTGGCTGGATGGCCACACAAAAAGAGTTGCGGTCAATGGCTCAATGTCCGGCTGGAGACCAGTAACGAGTGGTGTCCCTCAGGGATCGGTGTTGGGACCGGTCTTGTTCAACATCTTCGTCGCTGACATGGACAGTGGGATTGAGTGCGCCCTCAGCAAGTTTGCCGATGACACCAAGCTGTGTGGTTCGGTTGATACCCTGGAGGGAAGGAATGCCATCCAGAGGGACCTTGACACGCTTGTGAGGTGGGCTGATGCCAACCTCATGAAGTTTAACCATGCCAGGTGCAAGGTCCTACACCTGGGTCGGAGCAATCCCAGGCACAGCTACAGGTTGGGCAGAGAAGAGATTCAGAGCAGCCCTGCGGAGAAGGACTTGGGGGTGTTGGTTGATGAGAAAATGAACACAAGCCGGCTTCAGTATGCACTTGCAGCCCAGAAAGCCAACCGTATCCTGGGCTGCATTAAAAGGAGCTTGACCAGCAGATCGAAGGAGATGATCCTGCCCCTCTACTCTGCTCTTGTGAGACCTCACCTGGAGTATTGTGTGCAGTTCTGGTGTCCTCAACATAAAAAGGACATGGAACTGTTGGAACAAGTCCAGAGAAGGGCCACGAGGATGATCAGGGGACTGGAGCACCTCCCGTATGAGGATAGGCTGAGAAAGTTGGGGCTGTTCAGCCTGGAGAAGAGAAGGCTGCGTGGAGACCTCATAGCAGCCTTCCAGTATCTGAAGGGGGGCTATAGGGATACTGGAGAGGGACTCTTCATTAGAGACTGTAGTGATAGGACAAGGGGTAATGGGTTAAAACGTAAACAGGGGAAGTTTAGATTGGATATAAGGAAGAAGTTCTTTCCTGTGAGGGTGGTGAGGCACTGGAATGGGTTGCCCAGGGAGGTTGTGAATGCTCCATCCCTGGGGGTGTTCAAGGCCAGGTTGGACAGAGCCTTGGGTGACATGGTTTAGTGTGAGGTGTCCCTGCCCATGGCAGGGGTGTTGGAACTAGATGATCTTAAGGTCCTTTCCAACCCTAACGATTCTATGATTCTATGATTCTACTTAAAATTCATAACAAAGGCAAGGTGGCTCTCCAATCAGATTTTGGGTGTGAATAAAAGTGATCTATGTTTTGCACAAGAAGTCAGTCTTTACATTCGTATTTACTAATCCTGGCCTTAAAAAGAATAATTGACAATGACACACCAGGTGGTGAATCTGAAATTCCACGGTCTTCTGCATAGGATGAAAGTAAGCAAGTTTGTTCTGCCATTCTAAAAGAAGGTAGTGAAAAGCTGTCTCACAGCAGAGCTATTTAGACATTCTTCTTTATTTCTAGATTATTCAAGTACAGATTCCCTTGTGAGACATAATTCTAATTTAAACTTATTCCTATTTTAATTTTGCTATGACTATTTCAGAGCTACTTCAGAGCTGATTAAGTTGCTCTCTGAAGACAGCAAGCAAATTCCACTGCAGAAAAAACAAAATAGGCTAATTTTTAGCTATGAAACTCTGTAGTGTTGCTGTCCTGTATCTTTTTTTTCAGTTTATATTAGAACTCATTTGACCAGACATTTCTATTTCTTTGTCCTGTCTAGCTGAAAACTGTCACTGTGCAGTATCCCACTACCACGGGAGTGAAACTGTACACATTTCATGAAAAACTCTTCTCTTTGTATCAGATTCATACTTTGTTATATGGCATTTATTATAAATTGACCCCAGTCCCACAAGTATATAGAATTAATCTTTCTTCCTTGATTTGATTTTTTTCTTTATTATACTTTAACTTTAAAGCAAGGATGTGGGCACTTATAAGGCCATCTGCAAATGGATGAAAATGTATGCAAATAGACTATCTGGTGTTCCTTCGTAGAGGGCATTGGGAGGTACAATAGCTTGCAACTCACATTCTTATTTGCATTTGCCCTCCAATTTATTGAAAATACCCAGATGGAATTTGCTGAGCTGTGTATTTATCAATCCTAACAAGCTGCAAGCAGAACCTTTTGAAGACAAACCAGCCATTAGCAGCTGGAAGAATAATGTTAACCGCTGTACTGTGTAATAGTTTTTACAGCTTAACTAGAACAAATAGCCTGTTCCTTCACCATGGAAATTCTAGCTTTGTCAGTATCCACAGGGCACTGGGTTTATTTGTGCTAGGTTTAAATGCATACAAGGCATGCTAGTTGTTATGCTCATGTAGTATATTCACACATCATGTTAAAAGTAAGGACCTTCAAATCACATCTCTTAACAGCTAAAGATGGCTCAGATTTAAAAAAAAAAAAAGCTTATTAATTTATTTTCCTGTGAATCTTGTAAATCCTTTTGTCTTTCATGGGAATGGGCTGTATTATTACCAGATTTTGTGACAGGAAGTTTCTCTGTTGAAATAATCTTACACCAACAGCAATCTTCTCCCCTGTTTCTGAAATCGCCTACTGTTACCTGTGAATTACTACTAGGTTAATCCATTGGATCAGATGAGAAGTCACAAACTTGACTATGCCAAATAATAAACTCAACAACTTAAATAAAGATCAGCCTTCAGTTTTTCCACTGATTAAACTATAAAAATGTGGAAGAAACAGGAGTGCCAACTGACAGAGGAAAGCAGTGCTGGTGTACTGTGGCCATAAGCATCCAAGCCAGGAGAGTTCAAGCTGATGGGGATGACAACAAGTCTTGACTCCTTGAACAGTTTCTGAAGACAGCTACAATTCCTGGCATGGAAAGTCTGGTAAGTACAGTATCCATAACACCCATGTGAAGACCATGCTCAGCCAAGCCCCACATTTTTTCAGCAAAATAAATGTGACGTTAAGGGCTAAGAGCAAGGCATGGAGGCAGTAACATCTTCCACAGCTTTATCTCTTTAACAGCTAGGCCTCTATTGTAAAGCAACTGCTTTGCTTTTCTACAGCTGACTGAAAAGACGACACCTCAAAAGGGCACTTAATTCCATTTACTTCAGACATACTTTAGCTAGCTGGATTGTCCTCTAGAGGTTAGTCTCCCTCCACTGACCACAGAAGGAGGTCCAGTAACTACTTTGCAATATATGTCTAACTTTTAAATTGCTGAAGTTAGTGAACTGAATCCCATTTCAATTCCACAACTTTGGAAAGGTGAGGACCTGGCTTGAATGATCATTTATTTGGTTATTTTGCCAGTGTTGTCCCTGAGCAGATGTTTCTATTGAGCTGTCCACAATGGTTCCAGAACATCTCCTGAGTGCGTGCCATTAATTTAAAAGTCAGTCATGTGTGAGTAGTTTAGATTGTTCCTCCCAAAAGTGCATTACCTTTGTACTGAATTTTATCAATTTAAACTAATACCCATATGCCCTGCTTTCTCTAAATGACTGTGGAAACACGATAATATAATAACCTGAGTCTCATCCGTGATGCTTTTAAAAAACCTGTGTATGCTAGTATACATGGGAAACTTTCTTGACTCAGATTTTCACTGTATATGCAAAAAATAACAGAGATGCAAATTCAGATGATAAAATTAATAGATTCACAATTAAATACCTGGCAGACTGCCTCAGGAAGAATAACTACTCCTGTCATTAAACTGTATTATTTCAAAGTATATAAACACACCTTGTGTTCATCATCAGACCACAAATAAATATTATCGAGTGACATGAAACCAGGCCAGATGGAGCACAAGCCCAAGAGGCAGTTAACAAATAAATTAATTAACATTCAAATTAAAATGATTACAATTCTGATCACATATAAATATTGAGCTGTCACATCTAAGCCTTGTTTGGAAATACGGCATTTGCCTGTATTGATGGATGGAAGAATCAGAGTTATTATTGACTTGAAAGCTCAAAGTCTATTAAATGCATCATCTCTGGATTCCACCCTTTGTTCACTGATGCATCTGAGTGACATTTGGGTAATGTTTTGGTCCTGATAATATATTTAGTATAATCTCTGTCACAGTGTGATTAACTGTACTGGGAAAAAAGCTGTATTCACCTTTTGCAAAGGGTTGCAGATGGGGAGCACTACCTTCAACATTTGTAGCTAGCTAGGCACAGAAAGAGATAATCCATACTCAGTGGGAGACTCTCAGGACTTTTTATGCTACATATAATACTATACATAATAGATTTTAGAATAAAACCTGATTGTCTCATCATGCAACCCAGAGACAATAACAATCCCTAATAACTGAGGGAGGAGAGCAACAACTTATTACACAATGCTTAATATGAAGGGTTAGAGGATATAATTACCAAGAGTTCTCACTTAGGTTCAGACAATAGTAGAGGTCAGACATGTAAGGGTAACCTGATTCTGACTCATATATATAAACACTCACATGCACATGCACACAGACACACACAACCCATTGTGAATGGCATAACTGAAATCAATTTGACTACTCACAGGGTCTATGACTTATTTACTACATTGTTTCTTTAAAACGCTCTGGTAGTGAGACTGATCTGAAAGTTGTCATCAAGTGCATTTATATTCATTGCAAAGATGTAAAAAGGCCTCAGTTTGACTAAAAATAAGGCCCAGGGTACTTTAAGTTAAATATATACATAAATCTTTTCACAGTCAAAGCTCAAGGGCATTATGCAAATGGTGGTGCTTTCAGATGAAATCATTTGATATAAGCAGTTAGCGTAATTCATGTTACTAAACAAATATAAGGCAAGAAATGTATGTTTAAGAGAAATTACTCTGAAAAACTTCATTACTTTCTGATTATTATTTCTGGTGTGCCCTTTCCTACTTCAGTCTTTTATAAATACATGTTGATATCTTCTATGCCAAGGAAAATGAAAGAATGTTATTTTTTTGCTTTAAATTACCAATCCGTAATTTCATAGACAAGGACAGTTTCCTCTTCCCTCTTTCTCTTTCCAAAATGATGCATCTTCTGAGCAGCAAACCAGAAGACAAATTTAGTTACCGCTGAATTTCTTAGGGATTTCCCATGTACCTGTCCCAGCACAGAAAGGCTGAAGAGCAATGAAGCTGTTTATTCTCCTCGCCGCACTGCTGCACACAGGGGACAGGCTCTACATTCTACAACTGCAAATGAACACTACATAGTCCTCTCCCGTGTGCACACTGTGACAGCAGTGCATGAGCCATTTACCACATTCACGAAGCACTTTTTCTTCATATACATGTTTGGCCCCTCTTGTGGAAACATTATTATGATGGTTTGCCATTCATGGACTGGATGCAGTGGAGTTTTGGAAAACAGTCACATCTCGCATATGGTTAACATACATGAATTAATATATCTGCCAAAGGCATAAATTGAATCCACCTGTCTTTCATCAGTCACCAGTTATTCTTCATGAACAGACTGGTCTCAATTTGACCTATTAGACAGTGGTTTAGATGGTTGGCAATTTCTTATTCTCCTCACCATTTTCTTAAAAAAAAAAAGAAAGAGATAGGGCAAAATTTATAGTCCTGTACCTATACTGATAAAACTGAAGTAAGGCAGCAGCCCTTTCTGGTCTGGGCAGGGTTACAATGGCATTGAGGTATGTGAACATGATTATATGTATGTTTACATACTTATCACTAAAAGCTATTCCTATACTGGGAGGAGAATAAACTACTAGAGTAGTTTACTACGATGCTGAACCTATGCCCATCCTAGTCAAGCTATATTAGTAAAATACTAGTATGTCAGCATATAGTGAAATAAAACCTATAGGGTTTGGCAGGTTAATAAATTGGTATAATAAACCCTGTATGTGTCATAGCTGTCCTGATTGCAAAGGAATATGCAGCACTTTAAACCACCTCTATTGAGGTTGAGTTGATCACATTTCACTTTGCAAGGGGACTGGTTAAGTACATGCACGTGGCCAGTTAGTGCAGCTCATGAAAAACTGAAAATGGGTACACTATGATGGCTGGGTTCTTCAAAGTGTTCAGCTGCATGTCTCTCAATTTTCATTAAAGTGACATGGGAACTACTAATGCCATATTTCTAACTGTCCCAGTAGTGAAGCAAACTTTGCTAGTGTACTTTGTAGCTAACCAACAGTATCAAGTTTTTAGATGACAAGAATTGACATCTCCAGGAAGTGTAAAGAGCACTGCCAGAGAATAAAAGCTCAGATGCTTGCCAGTCGCTGTTTAAAAGCACTATTTATTAATTTTGCTTACAGTGGTACTGCAAAAATCATATTTGGAAGACCAGCACAAAGTATTCTTCTATATTTTGTTGCCTTCACTGGGTGTTCTCAAAGGAGCTTAATTCTACAGTAAGCCAGATGGACACCTGAGAGCTGCAGGGACGAAAGTTGAGATCCATGAGTACAAATGGCCTGGAGCTAGGAAGATTGTTACGTTTTCTTTTCCTCCAGTTGGTTTTTACTTTAAACCTTTATATCAGTGCTGCTGTTTGCCTGGACTGTGATTAGTTCCCTTTATGCTCCCATAGACTTCAAAGGGAATTAGACCATGTTCTAAAGGACATAATGTTAAGGTGTCAAAGATGCCTACTGCTTCCCCTGTGGAAATCAGTAGGAATGAAATACTTAGCCCATGTGTGAATTTCTGGGAATTCTGCTACATTCCTAAAAGCTTTTTTTAACATTTGTATCCATACATATATCTGGCTCTGATAGTTTCCTGGCCTAAATTAAATTCTTCTGTGGTTAAGAATGAAACCCCTTTGTGGGTCTGCATCTTTAGTCACAACATTTAGCCCATTCACTACTTTCCCATTTTCTATATTATCTGTGGTGGCCAAAGTTATATTTTTCAAGATGAGTGTATTACAAGCCCTTCTTAAGTCTATTACACGACTCCAGTTTTCCCTCGTTACTTCCTCCCTCACCTCCACTTAGATTTTCTTACAGCTTCTCTTTTCCTGTTGAAGTAGAATTTTTTTAATAACTACAAGACTCATCTGCACTGAAGGTGAAGTTGTATTATAGCAGTCAAACTTGATTTTGATTCTGACAGGGACCAGTTCAAGGTTTTGAAGATCTTTGCATGAACTTTGCCAGATAAATGTGAAAAATTAACACTGGGACACCTGAATAAGAAGATATTGTATGGTCTTATTATATACACTGTCTCTCTCTGTATAGAAGAGCTAGCACAAGAGAGTAATCGTATGATAATATGATCATACGTATCATGTTATACATTACATGAATATACGCATATACTTCCTATATATACACACAAATATATCTGTAAGCAAATGCATATATATGAATATATACACATACCTCAGCTCTAATCACAACATAGTTCATTAATTTTGGTAAATGTATCTATTATGCCTCTGTAATGAAAAAAACCTCTCCACGACTGTTTAGAGGGAAACACTGGATATTGCCAACTTCGCTTTGCTGTACTGCAGGTGTTAATGCACTTAGAAGTGCTATACGTCTATGATTAAATTCGCCCTCAGGAAAAAAAGTAACTATTTGCTCTTCATTAGCATTTTTGTTTGATGGGATTCCACAATCCAGCCTCAGGAACAAATGAGGCATTTTCACTCATCACTGCAGATGCACCGTATTTGTCAAAGAGGCTTTTAAGAAATGCAAATTAAGCAAAAGCTATGAAAAGCCATGCAGATGGGGAAAAATCCTAAACTACTGATAAGAGTGCCACTCCTCTTTGGCAGAGTGCTCTCGTGGAAAACTGCATGGTGCAGGGCTTGAAGTCACCATCCTGGCTGCACTTGTCTGGCAGCTGAATGCTTGTGAGTTTTTAGTAATCTGTATGAAACAGGCTACTACTTTAAAGCGTTTTTTTGTGGCCATCACAGATTCACTCCACTAACCTATCTTGTAACCTTGGCAGAGAGGGCATTTTGTGGTAAGATAAAAGCTGACCAGCTCCTTTAGCCCCAAGAGTGGATTTCCAGACCACATTATGAGCATAGTGTGGTGAATTTTTTATGGCAGAACATCTCTTCAGACATAATGCATTCAGGCTGAGAGGCTGTTAATCCATCCACTGTCATGAGCAATGTGTTTGTTTAATTATGTTCCCAGGCAAATAGAGATCTCATCTGGCTGAGTCCCCATTCCCTCCTCAAATCTGCCCTCCCCTAACCCCATGTATTAGTGACGGAAAAGCTCTTAAATGTGGCTAGGTATCTTCTTCAAAGAGTCATTTGCTGTAAAAATCCACAAACTTCATCCTGGATAACATGGTGCTTGGATTATTAAGGAAAGACTGAGTGAGGATTTGAAGATGATGGGAGTCATGAAATAAAATTTCTGGGAAATGTTAATGTTTCCGTATATGTCTTACTTCTCACCAGAAAATTCTAGGAGAATATGAAGTTCAGAAATAAATACCAACTAAAGATTGCAGAAGCATTTATTTCCCAGGTAAAAGCAGTCTTCTTATTTTATGTAGTAAATGATATATTGTGGTATATTGTATAGAGGATGATATATTAATAGGCCTGAAAAGTCTAAACAAAAGAAGTTAGAAGTGAAAGTATTTTTATGTTATCAGAACAGTTCCTTGGAAATATTTACCCCAGAGGATTTCAGTGGAACAGATTCATTCATTCAAAATATTCCCATTTCAATTAAATCGTGTTTTCTGATGGAAACACTTTTTCCTCATTTTTTTTAATCACCTCTTTCCAGTATTTTGTTAAACCTGAAAGCATATTGCTTAATCTTTTCATAATGGAGGGAAAAGCTCAAGTCCCAGACGCATTTTTTTTGGTTAAACTTAGAGTTACTTATAATATTTCTTAGCACATTGTGCACATTCCTTGTCAGAAAGCTATTGAAATTAGTATTTTTTTAAGCTATTGCAGACAAATTTTTATTCAATAAAACTCTACTCAGTAACTTTAAACACTTCATCTCAATTTTATGTAAGTTTCACACAGGTAATTTCTGAATTCCTTGAAAAATTTCACAGATTAAGCATCCAAGCCGCTATTTCTGTTGCCCGCCATAGCTATACATTGCCAGACAGAAATTTAATACTGTGTTGCTAAATGTTTCCTTTCATCACACTCTCATGAAATATTGATAATATGCCCTGAAGAGGTCAGGCCTTTTTCCTATGCCGTATATTTTTTCTGTGAAGCTGTCATAAAATTATTTTTTCTTAATTTATTATCTCATAGGTAATATCCTGGGCCCACTGTTCATAGTTTATGCATGCATACTGTTTTCTTTTATGAGGCATGGTTCAACACTCCTGCAAGGCCATGTGAATGGCACAGAGATGAGGGAAGAGAAGCCATTTGAAGAAGCTGCCGACTGGTTTGCTTTCCTCATCTGAGCTGTTTGTTCCCATTGACTTCCCAGTTTGTTTTTCCACTGGCTCATAAGTACCCATGGCACTGCAGAGTCACTGAAATTAAGGGTTATTCTGGGGAGGGTCCTTATTTTAACCATATGTGTGCAGTATGGTGTCATAAGCTACTCCTTCTGTATCACTGAGGGGTTGAGGGAGAGGAATCAGCAGCAGGATGGATGGGAGATGAATGTAACTTGGATCGGAGCAATCCCAGACACAGCTACAGGTTGGGCAGAGAAGAGATTCAGAGCAGCCCTGCGGAAAAGGACTTGGGGGTGTTGGTCGATGAGAAAATGAACACGAGCCAGCTTCAGTGTGCGCTCAAAGCCCAGAAAGCCAACCGTATCCTGGGCTGCATCAAAAGGAGCTTGACCAGCACGTCAAAGGAGGTGATCCTGCCCCTCTACTCTGCTCTCATGAGACCTCACCTGGAGTACTGTGTGCAGTTCTGGTGTCCTCAACATAAAAAGGACATGGAACTGTTGGAACAAGTCCAGAGGAGGGCCACAAGGATGATCAGGGGACTGGAGCACCTCCTGTATGAAGAGAGGCTGAGAAAGTTGGGGCTGCTCAGCCTGGAGAAGAGAAGGCTGTGTGGAGACCTCATAGCAGCCTTCCAGTATCTGAAGGGGGGCTATAGGAATGCTGGGGAGGGACTCTTCATTAGGGCCTGTAGTGATAGGACAAGGGGTAATGGGTTAAAACTTAAATGGGGGAAGTTTAGATTGGATATAAGGAAGAAGTTCTTTACTTTGTGGGTGGTGAGGCACCGGAATGGGTTGCCCAGGGAGGTTGTGAATGCTCCATCCTTGGGGGTGTTCAAGGCCAGGCTGGACAAAGCCTTGGGTGAGATGGTTTAGTGTGAGGTGTCCATGGCAGGGGGGTTGGAACTAGATGATCTTAAGGTCCTTTCCAACCCTAACGATTCTATGATTCTATGATTCTAATATTCTATGATTCTATGATAACTTCTAAAGCTGCACTGCCCCTTAACTATGGCTTCAGGCAACTTTGATAATGTTATGGTCATTGATGTTTTGGAATATTAAAGGCTACGTATCAGGTATTCAATTTTTAGTTTTGAGTTTGACCAGTGTTAAGTAAAATGATAGAGGGTAAGGAAGCCAACCAACCCTGACTGCTTTGCTCAGACCTGATTAAAAGCAAACATTTGGCTGGTGCAAATCAAGGGGATCCCGTGATCTTTTGGAGGACGTAGAATGGTTTACTGAAAAGGAAGAATACAATGAAAAGAAACGTAGGTGACCAAGGCAGACATCATGAGATCCCCTGTTAGCTTCAAGGGGATAGAGATTTCACACTGGGCTCTGCTTCTTGCTCTGAAACAGAAATAATTAAGCTGGCTGGCATGTCTTCATTTACAACTTTTCCAAATAACTCCCTACATGCTTTCAGCAACTTAAAGAGATAATAAGCATGTGGATACAAGTCCTTAGTGACCCCAGAGAGCTGCATAATACAACTGAGGTGACTGGCTTTTTGCCACTTTTTGTGCTTATCCAGGCTCCAGGCTAGTATGTCTGTGAAACGTGTCTGTCTTTTGTCAGACAAAAAAGTGTTTACCCATTAAAAGGTGACTCTGCATTGGACTTCATAATAGATAAAAAAAAACCTCACTAATAAACAGACCAAAACTTGATGGTTGCTTAAGGACTAGTCAACATGTGTTGCACAGAAAGAAAGTAATGGGACCTTGCAAAGAGAAAGTAAAAAAAATAAATGGCTGGAGACTGAAGCCAGGCAAAATCAAAGCAGAAATTAGGTACAAAGGATTAACAAATTAGTGCATCAAATATCTTCTATTGTGAGTTTGTCCTTCCTGGCCTCTCAAATCTTTCACACTTAGGAAACATTTGTAAATACAGAACTAGGAAAAAGTGATCTGGGTTTATTAGAACTTGAAACTTTAACACAATGAATTTCGGTTTAGAATACTTCAGGAAAAAACAGATCAAACCAAAACAAAAAAAGCGCCCCAAAACCCAAAGCACTGTAAAACATTTTCACAAAGATAATTTTATGACAAAATAGTCTGAAATGGCATGCCAAAATGTTTGCGTGTCAGCTCTGCTGCTATGTAGCTTACAAATATGCTATTAGCAATTCTAGCACCTCATCCTAGCACTCGCTTTCATGCAAAATGAGTCTTGCATACAAGATGTACACACATGTCTTTTTGTGACATAGCAATGTTGATTTAAAAACTGGAATTCACAGTAACCCAATAAAAATGAGGGCTGTAAATTAACTGGGCATAATGTAGTCTTTGCAGCTCTCCAGAGCCCTTGAATACATACAAAAATAAATGGGGAAGAAATGCCAGTGAAAAGAAACAGCCTTTTCTTCAGATGGTCTGAATTTCTAATTGAAAATTTTGGCTGTCATTAGTTGGCAGGAGCATGGAATACACAGTGTGAAAAGTCAATAAATAAGTCTAATACATGGAAAAAAATGCCTTACTGGAGAAGTTGATGGACATCATCAGTTTTAGAGTTACACATCCTGCTTGTTCCAAATCCATTTCTAGCACTTTAGTGCTAGCAGTCCACCAAATTGACAAGGACCTACTCAGTTCAGGTTTCAAATTAGAAGATACAGAGATACATCAGTACTTAATGTCTCTCCAGTTTGCATAGCTGGTAGAAGCCCAATATTTGTAAAAATAATGTTGAAGAGAAAACACGCATTTTGTTCTGCAACACTAATAGGCTGTGCCAGGGGTATTTTAATGGCTTGGAAAAAGTTGGTGTACAAGAAGAGACAAATTAAAAAGAAGCCTTACAAAACATACCTGAATCATGGCGACACTTCGCATTCATCCAGTGCTGTTTTATTTAACAATTCACAGTAACTGTATTTTAGACTATTTTGTTCTTAGCCTCAGGGGAATTCTCTGCTTACTTCTACAATACAAAATGAATATATTTATTTAGATAGTGAGTCCTCCAGGGGCAAAGGCTGTCTCTTACCATGTCTCTTTTGCTGCCCTGGCACAGTGGGTTTTGTCTTGAGGATGGTGTAAATACAAACAAGTACCATATTTGAAAGCCAATAGATACACTGTAATCACCCACTTTGATCTCCGAAACAAAATGGGAAGAATTCAGGACTATCCAAGTCCTCATTGCTTGGAAACAAATGTGAACTATATAGTGGAAGGAGTTTAATGGCTTCCTACATAACGGAGTCATTCATCACTAATGAGCAGAATATGAATCCTTTTGTATTCATTCCACAACTCCAAGCCACTCACTAATAACAATAATGAATAGTATTTCCAGAAGCAAGTGAAATATATTTTACTTCTTTTCATTTAATGCTCAGAAACTCAGCAGTGGTTTTGTATGAAATTTTGTGGTCACATCAAGCTCTATTTTCAATTGTCTTTAAACTAAAGCTATACACCCAGATTCCATCTGAAAGTCTGTATTCGATGGGTCTGGTGGGAGAAATGGGAGAAAGCCCAACTCATGGGTTTAGGAAGCCAAGGTCGTTTGGTAGGTCCAAGACCCCACTCTAGATAACAAACTAAATTTTTTAGATAACTTTTAGTTCTGTCTGTACACAGCTTCGATCTGCTTTACTACTTTCAGATTTTAAGTTCTTAATTGGTCAGTTGCTGAGGTGAGTAGCTCGGGAGAGGACGCCTTCAACACCGGAGCGGAGGAGAGATCAGCGTCCGGGAGCCTCAACTCAGAGCTGCGAGAGCCACCGAGGGAGCCTCAAGTCCTCGACAGGACCTGCCCGGGAGCCGGCAGCTCAGCTGACGAGAGCGAGCAGCTGACGAGAGCGGGCAGCTGACGAGAGCGAGCAGCTGACTCACACGGGGCGGAGCCAGGAGCAGCGGCACCAGCCCTGAGTGGGTAAAAACCTGCCCAGGGAGCGCGGCGAACGGAGCGGGTGGAGGCAGTTTGTGCGGGCAGGCGGGCGGGATGGTGAGCGCTCGGCGTATGAGCAGGGCCCGGTCCGGGAGCTCTGCTCTGGCTGCCCCGGTGGTGGCCAGCGGAGGCACCCAGACAGAGCCGGTGAGAGGGGAGGCTGCAGTGCAGAGCTCGGTGTGTAGAGAGGAGAGTGCCTGCACTGGTCTGGTGAGGGGAGGGTGCACAATGGGCAGGGCTGCACTCGGAGCTCCCTGGTGGAGGTGCTCCTGCAGCAGGGGCTGAGCTGCGGGATGCTGTCAATAGACTATGAGATGTCAGGGAAGCTGAGAGGAAGCAGGAATGCTTGCTCCTGGCCCAAACTGTGCAGGGGCCTCGAGCTTCACCTCTACCTCATGAAGGAAAGAAGGAGGCCGTTAACCTGGGAAGCTGGGAATTAGTGACAAAAAAAAAAAAAAAAAAAAAAAAAAAAAGAAGGAAAAGGACAAACAAAAGCAAGGGGCTTCCCCCTAAATCCCCTGTCCCCACGCAGAACCGCTTTGCTGTCCTGCAGGGGGCTAATGAGGAAGCGCACTCGAGCCAGAAGCAGCCGGCTGATGCACTGGTAAAGAAGATCTCTACTGGTGCTGCCAGGAAAAAGCGGCGGGTCGTAGGAGTAGGGGACTCTACACTGAAAGGGACAGAAGCACTCGTCTGCCGGCCAGACCCCGTCTCAAGGGAGGTGTGTTGCCTACCGGGGGCATGGATCAGGGATATGGCAGAGAGGCTGCCTGCTCTAGTAAGTCCCACGGACTATTATCCACTCCTGGTGATACATGTGGGTGCTAGGGATATAGATAGTAGTAGCCTGGGGAACATAAAGAAGGACTACAGAGCCCTGGGGGAGGTGGTTAGGGGCTCTGGAGCTCAGGTTGTCTTTTCATCAATTCTCCAGGATACGGGGAGGACCTAAAAAAGCTAGGAGGATTAGCCAGGTTAATAAATGGTTAAAAGGGTGGTGTCATAGTCAGGGGTTTGGGTGCCTTGAACACGGGACCCAAGCTTGTAGGCCAGGTCTAGTGGGGGCTGGTGGATCTGGTCTGATAAAGAAGGGAAAGAGCAGTTTTGGTAGGAGGCTTGCCAGACTGGTCAAGGAGTCTTTAAACTAGATGTGTGGGGGCATCATTCCATCCCAACACACCCAGTCAGTTGCCAGAACCTATAATAAATGCTCAGAGCAATGTAGAGATATCCCAGCCACTCCAGCCAATGAGCCAGCTTCATTTGGAGTTCGGCTCAGATGCCTCTATACAAATGCCGGTAGCATGGGGAACAAACAAGAGGAATTAGAGATGTGTGCACGTCTACGGGAGTATGATATAATAGGCATCACAGAAACATGGTGGGATGGCTCCTATGGCTGGAGTGTTGGAATGGAAGGTTACAGGCTCTTTAGGAAGGACAGGCCTGGCAGGCGGGGAGGGGGAGTTGCCCTTTATGTTAGGGATAGGCTGGAGAGTATGGAACTCTGTCTGGAAACAGGTGAGTAGTCCACAGAGAGTTTGTGGGTCAGGGTTAAAGGGAATATAGCTATGGGAGACATTACTGTGGGGATGTGTTACAGACCGCCTGATCAAGGAGAACCTGCGGATGAAGCACTCCATAGACAGATAGGAAGAGCCTCATGCTCGCAGGCCCTTGTTCTCATGAGTGACTTCAACCACCCTGACATCTGTTGGAAGGACGGTACGGCCCGGCACAAGCAATCCAGGAGGTTCCTCGATTGTGTAGAAGACAGCTTCCTTCTGCAGGTAATAGAGGAGCCGACAAGGAGAGGTGCCATGCTTGACCTCGTGCTCACCAACAGGGAAGGGCTTGTTGGAAATATGACTCTCCAGGGCAGCCTTGGATGCAGCAATCATGAGATGGTCAAATTTGAGATCCTCAGGACAGTGAGAAGAGCGTGCAGCAAGCTCACTGCCCTGGACTTCAAAAGAGCAGACTTTGGCCTCTTCAGGAATCTGCTTAGGAAGGTTCCATGGGATACAGCCCTAGAGGGCAGAGGGGCCGAAGACTGTTGGTTGATATTCAAGGATCACCTGCTACAAGCTCAGGAGTGTTGCATCCCAACCAGAAGGAAGTGCAGCAGGAGGGCCAGGAGACCTCCTTGGATGGATAAGGAGCTCCTGAGGAAAATTCAAATGAAAAAAGAGGCTTATAAAGGTGGAAGCAAGGACAGGTGGCCTGGGAAGAGTACAGGGATGTTGTCCAGGAAGCTAGGGACTAGGTTAGGAAAGCTAAGGCCCAGTTAGAATTAAACTTAGCTAGAGGTATTAAAGATAACAGGAAGGGTTTCTACAAGTACATAGCAAATAAAAAACAGACTAGGGAAAATGTAGGCCCCCTCAGGAAGCTCTGAGGAGAACTGGCTACCCTGGATTTGGAGAAGGCTGAGGTTCTGAATGACTTCTTTGCCTTGGTCTTCACTGGCAAAGGCTCTGACCAAACCATCCAAGTCTTGGAAGGCAGATGCAGGGACTGTGAGAATGAAGATCTTGCATCCACTGTAGGAGAGGAACTGGTTTGAGACCACCTTAAGAACACGAACATGCACAAGTCCATGGGACCTGATGAATTCCATCCGGGGATCTTGAAGGAGCTGGCGAATGAAGTTGCTAAGCCACTGGCCATCATATTTGAGAAATCATGGCAGTCAGGTGAAGTTCCCAACAACTGGAAAAAGGGGAAATATAACTCCCATTTTCAAGAAAGGGAAAATGGATGACCCAGGGAATTACAGACCAGTCAGTCTCACCTCTGTGCCTGGCAAAATCCTGGAGCAGATTCTCCTGGAAGGCATGCTAAGGCACATGAAAATCAACAAGGTGCTTGGTGACGGCCGGCATGGCTTCACCAAGAAATCCTGCCTGACCAATTTGGTGGCCTTCTATGATGGGGCTACAGAACTGATGGACAGGGGTAGAGCAGTTGATGTCATCTACCTGGACTTGTGCAAAGCATTCCACACTGTGCCACATGACATCCTTGTCTCTAAATTGGAGAGACATCAATTTGATGGATGGACCACTCGGTGGATAAAGAACTGGCTGGATGGCCGCACACAAAGAGTTGTGGTCAATGGCTCAATGTCCGGCTGGAGACCAGTAACGAGTGGTGTCCCTCAGGGATCGGTGTTGGGACCGGTCTTGTTCAACATCTTTGTCGCTGACATGGACAGTGGGATTGAGTGCGCCCTCAGCAAGTTTGCCGATGACACGAAGCTGTGTGTTTCCGCTGACGTGCTGAAGGGAAGGAATGCCATCCAGAGGGACCTTTACACACTTGTGAGGTGGGCTGATGGCAACCTCATGAAGTTAAACCGTGACAAGTGCAAGGTCCTACACCTGGGTCAGAGCAATCCCAGGCACAGCTACAGGTTGGGCAGAGAAGAGATTCAGAGCAGCCCTGCGGAGAAGGACTTGGGGGTGTTGGTTGATGAGAAAATGAACATGAGCTGGTTTCAGTGTCCGCTCAAAGCCCAGAAAGCCAACCGTGTCCTGGGCTGCATTAAAAGGAGTGTGACCAGCAGGTCGAAGGAGGTGATCCTGCCCCTCTACTCTGCTCTTGTGAGACCTCACCTGGAGTATTGTGTGCAGTTCTGGTGTCCTCAACATAAAAAGGACATGGAACTGTTGGAACAAGTCCAGAGAAGGGCCATGAGGATGATCAGGGGACTGGAGCACCTCCCGTATGAAGACAGGCTGAGAAAGTTGGGGCTGTTCAGCCTGGAGAAGAGAAGGCTGCGTGGAGACCTCATAGCAGCCTTCCAGTATCTGAAGGGGGCCTATAGGGATGCTGGAGAGGGGCTCTTCATTAGAGACTGTAGTGACAGGACAAGGGGTAACGGGTTAAAATTTAAACAGGGGAAGTTTAGATTGGATATAAGGAGGAAATTCTTTACTGTGAGGGTGGTGAGGCACTGGAATGTGTTGCCCAGGGAGGTTGTGAATGCTCCATCCCTGGCAGTGTTCAAGACCAGGTTGGATGAGGCCTTGGGCGATATGATTTAGCATAAGGTGTCCCTGCCCATGGCAGGGGTGTTGGAACTAGATGATCTTAAGGTTCTTTCCAACCCTAACTATTCTATGATTCTATGATTCAAAGGGTCACAGCTTCAGATTAGCAAGAATCCCTACAGTTACTGAAGGTCCCTGAAGGGTTTTGAGCTGGAGATCAGCACCTGCTTTGCGGCTTTCACTGGATTTACTCTTCAGCCATCTAAAAAGTAAGAAATGCCTGAGTAAAAACCCCAAAATGGTCAACTCTATTTCTTGCAGGAAACTTCTGTTTCCTGCAATATCTTCCAAGTTCATCCAAAAGCTTTTCACTAGACCCTGATCCTTAAGCAATATAAATCAGTGCAGCTTCACCACTGATCTTAAAGAAAGAACCTGGATCTAACAGCTGTTGAGATTCAGGCCTGTTCTTTATGTTACAGAGGCTCTATTTACATTTGCAAATAGTATGGTGCATGGGGTAGGAAGAGCATGGATTTCAATCTACAGAGTGAAGAAGGGATACAGAGGAACCAGTGCTCATGCTGTGTTGTACTTTGGGTCAGCTTTTCCCATAGAGTGAAAACCCAGTAGCAGTTGGCATACATACAGGTGCTGCTCGAGGGTTAGCATACGACAGAGTGCTGGGTGCTTCTGGTTTAGTTTCATCTTAAAGGATTCTAGTTTAGATGCTTCAAGACTATACCAACATGCAGGCCAAAGCATGTTTAGGTGAAATGACTGGGAAATCTGTTTCAAAAACACAGTCCCAGTATGAACAAACATGAATCAACAGCATGAATCAACATAGTAAGTCTAGGGCATTCTCTTAGACCACATAAATTTACCCTAATTTTGAAACATGACCTTCAGGACTGCAGCAACTATTCATGTTATTATAATCTTGAATAGTCTTAAATAACTGGCCTGGATCAATTATAATCTTGAATATGTGGCCTGTATCAGCAATAGTGTAGCCAGCAGGGCCAGGGAAGTGATCATCCCCCTGTACTCAGCACTGGTGAGGCTGGACTGTGAATCCTGCGTTCAGTTCTGGGCCCCTTGCTACAAGAGTATTGAGCTGCGGAGCAGGTCCAGAGAAGGGCAACAAAGCTGGTGAAGGTCCTGGAGAACAAGTCTGATGAGGAACAGCTGAAGGAACTGGGGTTGTTTAGTCTGGAGAAGAGAAGCCTCAGGGGTGACCTTATCACACTCTACAACTATCTGAAAGGAGGATGGAGTGAGATGGAGATCAGTCTCTTCTCCCAAATAACGAGCGATAGGACAAGGGGTAATGGCCCCAAGCTGGGCCAGTTTCTTCACCAAGGCTGCTCAGGTATTGGGAGACGGTGCCCAGGGCAGTGCTGGAATCACTGTCCCTGGTATTGTTCAAAAGGCATGTAGATGAGGCCCTAGGTGACATGGTTTAGTGGTGGTCTTGGCAGTGCTGGGGACTTGATAATCTTAAAGGTCTTGGTAGTACTGGGGACTTGATGATCTTAAAGGTCTTTTCCAATCTTAAAGGTCTTTTCCAACCTAGCTGATTCTATGATTCTAAGACCACTTTGACCTACAGCTATACAAATGTAATCTTCTTTCTGCATTTTGAGCATTTTTGAGGCAATCATTTGCTCATTTAGGAAACTCTGATTTTCATATTATCCAAGGATGTGCAACATGCAATATTACAATAACGTGTTATCTCGCTGCATCTTACTAAGGGCACAGGGCGTAGTTTCAGACTGAGGGTACCTGCTTTAAAGCCTACAATTAGGTTGAGAGAAGACTGCCAGTGCCTTAATGACAATAAAGTTTTCTCCTAGTAAATATTGTTTCACCATGCTAAAGTCCTCTTGTAAGCAGAATGGATGTCTTTAAACTATTGCTGAATTAATCAAACTAAGTTTGGGTCCCCTTATGCTTTAAGTTTTGAATATAACAAAGGCAGAATGCTTTGCCAAAACTAGACTTCCAAAACATGCAGACATAGCACGTGCTATCTAATATTTCCAAGCATTACATTTTTATACCTTAGACAAGCCAGAAAAGATAGACAAAAAGCCAAACAGTGAGGGATAAAACAAAGATATTCTGAGGAAGCTGAACATATTTTATATATTTATATAATATCCTGCTTAAATAAAATGTCCTTCAGTCTAAGCTTGGCAAAAGAATGAGTACTGGTTTTATTTCTATTGCTGCAGCATCTGGGAGGCATCACTATTGTGTTAAAACAAACATAACTCTAAAGAAATTTTGCTTTGGCTGAACATATTTTATTCAGTAGGTTAGGGAAATTTACTGCTAAGTGTCACACAGCTAATGCAAAATATCTAAATCTCTCAGCTGTCCTAGCAAAGCTTAGTTTTATGTTTCAGAATACAAATTTCAAGGCTGAGAAAATTTATCATGGGCAGACTGAAATCCAGAACAGCAACGTGAAAATAAGAAAATAATTTTGGGGGAATACAGGAAGTGATTTTTTATTGTAAATATTTTTCAGCGGAATCTTCATTTAAGGAATGTGTTTAAATGTCTCAGGAGAAGTTGAAGGTACTAATGCTTCTGAGCAATTCTTACATAAGCCTCAGAGGGACATGGAGTATTATCTCTTATTCCTACTACATGTCCATTGAAGCACAACAGAAAGACTTGTAGAGACGTTGTATAAGATATCAAATGAAAGAAAAACAAAGAAGACAGGCCTTTGCCACAATGTTTGTAGCAACCAGGTATATAGGGGATCAGGAGAAAAAGTACAACAATCCCCTCTTTTTAAGGGAGGAACAGGAAGAAACAAAGGACAATATCCTTATGGGTACACAGATGCCTGTCTTCAAATTATTTCAGTTTAGTTGTGTACATAGGCAGGAAACATACTGGTGACACACAGTTTTTAAATACAGGCAGCCTCCATTTTCTAATCTGTCTTCTTACCAAGTAGGTCTAAGACACATCCTGATTCTTCCCTCACTGCAGACAAAAAGGGCAAGCAGGAATATGTCACTGGAGTACTGTGATATTCATGTTGGCAGGGGCATGGAAGTGCTGGTGAGAAAGAAACTGAATACCTAGAGCAGATGCAGAACTTTGGATTTTTAAGTCTTTTAAAGCTCACAGGATGGTACAATGAGGGAGGAGTAGCTGCCGCAGGCTATCTTGTTGAGGAGGGGGCTGTGTCTAAAGCAAGCTGCCTAGCAGACAACTTCACAGAGCTAGAGTAGGAAATCTGGTGCACAGGGGTAAATTTCACCCCCACTTTCATGCACTGCCTGCCATTCATGTAGGTCCCACTGTGAACACTGTCAACACTTTAAACTTTTGGGTGATGCTTCTGGATGATGTGGGCTTGCAGTGAGAGACATGCTACACCCCTTCCCTTTGAAGCCAGGTGACTGTGCAACAAGATGTTCAAGATTTACGTAAAGAGAGGGAAGAGAGGGTGCTGCTCACAAGCTTGGTGTAGTGGGCACTTGCATTGAAGAAGATGATCTCTGCTTCAAGGAGACTTTCAGCATCCGCCAAAGTTGGTAGCACAGTTGCATTTTTCAAGGAGCTCTGTCCTGCTAGTTTTGTGTTCAGCATGCTGAATAGACCTGCTGGGTAAACTAGCCAAGGAACAGCCATGACCAGGTACAAGGAGGTGCTGAGCCACTCAGAAGCCAGAATCAGCTCTATGTATTGGCACTTCTCTGCATGTGGAGACCTCCACATTACAAAAAGAGGAGGCCCTGGCAAGCTCATGCACATCTAGGTTTAGGTAGTAATTATAATGCTTATTTTCAAGATTATGATTTTGTTCTGTAGCCCTTTTGTTTTAGGCACTAAAGTTCCTTATTAGAGTTGGCCCCAAGGGACTTGCCCAAGGTTGTGGAGCAGCAGTTTATAGGAGAGCCAGATCTTCTCAGTGCCAGTCACAGCAGAGGATGTGGTCATGGATATGCAGTAAGGTGTCCATAAAACTGTGGTGACCTCTGATGAATCAGTGTTTTTGCTCTCCAGATTCCACCATGTCAAAAAATTCCAGATTCTGCTTGTACAGGAATGAGAAAGATTTTTACCCAAACCAGTGTATATATTTTGTGCATTCACAGGTCAGGAATCCTCTTTGTCCAGCCTGCCTACATTATGCAGTAACACAATACATTGGATTTCTGTGAGATAAGCCACTGTCAGCTTTATTAAGGAAGAATTTTGCCTTAGAGATTAATGCAAGCAGCAAGCCATTTTGAAACACCAGTAGATGGATTGTGGGAATGAACGTTTAAGTGCAGCTTGTTCAGGCTTGTGCTGGTATTTGGTGCTGAAAAGAGATTTTAGTGATGTCTGTGGGAAACTTCAAATAACAGCTTTAGGAATTTGCCTTACAATTAAGCCTGGAGAAAATACCCTGGAATTACAAGGTATTTTCCTTTCAAAATAATCACATGTTAATCATATATATTATAATGAGTAATATCATTCTTCACTCAGAAAATTCAATTTCTGTATTTCTAACAATTGAATCTGGGCTTAAATCACAGGTAGAAAATACTATTTGCAGTGATTTTCTGTTGCTTTTCAGTAAGAAGGGCTTTTTTCATCTTTGTTGGAATGAATAAGACAAAAATATATATGTGCTCAGGAAATGTATCTGTTTTGCCTGTCACTCAGAGTGGAAAGGAAAAAAGCAAGGAAATTTATTGGAAGAAAAAAGCCAGCAATTCCAATTCAAATCAGTAAAATATATCTTACAGTTTAAGCACGGGATTCAGATAATTCAATGATCTTTTACAGTGTAAGCACCTACCTTGGAGCCAGTTATCTTTTTTCCAAACAGTAGAGTGAACTAAACACTTTTAAGGTGCAAAACTGCAACCCATTTTAGATATTTAGTTTACAAAGAAATTAATTTGTCCTTCCTTTCTACTGACCATCAATAATGTAAGTAGGCATCTACCTTTAATCTGATGAATTCTATTTTAATTGACTAACAAAACCAAGCTCTTTGGGACTTTTTGCTCTTTGTGAAGTGTGGATTTTGCCCTTCCTTCCAGGCTTATTTGAACAGTTTTAGTTGAGCTTTCTTCCTCTTACATGTGTCCATATTTTCACCTCTGCTCTCCTTTTATCCTGGCGAGTTCCTGTGCTTTATGACAGTTCTGGCTGGGTTTGTTCTTGTTTAGATGCTACTTGTTTAGATGCTTGAAGGTATCTGTGTAGTTGTGAGGTGGTGCAACAAAGATGCAACCCTTCTAAATTAAGCTTCTTTATCTAATGGGGCACACATCAAGCTACCAAGATCACAGAGAAATGGATTTGAAGGCTGAGATGATCTTCTTGAACCTTGTGTTCCCATATTCCCACAAAAGCATCTGATACAGTCAGCACCGAACTTGATACAAAAATCCCCTTAATTGCAAATTCATGAGTAGTCATACTGCCATTAATGACATGAACTAAAGCTAGCCACATGTTTGTCAAGGGCAATTGCAGGTCATGAAAGTATAAAATGAGTTTTTTCATAAGGTAGACATATTTGTGTAATTGTAGGTATTCTATAACTTCTGAATTATTTGCTAGAAAAGTTATAATGGGGCTCATAATTTTTCCTGGAATATTTTGTAGGTCCCTACAGAAGTAAAAACAAATACAAGAAACCTAGAGAATTCACCTGGTTTCATACTAAACCTAAGGAGCCCCAAAGAGATTTTAAACACCATCTGGATGAAACCAGTTTCACTCCCTATGTGAATTCCCATTGACTCAAAAGGATGATGGCATCTGGGTTACCTGTCCTTTAATATCTTTGTGTAATGAGTGTGCATACAAGGCATAAAAAAAAAAAAAGGAAGAACACCAATAAGAGGAAAGAGAACAAATCAGAATATTGCTTGAATTAATTTTGAAGATGTTGAAGCCTCTTCCCATGATATGAAAGGGGTGAGGCAGCAGGAGATGTTATGTAGGCGTTGCTAAGCCTCTGCTTTCAAAGGAGTATAATTCCTCTGGTTTAAGTGCCACAGAAAGCAGTCAAAAACTTTCAGTCTGGAGCAGACCCCTTAGGCCCTGTAAATGGTAAGGGTATGCTCAGCACAGGACACAATTAGCGATGCAGAACTGAGTGACACTGTGGTCCATTGGGCAGCATGAGGGAAAGGAGGATGTCTTTTATATCACCTTCTAAATGATGCCTGGAACTCTTAC
This sequence comes from Pezoporus wallicus, assembly GCF_028554395.1. Taxonomy (NCBI): domain Eukaryota; kingdom Metazoa; phylum Chordata; class Aves; order Psittaciformes; family Psittacidae; genus Pezoporus; species Pezoporus wallicus. The sequence goes on from NW_026635420.1 coordinate 211,946, forward strand.
TGTTTAATCATGAATTATAGCCATTGAGTTTGACAGAATCAGTGTATTTTGGTGTCTGAGATCCAACTGGGAATCCTCATATAAGGTAAGAGTTTATGTAACTTCGCAATAGCTAAGTAATAGCTAAGGTGAAAACCTCCGAAAGTATGCTCCTTTACAAGCAGATGCTTTCAAGTTTTCACTTCCTGCTTATATGTTCCAAAGCTGTGTGCTGTCACAGGGAAGGAAGTGCTGTTAAAGTCTGAGAACTGGTACCATCCCCCACCACTAAGTGTTTTTCTGCTTTCTTGAACAGTAGTTGGAGAATCGGGAGGTGAAACATTAAATTTTGTTAATACTTTTGGTTGGTTATCCTTTCCATTTTGATATTGTATCTTGTATCTGTCACTTTTATAGATGTACATAAAATTGGTTTAAGGAACAGATTCAATTTGGCATTCAGTTTTTATCCAGTTTCTCATAAATCATACAGAGTATGTATCAGTTTTAAGAGGAAAAGGCACAGATGTCCAAGACATGAATTCCTTTCAGCTCATAAATTCTCCTGGAAACCTGGCTTGTAATAATGTGGGCATACAGTTTCCACTTCTATTATTCTCCAACTTTGATTAAGCCTCAGACCAAACTTTAAAATCTGATTTACAGAGGTCATGAACTGCATCTATTTATTAATTTTCTCAGAAAGCCAGCATTACTAAACCTGAAAGATTTTTCTCTATCTTTGATTACACTGATAAAGAGGACAATATTGCTCAACATAGATGAGATTAAGGGGAAGATTCAGTTTCCTAAATTAGCTATGGAAGTTTGAACCTGAAAACTGCAGCACAACTGATTTCTGGCAGAGTTGTGGTATCAACTTGCATTTAGGTGCACCCAAGTTATATCATCATTCTTTTGGGTTTGTTTTTTCTCACAACAGTTTTCTCATCCCTTAGGCAACTTTTAGAAAACTTCACTGGCTGAGAATTATAAATTACTCTGCTCAGGAACCAAACCAGTACAGATCTCTTAAGGGTGGGTATTGGAGAAAGGACATCTTCTCCCAGGAAGATATCCTTGATATGACAGCTCTCTGTCTGTACCAGGACAGTTTTTACCCACAGACCAGGTCTGACCATAATTTCTGAGACTGAATTGATATTTCTGTTGTTTGTGGACGAATGGGACATTTCTTTTACAGAAGCAGTGTTGGTTTCATCACTGCTAACAAAATATTTTATCAGCCTTCTGAAACACGTGTGATGTTTAGTGCATATCTGAAGGAAAAATGGTCACTACTGAAATTTTTAAGAACTCACCAAAACTGTCAGGAAAAATCAAAGCATTTTAATAAAGTTGTATTGAAAAAATATTTTGAGGAGGGATCAATTAAAAGTTTTAATAAAAAATACATAATAGTGCTTTAATTTAAAACAAAACATGTCTGATAATGCATTTGAGGTTTGTGCAACTTAAATTTTGGATTTTGGATTATCTTAAATTTATGTGCTGCTTTAAGACATTGAAGATACTACTTTTTCTTATTCCCATGAAGTGAATAATCCTTTTACTGGTTAGCTATGAACTTCAAAAAAATCCTTCTTAAAGGCAAATCAACTGTTGGAGTTCCTCCATGTTTTATGAGCTCTTCATATATATACAGCACACTGATCTGGTACCTGGATTTCTTTGACCTGGTTTTGCAAGGCAAATTTATATATGTTTGGTTGAAGGCTCATAAAACTGCAGTAGTTTATATACAAAGAATTCTATCCATTAAGAACTTTCACTTCCATTTCACACAGAAATGATTGTGTGCTCTTTGATTTTTTTATTTCTTTTTAACCTCTTGAATGCTGTAACCAATGTTTTTTTACCTCTAATATACATCGTATGGGTGGAGGTTGACTTCCTGCTTTAAGAAGTAGCTGTGTTTTTTGGTGTAGGACAATGATCATGTTTTATTGAGCTGCTACGCTTGTTCTTTCTAAACTAGTATTTCCAGAATTATGGTCCTGACCTCAAGTCATGACACCTTGTCACTTTCTATTTGTGACTTTTACAAGGAATGCAAGCCCAAGCAGAATTCAATTGCAGAAATCAAGCTCACAGGTAGAAGTGAAATCAGGGTTTGCAAGGGAGGGAATATGACTGAACAGGGCAGTGTGATTCTATAAACACCACTAGCAGGTGGGTTTTTTTTCCCCTCTTCCTACTTTGAAGACTCAGTAGCAGCTTCTGTTTCAGCTAATTGTCTTTCAGAAAGATTTTCTGAGAAACTAAAGCCAGTCTATGATCAAGGACATACAGAAGCAGCAGAGAATAAAAACCTTTTCTCTCCTCAGCTTAGACAAGACAGAAGTTGTGAGATCAATCTGCCAAAAGCACACACTTGTCAAGTTTACCTGCTTACTCTTCCAGCATCTTTGTCCAAATTTCCTCTCAACAGGAAATCAAACGTTCTTAAAAGCGGTTCCTCTGTGGACTGGCTCTGGTGTTACTTGGCTGTGACACTCTGCTGATGACATTCATTACAACCAAAGGTTGTCAGTTTACAGCCTTTAGGCCATTTCCACCATGCCATTCTACCTTGCCATCACAAATCCAGATTAAAAACAATGCAATGCCAATAGTCTGGGAAGGCTCTAGAAAATTAAGAAGTTTATTTTGATAGACAGTGAATGCTCCTTTACTCACCTGGATTTAATTTAATTTTACTTATTTTTGGGACCCCTTCATTAAATGCAGTTGTTTTGAAATTAAACATGAATTAAGAGGTAAATGTCTCTGCCAACTCTGAAGTCCAGTGATATGTTCTTAATTAATGTGATGTACTGGTCTGTAGTTTACCATTTTTTCTGGTAACTTCAGGATTTGCAGTGTGGCTTATATCCAATGCAAAAAACATGTTAAAGACTAAAGTCAGTGTTCTTGCTTTATAGGTATTAGATCCATGGGATAAGTTAAGTAAAACCAACATCCACTAAACCAAACTTAAAATTATTGTTTCATGTTTTATGGACATAAAAATGTACATAACTTGAAGGCAAGTTGCATAATATAAATGTTAGGTTGTCTTTGCATTCCCAGTTCTTTGTCTTGCTTCAACTCAAAAGCTGGGAAGCCATTTAGAAGACAGGCAAAGATTCCCTTTGCATAACATTTCTAATGCTTCCAATGTGATGTAACTTACAGTGAAAAAGAAAGAGCAAAAGAAAGCAGGAAGTAGAGGATTTTTGATTGAGAAAGAGCATTTAAACAATCTGATATAGTGAGGACTGTAGGATAAATTGTACTTGCACAGTTTTTCCTAAGGAAGGAAGAATACCAGTTAAAGAATCAGTCCTAAAATCTTGTAACTGTAAACAGAATGTTGAGGTGAAGAGGTGTTATTTCCAGAGAAATGTAAATATTTAAGAGGTCTATTAAACATAGTAACACGCCCTTAGATAGAGGTAATGAGTTCAACAATGCTTGGAAAAACCTGTCTTGTGTGCTGTAAATTGATTGCACAGTTGTTTATGCGGTGCGTTGGCCAGTGGAGGAAGTCAGCTTACATTTATCCTGCAGTTTGCAGTTGGAAAGGGTCTTCCCAAACTTACAGAGGGTGGGTGAGTCTGCTGATGGAGTTCTGTAGTACCACAGGCTGTTCTTGAAGCATGCGAGTGATTAGATTAATTATATAGGCTTAGGTATTATTCAATTATAAAAACCAAAAAGAAGCTACTTAATTTCCACTGTGGCATGTCAATTATTTCTTTTCTAAAACAGTGGGTTTAACACCTCTGATTTGAAAATCATAGGCCTGATCATTTAGTACGCTATATATCTGATCAGGTCATCCTACTGTCCCACTAATGCCAAGAGAGAGATGAGGTGTGAGATCAGTGTAAGAGAGAGAAGATCTGGTACCATCAATACAAAAAAACCCCATACCTATTTAAGGTGCCCAACGACTATCACAAATTTCATCTTCCTCATGTTCTTTTAAGTAAGCTTTTTCTCCTGCCTGTGTTTTGTGGAGTAAAATGTGATGACTTAAAGCCAAAAGGCTGTAAAAGCAGAAGACACTATAAAAAAGCTGAAAATACTGGGGTTTAATTGACATTATTTTTAAACTGTTCATGATTTTGAAAGCAGAGATTAATGGTATCTCCTGTGAGTTTAGTTGTAAAAGTAAACAGCTCTGAAAGCTGTGCAAAATGTTCTCTGCAAACTTTCCTAATTTTGAAAACCTGTTTATGTAATGCCAATTCATTGTACATATTCTGCCTTTGTTTTTTTCTTCCTTTCGGCATATATGCACCTATTTCTGTGTTTACTCTGGTTAAAAATATTTCTATAAACGTATTTCATCCTTTACTCCTTTGGAAGATTTCCTATCCAGTCCTTGTCTGTATACATACCTGCTACATATTCAGTCAAAATAAACAGGAAACAAGAAAAAGAGTTAAAGATTCTGCTGTGCAAAACTGTTCATCTTTGCTATTAATGTAACAGCCAAAGCTATCAGGTCAGAGTATTATTTATATCTTTGAGTGTAGTCTATATCTGATCTTTGCTCTTGCCTGAAAGGGTTTTGTTTAAATAATCCCAGTAGTACAGATTCTCACATTCACAGTCCTCTATTTTAGTTCTCCTTTCAAGGGAATTACTGCAGTTTTAACCTGCCTCTTACTCTTTTTCCTAGTGCAAAGCTGTGTGATTACAGGGGAAGGGTGATGAAGCACATCAGCTCTGTCTCTTAATCTTCTTATAAACCCTAACAGATTCTGAAGATGAAATTTGGGAAATGTTAATTGTACGTGCAGAATTCATGTTAGGAAAATCTCTTTCAGAAAAAAAATATAGAGAAGAAAATATAGAGTGCACAGCCGGGCTGTTATGCAAGATGTTTATTTCCAACAAATATAGCCCAGTGGAAGCTATGCAGAAAATAGGCCAAAGCTGCTGAGTTGTGACATCGTACCATCATCAGAAAGGTCAAAGAAAACATTGGCACACTGAAAGCAGTAGAAATACTACTTGATACTACTAACCATTTTGCTCTACATTCAATATCTGCCTTTACCCTACATATTTGGAATAAAGCCACATAGTGGTAAGCAAGCCTGGGCTGTTTTAAAACTTCCAAAGAAACATGTTTGTGATAGCACATGGCAGCATAGCAACATGGCTGTGAGAACTACTCATTCTTTTGATGATGAAACTGAAAAACAGAAAAAAAAAAAAAAGGTAGAATGTGAAAAGTTGCATTTCACTAAAATCTGACTTTGGAATTTTGTCTTAAGAAATTGAAACATTCTGCATCCAGCATATCTGAATGAATCTACTGATTCCTTAAACAAATTAACTTTTTTTTTTCTCAGTAAGCTTAAGACAAAAAAAACATTAAAATGTCATTAAAATCTTTTTTTTTTTTTCTGTTGAATAACCTACTGATCAGAAACATTTCTTCAGCTCTCACTGTATTGTCAGGCTCAGAATGACACCAATGCAATGATGCTGTTCTGTTCTGTCACTGAGGAATCTTCAGTTTAGCCAGGCATCCCATTACTAAGTGCAAGGTCCTACACCTGGGTGGAGCAATCCCAGGCACAGCTACAGGTTGGGCAGAGAAGAGATTCAGAGCAGCCCTGCGGAAAAGGACTTAGGGGTGTTGGTTGATGAGAAACTGAACATGAGCTGGTAGTGTGCGCTTGCAGCCCAGAAAGCCAACTGTATCCTGGGCTGCATCAAAAGGAGCGTGACCAGCAGGTCGAAGGAGGTGATCCTGCCCCTCTACTCTGCTCTTGTGAGACCTCACCTGGAGTATTGTGTGCAGTTCTGGTGTCCTCAACATAAAAAGGACATGGAACTGTTGGAACAAGTCCAGAGGAGGGCCAGGAGGATGATCAGGGGACTGGAGCACCTCCTGTATGAGGGTAGGCTGAGAAAGTTGGGGCTGTTCAGCCTGGAGAAGAGAAGGCTGCGTGGAGACCTCATAGCAGCCTTCCAGTATCTGAAGGGGGCCTATAGGGATGCTGGAGAGGAACTCTTCATTAGGGACTGTAGTGATAGGACAAGGGGTAACGGGTTAAAACTTAAACAGCGGAAGTTTAGATTGGATATAAGGAAGAAGTTCTTTCCTGTGAGGGTGGTGAGGCACTGGAATGGGTTGCCCAGGGAGGTTGTGAATGCTCCATCCCTGGCAGTGTTCAAGGCCAGGTTGGACAGAGCCTTGGGTGAGATGGTTTAGTGTGAGGTGTCCCTGCCCATGGCAGGGGTGTTGGAACTAGATGATCTTAAGGTCCTTTCCAACCCTAACTATTCTATGATTCTATGATTCTACATTCACATGGATCGCCTCTTCTCATGTTATGACTAAAGTGAGGCATATATATGCTCAAGTACACAATAAATTCTACACAAAGTAAACATTTTTAGTTCAGATTTATTTTAGCTTTCATGCCTCTTCATACTTCTGGCTAGGTTTAAAAAAGCACCCAAACCAAAATCAGATAACTCTATTTGAAAAAAACGTTAGCATATAGACACAAATGCCTGAGTACAAAAAATAATTCTGACTAGTATCTTACATACTATTGAATGCCCATTTTTTAAAATTGATTTGGTTTTCTTACATGCTGTATATAACTGAAGCAAATACCAGGGGCCTTTTAAACGTTCATAGGTTGGTTATCCTGGCTTGGGTACAGAGAAAGGCTCTGTTTATTCATGTTTTATTCCCTGCCCTTTGTGAAGTAAGTTATTTCAAGAACAGAAAGAACATGGAGCCGATAGGCTAGCCTATAAGGAACACCAGTGACCTAACAGCATGCGGAGGTCAGGAGAGGATCCTCGAATTTTCAGGTTTCAAGCTGCAGCTGCTACACAGCCAAAGCCTCCTTCTGGCCAAAGTCAGCACCACTTGGGGGGGGGGGGGAGGCACCTATATAGTACGCACTAGATGCCTTGCTGCTGAAAAAGTCATTAAAAACATTTAATCTCTGATTTATTTTATTTTTTTCTAACCAGATTGGGTGACAGTTTTCTGTAGGCTCACAAACAGAAATTTGGAAACCAGCATTAAGCACAGATTGTATTTGCCTCAGCTTATGTATGCAGGGGAAGGAGAAAGCAACAAGGCTGAAAATTCATCTGACCAAGTGTAGGTACCTACAACACAGTTGCCATGTAGGCTGTTTGCTAGATTTATGGAAAGAAATAGACATTGCTAGAGAGCAGTTTTTCTCATCCTACAATAGACATCCCAAGCAGGATGGACAAATCATGCCAAAAAATGCCTTCTGCAGTGCTGCACAAGGTGCAAGAAGGAACCGTGGATGAATAAAACACGTGATCTGCACTGTAGGTGCCTAAAGTCAGATGAAATGAATCTCATCCCAAATCTCCTTTTGCATGTCCGTCCCTCTAGTACAAGGAGTCAACATGGCTTTTCACATGGAAACTTCTTTCAGGCATGTATTTTTGTGTGTGCTTGTATGGAGCCTGGCACAATAGAGACTACTTCAAGGCTTTGTTCATGTGGTGCAGCATCTACGCCCCATAGGTAGCCTGAAGTTTAATTTGTGATGGTAAATTTTTAGCTGAGTACTTCAAGGGAATGCAACCTGCTATTGCTTGCTTTACTTGCTGATGGGCACTTAGGCACATGAGATGAACTCACAGCCGTCTGCACGGTCATGGCTACAGGTCTGTGCTGCCTTTGCAAACCAGTTTGTGCTCTTGGGAGAACCTCAAGGCACATACTCATTGTTAGTAATTTTATAGCTTGTTTGTAGCTTTATACCTCCAGTAGCACACTTTCACAACTGAGGAATGGGACATGTAGATAATGGCACACAAATATTGATTTCGCCCCATGAAACCATCTGGCATTTAATTCCTAATGAGCTCTGCCCTTTCTTGTCTGCAATGTGAAAGTCAATGTCCAGGCCTGGTGCTGGGCTCTGAAGGCAGTAGGGGAGCTGCTTTCAGCCTCAAAACTGTTCAGATAGCTCAGCCTTTTCTTTTGCTACGTTTCTTCTTCATTACAGACTTCATACTTGTCCCGCAAAGGTTAAAACTTTGTATGCCAGGAAAACGAGTTCTTGATTTACTGTCATTTGCTTTATCTCTGTCCCTTGGCTAACTTCCAGTGGGATTTATTTGATTAGGATATAAATGAGACAAAATGGAATCATAATAGGCATTCAAACAAAACCAAACTTTGTCATGATTATTGTGTGATTTATAGCTGATATCCAGAGGACAGAGGAACACTAATCAAAAGAGGAAAATTTTGCACGTAAAAACCGGACAATCCTGATGCAATCAAAATTGAATCAAACAAATGACAATCCAAATTAGCCAACATCTATTTTTTTCTTTTTCTTCCAGTGAGTGAATTTCAACCTAGAAAGGGTTTGAGATTATTACAAATTTAGGTCCGCTGCCCCTTTTCCGCTTTAACTTAGTTTGATATCTTGAATATATTAATCTTGCCTCTGTCTTAAACCATGATGGCTCTCACCACACTCTTTGTATAAATAGCTGCCTTATTAAGGCTCATTCTGTGCTGAATTCCAATGAGGACAAGAGCTTACTGCTTTTTCAGTATGTGTGAATTGTGTGTTCACAAAAGAAAAAGCTTTAAATCAAACTGCTGTGTGCATTTTCTTGATGGTGGTGGAATGACCAGTATCATCGTATTAGGCTGTTCAGAAGGATGTTCTTGAGAACTGTTTTTAAATTCAGGCTCCCTCAGCTGTTATTTTGCTGGCCAAGAAAAATAACTCTCCTGAACAATATGAGCCTTATGTATTGAAAGGCTGCAGATCTTTATGCTTGTTCTTTCAACTTTTATGAGTCACAGTGAAAGCTGAACCTGATAAAATCATTAAGAGGTTTCATTCTGTTATCTAGTGTTCCCTTTTCATCTTCCCAACCCCTGCACTTCATCAAGAATAATGTTTCAGGTTACAGAAAACTCAATTGTTGGAGCTTTCAGATGACAGCTATAGATGAGATTTCCCAATATTGATCCCCTTTCCCCCCATATCTTTTCTTTCCATATCTGAATTATGAGCAAGCACAGATTTCTCACTCTGGCAGACTGCATTAGAAGCACGTAGCACTGGGCCTCAGGTTACTGATTAGCAGCAGACTGACTCTGCTGTTAACCAGACATTTCTCCTTCTGCCAGAGACATCTCCATTCATAAATACCAGTGTGGAGACACAGAACCTTCTGCACTGTGGGGAAAGCTCTGCTGCCATTGTTTGAAAGGATTTTAGCCAAAGGACCACAACTACTCTGTCTTTGATGCCCATCAGAACTAACACAGACATTGTTGAGCCTCTTCTGACAGCAGGTGTGTATGTGGGGAAAGATTAAGTGACCCTGAGGTCTGTTTCAGGCCTGTGCTTCTATGATAAACAAGTATGAAAACCAAGTGCTCCAGGATTACTGATACAAGTGTACTGATTTAAATGAGAACACATTTAGGGAAATTTGGCTCTGACTTTTAGGTTTGGATCACATAAAGAATTAAACATGGCAGCATTCAACCTCATTTTAAAGTGCCATTTTGTCAGTTAAACCTGAAGGCGAGTCACCACAGTGTGATCATGTGGAAATGCAAATGCCTTTGATGGATCCTCATAGTGGGGATGTGCACACAGCACACAGTAGTATGCAGTATTGATTCACCAGCAGCATGTTATGTTATTTACCTAGCAATTTTTTGTCTTATATTGTTATTTTAAAGGGGTCATCCATGAGTGTCAACATTTTAAGACAGAAATGTACGGAGGACTCTAATTTTATCAAGCCTGGAAAACATGCATTAGAAGTATTTTAATGAAGTAGTTATGAAACATGGCTGAGAAAAAAATAAAGATACTCTACAATATAAATCAATATAAAGCATGGCAGGTACAATTAGTACAGCTGACCAACTAAGAGTCTTTCAAGTACAGAGTTTAAGATATTGGTATATAAAGTACAGCATGTGACAGAATTCTTACATGTAGCTCACTTATTTCTCCTTCTGAGGAAAAGCAGTAGTGAAGACATTTACGTAGTGCAGTGAAGTGCGAGCTTTAGAAGAACAATCACTTGAACCTCCTTGTATGGAGAAAGACAAGAAATGCAAGCAGGCAGCTCCAACTCATATATGCTGTATTGCCTTCTAGAGCTTCCCATATCTCCCACAAAGAATTTAGGACACACACAAGAGGCAACAGTGGAAAGTCCCAAGAAAGGAAATCCAGTTGGGTTACAGCACAAAACCTCTTCAGGATAAGGGTGGTTAAGGACAGGAACTGACTGCGCAGGGAAGCTGTGGGTGAGGCCCTGAGCAAATTTACCTTGCTTTGAAGTTAGCACTCCTTTGAGCATGTAATCAGACTAGAGTTTGGGTTAGAGACCTCCAACTAAAACCCAACCTCAGTCTATGGTCCTGTGTACTCTTGGCTTAGGTACTCTGCCTCCACCCCTCATCCCAAACCTTCCTCTTTGTACACTAGTACTGATCCTGTATAATTGGTCACCGATTTCACTAAGAGTATTTGTATGCATAAACCTAAGCATATTCATGGAACATGGCTATATAGAGATGTGGATATTGGTACAATCTTTTTTTTTTTTTTGTATCCTACCTTTCCCCTTTCCACAAATGCTTCAAGAGTTTTTAAACTTTCTTTTTTGTCAACTCCAACTTCAGTTGTCACATTGGCATATTGCTATAGCCCTTTATCTTTCTGATTTCTACCTTGCTTCCACTGGATTGCAGTTGCCACTGACAGAAATAAGAATCCTGTGATATTTTTCGATGCTCATCAAGAAGATGTCTTAAAAATGATGGGGAAAAAAATCCCACATTATTTTTAGAGTCTCAGAAGTGGCTTGCAATTTTTGATTAGGAAAGGTATCTGTTTGAGCGGTATCTGTTGATGTTCAGAGACTGCCTCAAAGATGAGTCACTAGAACTGGCAAATACAACCTTGAAAATGCCACTAAGCTGTTATTCCCTTTTCTGTTTCTCAATGCACTGACTAAAATGTTACCTTGATGTAATTTCATATATTACCGTTGTGCTCTCCTACACTACACTCCATGCAAATTGTCTTCACTACTGAATCTCAAATGGTCAAACGCGTATTATTTAGGTTAAATGTTACAAAAACTTTTTATCAGGGGTGGTAAAAAATCCATACAGCCTCTGATAAAATCTGCAGAGGCTTGCAGGTCTAAGTTAAATTTATTTAGCTACACAAATTCAGTAGAAAGGATATTTTCAGCTATATGGAGGCCAATGCATACAATTTTGTGAATTCTAACTGTAAGAGACTGCACATGCTCTTGTCATAAAAATATATCCATATATGTGTGTCTAATTTTACCCTTGGTACATGCTCTTCTTCCCTTCAAAAGAATGGGAAGGCAAAGCGATTGATACTATTTATTGACTCAGAACAGGGCAGATAACAGGACAATGGACTGGCTGATCTGCCAAGCTCAGCAGGTTGTGATCAGCAGCACAAAGTCCAGCTGAAAGCCAGTCATTTAATGATGCATCTCCTGGGTCAATACTAGGGAGAATACTGTTGAAGCTCTTTATTGATGATCTGGATAGTGGGACTGGGTATAGGTTCGACATGTTTGCTTATGACACAAAACTAGGAGGACCAGTTGATACACCAGACGGCTGTGCTGCCATTTGGAAGGACCTCAACAGGTACAAGAAATGGTCTTACAGAAACCTCATTAAGTTCAGTCAAGGTGAATGCCAAGTCCTGCACCTCAGCAGGAGTAATCCCATGCACCAGTACAGGCTGGAGGCAAGCTAGCTGGAGAACAGCTCTGCAGAGAAGGACCTGGGAGTTCTGATGGACAGCAAGCTGACTAGGTGCCAGCAATGTGCCCTTGCAGCAAAGATGTCCAACAGCATCCTGGGCTGTATTACAAAGACCCATGGGTCAAGGGAGATGATTCTTCTGCTCAACTCACCCCAGTGAGACACATCTGGAGGGCCAGGTCTAGTTCTGGACTCTGCAGTAAAGGACAGTCAAAGAAATACTAGACCAAGTCCACCAAAGGGCTAGGAAAATGGTTGAGACTGAAGCATCTCACATATGAGGAGAGGCTGAGACAGCCAAGACTGTTCAACCTAGAGCAGAGAGGGCTCAATTGGGTCTTATCCATGCAAATACCTTGTGGGGGAAGTAAAAAGATGGAGCCAGGCTTCCCTCAGTGGTGCCCTTTGACAGGATGACAGGCAATGGGTACAAACTCAGACACAGAAAACTCAAAACACAAGGCAAATATTTTTTACTATGAGAGTGATCAAACACTGAAACAGGTTGCTCAGTGAGGTTGTGGAGTTTCCATCCTTGCTGATATTCAAAACCCAGCTGCACACAGCTGAGAGTAATCTGCTGGAGCTGATCCTGCTTTGAGCAAGGGGGTCTTAGTAAATGATCTGCAGAGGTCCCTGCCAGCATCAGCCAGTCTCTGATTCTCTGTTATTTCATAAATATCCAAGAGTAGTGGCTGGCATAGTCATAAACTCAGGCTATACAATAAAGAAATTATCAAAAATCTTGTAAGTTACTTACTGAATAATTATGGCAAACCATTGTTCAGCATGCTCACTAAAAAGTTGGATTTGAGTTTCAAAACAGACCTGTGAAGCAGACTCTTTTTAAAAATAGAATGTGGATAGTCTTAAAAAGGAAGGTAAAGCAAGGACATACAAAACTCCGTAACTATTTGTTCAAGTGATTTAATGTAGAAACTCATTACATATGAGTTTCTATTCTCATATAATAGCTAAAAAGACATAAACCAAGAAGGGAATTTATGAGCTGAAGAACCAATTCTTAAAAGAAAAGTCCCACAAAATACATTTATATGATAGAAAATACCTTTTGAAAGGTTTTGCACTAGGATGTGCAAAATATACTTCCACAGAATTCTATGGGATACTTCAGAAAACCTAGACAAAGATTTTCATTTTCTATTAAACATGAAAGATTTTTAATGTAATTTTCTACAGCCATATTACTTTTCTACAGAAGACTCTTGTCTTCCTCAGATCATTCAGATGCTCAACAGTAGTGTGAACATTCATTCATTTTATTGTTACTATTTTTGGCTTTCTTTTACTTTCACCGCATAAAACCCCAAAACTCCCAATAATAATAAACTCAATTCAGAGCTGTTGTGCCTAGTTACTAGAGCATGCATTGTACCTGTCATGGCTTTTTGGCCTTAGAAACCTAACAAATGCTTTTAGCCTTTGTGACTCTTTATGGAGAGTGCATACATTACTGTCTTTTTATATACATTTCATGGGGGTCCAGTTCCTTTTTTACTCTCTGGTATATCCTCTCTGAGGCATAACAGCTAAAACCACTATTTAACTTCAATTCCAGTGCAGGATGGCTATGAAAAGATCAGAGACAGAAGAACTATTTCTCTTTTTTTTTTAAAATATGATTGGCTTAAGAACTTCCTTTCAGAAGTAAAATAAAATGAAGATTAGATTAGATTAGATTAGAATAGAATAACAAATAAACCCCACCCACTGTTCTAGCACTTCATCTGAAAATATGCTTAACAGTTTTGAAAGATATCTGGGAATCCAACAGGTATGTGATTACCTCTGTGGTGGAATTACACAGAAAGTGCATTATCCTACTGTGTAAAACTCTTCTGGCATACTGCCCCAGACACAGTGAAGAGCCTATATGCCAGCTAAGCAATGACTGTAAGTGAACTTCACGCTTTAATTTTCTCCTGTGTGTAGCATTGGAGAGCACTTAGTGCTGTACAGTGCTGTGGTTTAGCTGGTCTATGCCTTCTCTTGTTAAGGAATTTCGGTATTAATGAAGTGTCTCCCACTAAAACTGAACCAGTTCTTACTTTCTGTAAGAGAGTCACATGGAAAAAGTTGCTCTGTGTGTTTTCATGTTTGATAGTTTCTTTCCTCTATAATTTCAAAACTCATACAAATCCAGTGATTTTCTCCATGATCTATTTTTTGCAGAAAAACAGGTATATCAGTGATCATACAATGCACAGCAGTCGATACTGAGAAAAAAATCCAGACTATATAATAGCTGCTCATTCTTCACTTTGATGTCTTTAACAATTGTCAGGTATTTGGTATCCACCTCGTTCTTCCATTCTATTATGCAAAGCTCTACTACCTAATAAAAATCATAGTGTTATGGTAAAGAGAGAAGCTTTATGAGACTTCAGCAGGTGCTAGGATATTTTCTTCTATAAAACTGCACTTGCTCAGGATGGCTTCAGTTACATTTTAGCAGGATGTTATTTATGTCCACGTAGTTCTCCTCTAAAAGTTTCAAAGGGCAAACTAGGTAATGTCATTAAGTGGCTGAACACAGTAAAGGTTCCAAAAACTAGGTCATTATTGAGATTAACGACTGGATTAAAAGGATTTAGGAGAGTGGTAGGATTTTGATTTGCAAATTACTCCAAAGACCTTTGACTTATGTAAAGTCTCCTCTTAAAGACTATCAAGCCAAAGTATTACATCAAGCAATTTAGTTGTTGCAAATTACTCTTGCCTGTTTTTTGACCTTGTGTGTATTACCCATATTTCTACACTGGAATTGTTTTTCATAATTCGACACTTGTATTGCTCTTTTGGATGTGGCAAATGCAGGGGGAGCACTAATGTGAAAGAGATAATTTGTAAAATAATTAAATCTTATTAAGTATAAACTATGGGATTCTTGAAGGATTTCACCTGAGGGTCTTTTAGCCAGATGCTAAAACAGGAGACCTTGTTTAACAGCAGATTCTAGAAATTCAATCAAAATCAAGTCCCCAAAAAAAGCCTCACAAATTTATTTAGATTAACCTTAGTGCCATTCTACAAGAGTATACACAGCTGTTTTAGTATATGAAAAATATTTCTAAGAGCACAAGCTTATAAATGCTTTGGGAAATTAAACTGGAGGGTCTGCATGGATGAGGTCACCCATTTAGCATCAGCTAAAGGGAAGAAAATACTTTCACGGGTTACTTGGTATAACACTCCCTCCATTGACAGCATGTTTGTGTCTTAGCCTGTGTGCGAAGGCTGTTTATGGCACTTGTATGTTTTGGTGTATGAAAGAAGGAGGGGAGGTACTTCTGTGAGGGCAATTTAGCACGGCCAAATGTGGTGGTGGGAAAGAGGGCAGATGACATTCTGCAGATGAGTGATTCTGTAAGATACAACATTTGTGACAATAGGCAAAATAGGCAAAATGCATCAAATACACCCCAGGGTTAGAAAAGGTAAATAATTTTAGGATTTTCAGCACACAGTCAATAAATGAAGGCAAATACTTGCAGGTCATATTTTCATGAAACATATTCTTGATACATTATCCAGTCACTCGTATCTGAAGAGCACTCTATTTTTACAAACCTTTAACCTGGCAAATGCTCTTTTACTGCTCTGCTTTTAAACAGTATTACTTTAAAATGTCAGTCTCCACTGGCCTGTCAGAGTTGGGATGATGTAATTTCAGAAATTGCCTTAATCACCTTCAACCTTTAAAGTACAAATTCTAATCAAAAGTACTAGTAATGCTGTTGTGTCTGAAAAACATACGTGGTAAATGAGATCATTAGTTCACCTAAGGGATTCATGTACACACATTACTCACAACGTGCATAAGTTTTTTCTGAGTTCAAACGGAATGGATGACAAAATTCTCATGTAAATAAATCTTAATTATGTAGTGAGTGAATGAATACAAAATTACGGCCAAGGAATGGTCTGATATGATGAGCTTAGATTTATCATTCAGGAGTTGGTTTAGTGTTAAGATACCATTTGTGCAACATTATAAAAGCCTATCAGTAACTTTCAGATTCCAAAAAGCCCGAACTGAAACATTTAATTCTTACATCAAGGAAATAACAGAGCTTCTCTCTGAACACAGCTTCAGCTCTTAAAAACTGTAGCTTTCAACGTTTTCTTCTGTCAGTACCTTGTTGGCAGAGTTATTATGAGGAATGCAGCTTTTCCACTTGCTGGCTTCATCCCCTTAATTTTGTTTATAGTCAAGCTGGCTTTCTATTTCTACGGCATTCAGATCTCATCAAATGTTTTCTCCAGTCTAAAAATGTGATTCTTCTTCCTTTCCTTAAGCAGTTTTCCACTGTAATTACAGAAAGCAACATTTAAATGTGCATTGTGAAAAGGTGTTATTCATGTAGAAAACTCCAAGGGAAAAACAGCTCATTTTAAAATCTGGTCTCAAAAGGCTCAAGCCTGGAAGGGATTAAAGGGATAAAAAAGGGATACAAGAAAAGCTGATGTGGTAAATTGTCCTGACTAATGTCTATGGTTCTGACCAAGTGTTAGATTTTGATCCCAACATTATTTTTTTTTTTTTCTCTATTTTACTTAAAAACAGCTGTTGACTTTAAAATGAGAGGATCACAACACAGGCTGCTTTAGTTAAAGATGACAGCCCAATACTCAAGATGCAAATTTAGCTTCTTGGTATTGTTTGCTTATGGTTTTCTGGAGTCTTGGCTGTAATGTCTCCAGAAGGAGAGGTGAAGAGCTTGTCCTATACAAATTGCTTTTAACCTGATGGGAAAGGCCACCAAATCAGAAGCAAGAACTGTGCCTTTGAACTTGATAGAATTATAGAGTGGCTTTGCTTGGGAGAGACCTTGAACATAGAATCATAGAATCACAGAATCATAACCACAGACTGGTTAAAATTGGAAGGGACTTTAAAGATCATCTGGTTCCGGACACAGACAGGGACACCTTCCACTAGACCAGGTTGCTCAAAGTGCTGCCCAACCTGGCCTTGAACACTTCAGGGATGGGGAATTCACAACTTCTCTGGATAACCTGTTTTCCAGTGCCTCTCCACCCTCATAGTAAAGAATTTCTTCATTATATCTAATCTAAATGTACCCTCTTTTGGTTTAAAACCATTACCCCTTGTCCTATCCCTAGATGCCTGTGTAAAAAGTCTTTGTTAGACTGAGATGTCCAGCCCAGCAGCCTTACACATCCTGGGAAACTGTCCTTGCCACTAAGCTGTATCATTAGATGTAATTTGTAGTGATAAGTTGTTGCAACTACCTTTTATGAAGAATCACATCTTGTTGACTTATTTTAGCCATGTCGTGAGGATAGCTACTCCCTTGAGGGGATTCACATTGGAAAATGCCATGTTGCTGGATTCACTTCAAGTCTGAATGGAAGACAGATGTTGAAACATCCAACTTCAAAACTCATGGTCATATAGAAAACAGAGTTTTAGCTGCCAGGGGATCCTAGATGTCTGAGAAGCACCTACAGAAAAAGAAAATAGCTGAGTCAAGGATCTGGGGCTGTAATACTCAAACCTGATTTTGGTATTTAAGAGCCTTAATTCAGTCCTTTAAAGAGACCTCAGGTTTGGAAGGCACAGCACGTTAGAAGTGTAGTGGGAAAGTGAACATCCATCCCGCAGATTCTCCCCAGCCCCCTGCAGAGGGGTGACATTGCTCCTTCAGCCAGGCATGCCTGCAGGTCCTGGGAAGTGCTGGGTGAGATCCTCACTGCACACAGCCTCTGACTGCCTACAAGCACTTAGTAGCAAAGAAGCACATATCGGTGGATTATACTAGTTCGTCATGACTAACATAAACATGTTTATTTTTATCTGCTCTTGGCTTTAGCACCTGTTTCTTGCTCCAGCAGAGGTTTCTGTTTAAGGAAGGATTAAATGATGTTCCCTAAAATATGAGGAAGAAGTGATTAGCAATATTTCCTTTGCTTTTGAGGATCAAAAGAAAAACAGTTTCAATAAAAAAAAGTTTCAATGTACAAAAATCAGAACCTTCTGATTAGTAGTTCTTATTTACAGAATCTAGAAGGAAGCAAGTCCTGAAAGAATCACTCATAAACATCAGTTACAACAATACTGCAGAACAGCATCTTTATAACTCTTCAACCAAGTGAACCAAGGACAAGGAAAGGAAGAAGAGATTCTTGGGTTATTTTTTTTTTAAACGGAAACCAAAAGATTATAAGAAAAAGCTTCTTGAAGTGCCAAAATATTTGATGCAATATCTCTGGTTTCATACAAAAATAATTAGAAATATATAAAACCAGGTGTGCACACCATAAACTTCGGCAGGTCAACATATAAAGAGCTCTAGCTCACAAGGACTGTGCAATACCATTGGAAGTGTAAGATTTGGACTTTCCAATAGTTCAGCAGGTCTCAGCCCAAAGATCTTTATGCCTTTTTATTGGTGGAAGCCAAACATATCTATATGTGTTTAGGAGGTTTACTGTTGTTGTTTTGAAATGGTGAAGCTTTTTGTGTTTTGGTGGTGTTTTTTAGTTTTTGTGGTGGGTTTCTGGGGGGTTGGTTGGTTGGGTTTTGGTTTAGTTTGGTTTTGTTTGGTTGGTTGATTTGGCTTGTTTTAATCCCAGGGGTATCTACAGGAACATTTGGAAGACTTACTCAAATTGTGTCCCTGAATTTCTTCCTCAAACAGCTTCCACTCTAGAGACAGAATTCACCTACCTTTACCTATATAGCAGTTGAGCGTCTACTCCATGCTAGATGGCTGCATTCCTTTTAAAAAGTAAGTGGGTAGCCCACTTCCAGAGGGCAATTCATTTTAATCTGGCTAAATTACTTTTTATAGTATAAACTGAATCACCCTCAGGAGGTTCCTGTCACTCTCTACTGACTCTCACTTAGACTAGATTATTAACTTCTAGATGGCTGAAGTTAGGTGAATCCCATTTGAAAAGACAATGTTTAAATGATGAATGGGATAAACAGAAAGGTGATAAGAAAGAAGGACAAGATAAGGGATTTTAAAAATATGTTTTAGAATCAATCAGCACAGTATATAACCTTTATTAAATCAGCACCAGAAACTGCATTTTTTTACTAATCTAAGTTTTCATTACTTCAATAATTGAAATGAAGAGCAACTATCAGTAGGAAGAAGATGAGATATGCCACTCAAATTTAGCCTGCTAGTCACAGAAGTCCTTGCATTACAGAAACCAATTAATTTGTCTGTCCTTTCTTTTAACAAGAGATAATTCAGATTACAGACTATTTCCATCAGTATTGGTTGTCATATCTACTTAAACAAGTGGTCCAATCGTATTATTCTTTGGATGCCCACACACAAACATGTATGTTTCTCCAACTTTTGGTTGCAGAATGGAGTGACTTCCAAAAATAATTTCATAATTTTAAATTTCTCATCTTACTAGTGAGTGTACACACTCAGCATCTACATTTTATCTAAAATGCCGGAAGAATGAGCAAAAACATAATGAAAATTGTTCATTTCATATGATAGAGTAGCTATACACGTTATTATACACATTATTATATGTCCCTTCCCTCTTTTCCTTTCTTTCCTTTCCTCTTCTTTCTTTTCTTTCTTTCCTTTCAAGCAGCAGCCATTATATTCAAAGAGGGAAAAAATCAATAAGGGTCACACATCTTTATTTTATTTATGAACTAATTCAGTTACATCAGATGAATAAGTGTTGTTTTCAACTATGTTTTTTAACACTTCCCACAAGTGATTTAGACTGTGGGATTTCAAGTCTACTAATTTTATTAGCCAGTGTCTGAGATGTTGTTTTACAACCGAAAAAATCTCTGAGAGATAAGAAATTCACTGTAGCCTGATATCTCTTCACACTGCACAGTTGAAATATAGCCTTGGGCAACCACCATTCCACACAATAGAATAGGTTCTTCTGTGGCTCTGCATCCTCTATGCAGAGATTTACAGTGTAATCCAAAACATCACTTACATGCCTAAAGTAAAAGATCCAGCAGGATTAGACTGTATCTATGAGACTTTGGGTAAGATATACTCCACAACCCAACTCGTACTTGTAGTCCCACAACTAGACAGACCAAAATCCCAGCTGGAGAGCAGTGTCATACAGGCAGCTCCCTTCCGGACCGTCCCCTGGCCCTGCTGTCTGCACAAGGGGTGGCATGGCAGCAGTGCAGGCATGCCACAAGGAGCAAGATGTAGCTCAGGTCCTCCCAGAACTGGAAGTCTCAAAGAAATCTTGAGGTCCCACAACAAAAAATAAACTCTACTCTGTTACTACAAGAGTTATTGGACATGTGCCGATCTGCAGAATTAAAATTTGGTATTTCTCAAGCAGAAAGATCAAAAGAAAATAGGATTGTCAGTGGTTCATGACAAAAACCTGTGGACAAGGTATTCTTACAGTATCTGATTATGTAATTTAGAATTTCACATTATAGAATCTGGAGAAGAATTCATGTGGGAACATGATGCTTTTTCTTTCTTGGCACTAGAAAGGAAATCAAGCTATGAAAAGGTTTAAGGAAGTATGAAAGACATGAAATGAAGCCAAGCTGAGCCAGGAAAATCAAACTTGTGGTTGAAATTCATGATTGTTTGGGGGAAATAGGGAGAAGGGTGTATCACTTTTTTCTAGTTTAGTGGAAATACCACTTTGGGCAAGGCATTCTGGCTTAACTTTTTGGCTTAGATTTGTCTGTTTCTGTCAATAAAGTGGTTCAGAATCGAAAGATTAGATCCAAAATCAAAATTTAAAAGGTTGTAGAGGTTCCCAACAAAGTTACAGCCTAAATTCACACTCTTTGTAGGAGGGAACTCCAATGAACAAAGACATCTTCATATTAATTTTACCTGCGAAAATAAACCATACAGATATAAATGGAAAAAAACTCTCAACTTTGCAGTCAAAGATAGTATTTCTTCTTTTGTCTTTTTTCTTTTTTTTTTCTTGACACTTTTAACTATTTTTAGACCACCGCAATGAATTCAGACTTGGGGTAAAAAAAACCATGAAAGCTGAGTTGCCATTTTTTCTACTTCTCTATTTTTCAGTTTCCAATTTCATCAATATCAACACTAAAACATACTGTTAATTTTCCTTATACCCAGATATTCTTATATAAAATCGTAGCTGAAAATAAGGATCTTAACCTTTCAGTTAATGTGTTTTAGGCTACATCAGGAGTTAGTGATATATTCAGGATACTAATTTCAAGCTAATCATTTGTTAATTATATTAATGAGGCTGTTAATAACTTTATTAACTTAGTATCTCAGCACATCATGATCTTCAGCACTGTTATCTCAAGAATCCCCTTGAATGGCAGCTCCCATGGAAGCTGTGTGATGTTCCAAGACAGTCTGGGTGAGACTGATCTCATGGAAGCATCTACAATTCACCTGACTCCTTTTTGAGTTCCTTCTATAGAAAATTAAGAGAAACGGGTACACTTAGGAAATGATTAATCTGAGCTATCTATTTCGGGACGAGAGAAACCATGTCCTAGAAATGTCTTTCTTTCCTTCAACTATAAAGGGACTCTATCCTCCAAGTGCGACGAATTCTAAGTTTCCTGGTCATAGAGACATCATTCAAGGTATGGTGGAATGAAGCTTTTTGCTCCAAATACTTTAGGAATAGGCTTGTTGCTTTGGGGACGGGAATCTAGGGAAGATTTGGGCATTTGATCCCAGCAATAAAATGGAATACTTTAAAAAAAATATCGAGGCCATTTTAAGAGGTAGTACAAAGTAGTATTCTTTTTTAGACTCACTATTCCTCAGAGTTAATTTAAATGTGAATTCAGCACCAGGGATCTTTTCAGTGCTGTTGAAATTTCTTTCTCTGCCAGATTGTTGGTTAGATTGAACTGCACTGAGCAAACTTTATATTTGTGGCATCTGCAAAGCAAGGACTAATGTCCCTATGAGATGTCCATTCTGAGGGCACAGACTGACCCCCTAGTTTCTGGGGGAGGGGGAGAAATCACAGTTTTTTTGTAGGCATAATCAAAATTGAGAGTTAGGAGACTGCATGAAGAAAACTACAGGCAACTTTTGATATGTCAGACTGAACTTTCAACTAGGCTAGGTCTTCACTTGTTTTATTTTTCTCCAGTACGTGACTTCCTACTCAGCTTCTACTCTTTCACTCTCAACGGTGTCCTGAAGGTATCTGGAATGAGCTTAAAACAGCTTTGGGTTTCTTTCCAATTACACCACTCTAAAAGAGCACATTGCACTGATCTCTTCATAGTGAAATTTCTTTTTGAAGTATCATCATGTTTAGTGCTACAAAGAATGGTATTTTTTGACCCTTTTAGGGTCCTTAAAGTGGAACTCCTACAGTGTGCTTTAATGACTTTAGGGTGGAAGGTCTTGATGCTGTTCAGCAATATATTCATCTCAAAATTTCTGACCTGCTTACCATGGGCTTGGTCCTACACGAATGCGTAACAACGACACATTTTTGCAAGAAACTTTGTTTTATGTCTTTTAAAACCAGAAATTCCATCAAGCAGTTTACTGTATGTGAAGCCATTTTGTAACATTAGCATCCGTGGTAAAGAGTTTAAATATCCATATGTATCCCTAGTATAAACAAATACGTAGATAAGAGCATGTCTATTTTTCTGTATGGGTGCACATGCAGAAAATTGAGTACCAAGTAATGAAGGCTTTGATGAGTATTGCACAAATGCCAAACAAGCAGAGAAAGCTGAAAACCTGACCATTCACCAAAGCGATGAAAAACTATTAACAGATACCCAGTGCCTCCCAGGAAATTTTAGTTTATCTAAAATCAAACATGTCTGATGCTTCAAAACAGTTATGTGCTGCCTCCACAGTTTCCACACACTCAAACCCCCCACCAACTATTAGTAATTCCTCATTAGTATGCACCTGAATGTAGCCTAGGAGAATACTGGGTTACAGATGCAGCACCCTGAAGAGGTTATCAATTCGCCTTAATCATTGTCATCTGTAGCATTTAAACAATACTCTGCCTAATGCTAAGAATACACTCCTGAACTCAAACTGCATAATTAGCTACAGTATTGCTATTTTAAATTATTTTCCTTTTCAAGTCAACCAGTAAAAATGATTTTTCACTAGGAAATGAGTAAACCTGTTATCTGCCCTTTGGTAAGAAGACTGACAGATTTTAGATCTAATATTTGTACAAGGCAACACTGTGCATTAAAAGTGGCTCAATACAATGGGTATTAAGAACTCAGCAAAAGCTCAAGGCTATCAACATGGTAAGTAAACTGAGTTTCTGGATGGGTTCTGACTCATATTCAGATATCACCAAGTTTCATGTCAAATCTAAGGCTAATGGGGTGTAAAGCAGAAGACAGGGAATGCAGTAACTGTGGGAGAAAGAGGAGGAGAAAATAAAAATACTGTGCAAAATTAGAAGCACAAAGTAGATAGGGACAGGGAGAAGATGACAAAGCATTCAATATTGAGATGTCCATCAGGATTGGACTGAGGCTCTAACTAACTGTCCCTGGACTTTCACAAACACCTCACAACTGTTCCACATCTCCTTCAGATTGCCCAGCTTTGGTAATACCACAGGCAAGGCATAAAGCTTGCCTAGACTCCTCTTTAACAAATCATCCAAAGTCTCCGCCACCTGCAGTCATGGCCACCCTTTATCTGTGTGTTTACAAGCATTATTTTAAAGCCATTCTTGATAAAGCCAGGTTAGGATAAACAGCTAGTAGGCTTGTAGAGAGAAAAGTGGCAGACACTTTCACCTTAGATCCTTCACATTCCCATATTTAGGAAAAGCAGCTGCACTGACATGCAGAGGCATCTTTCTTCTTGAACTTCAAAGAACACAATTCACATCAAACTGGAAAGAGTCCATTGAAAATACAGCACCATGATTCAAGCTATTTTTAAAAAGCTGAGTGATTTTGTAGGACTTCCTTTCATTTATGCATCCTGGCTGAAAATTCTTCTTCTGATTTGTAACAAAGAGCCAACACTATAGCTTTGCTAATTCACATACACAACATTCACTCATTTAAACTATGTGGCCATGGCTCTCAAGTCATGGCCAGCAAGGGACTGAATAAGTTTGTACTAATATTTGAAAGAGATTCATTTCCCCACTAATGCTCAAGGTTATTTAGGATTGGGACTCCAGGATAATTTAAAATTTTTAGAAGGAAAAAGACTTAGAGAACAAGTGGGAAACAAAGATGAGCACGAGTTGTGGAGAGTTACAAAATGCAGTAAATTATGGAAAAATGGTTGAAATAACAGAAGTTTTGACAGACTTTCATAGTCAGATGAGCTGATGGAATACTATGCAGAGAAATTACATAAGTCAGTGGATTTACTGCTGGTTTCAACAGAACCACATAAAGCCACTCTGCTGGAGATTTTAAGTAGGGATAGTCTTCAGCTATCCTTAACAACTATCAATGTCCCCATGTCAGATAATAATGAGCTAAAAGTGGATCTTTTATTTTTACTTTAAAATCCTTTATTATTGCACTTTTCACATTAAATATCTTTCCAGTTGGCAATGAAAGTAGTATAATTTGAAAAATATAGCTTGCTCTGAAGATTGCCAGTATATGCTTCAGGCTGATAGAGATTACTTCCCAGCTGCTTCCCATTCACAGACAGTATGTGTGGCCTTCCTTAAAGAAGATGGAAAATGCGGTACTATATCCCATACCACATGTCTTACACCCACTTCATGTGTTTATATTGGGTTTTACTTCTGGTTGCTAAAAGGCATGGTTTCTTTGAGACATTGCTTTCGCTGTATTTTGTATATGTCATTTGGTTTTGTTATTGTTTTTGTTGCTGTGTTTTATCCTGCTGTCTAAGAGAACATTTGTGGGGCTTCAAATGACGGGCAAAACTGGGTAAGCTCTGCAAGTTTGTTCTGGAAGTTCTTTGATACTATTTATCATCACTCTGAAGGAAACTGTGCCCCAGTAGGCTCAACTGATGCACCAAACCGAGTGTTATCTACAAAATGGTCATCTCATGCCGCCCTTTAACTGCTGGTTCCACTGTCAGCAGTAATAAAACTAGGGGACAGTCCTTGGGAGGTAAGCCAGCCATTGATTCACTCCTGATACCTGACGGTGTTGGCTAATGTGTGATCTTGTGGTGTCACAGAGATAAAGTGCAAATTGTTTTTGAAAATAATTGGCAGGAGTAGAGTGGATGCATTTTTCAGAATGTCACACCCAGTGAGCTGTGACACACAGCCCAGCTTTGTTCCTTTACCAAGTAGAGGAATCAGGTTTATGTTTTATGGAAAGATCCAAGATCAGCCCAGCACTGCGCTGATTTACTCTTTTTTCACCTCTTGTCCTCAGTGTTCTTCCTGAAAGAGACAGATTAATGTTATACCTGCCAGCAATTCAGTGAGCAAAGCAATAGCTTTTCAAAAGATGGTGAACTACTGCATGCATTAAATGCATGCTCTCCCAACTCATGTTTATATTCATACTCTGATGTGTAAAGCACATCATCGGTGGTCTATGATGCCCATAAAACAGTCTAGTTCAAGAAGAGGCTGTGAGTTCACCCACCACCCCTGAATGGAGGGAGCACATCCGTCTCTTACTGACAGCAGGGGAATGAATTGCACTGTCCTCAGCACACCTCCATCACTGGGCTACCAGTGATCAGCTTTCAAGAGCAGAGTACTGCCATGGTGTGCTCAAGGGCAGAGTGCATCCTCAACCATACTGCACAGATCAGCTCCCAGCTTGCCTGACTGGAAGTGACTGGAAGTGGGGTGGCTTTCCAAAAGCTTTTCCCTCATAAGAGGGCATGATACCAAGTGCCAGGCTTATGCCCAGGAGGGCTTTCACTAAGAAGTTTGCCCATGCCACTATCTCTGCACTGAAGCAAGAGTTCCCATGAACTGCTCTCTCAGCTGTACTGCATGGGCAGTTAAGCTCAGCTCCATGTTCTCTATCTAAAATCGCTGCAGTAATATCTGGCCATTTAGTTGGCAGTGGCAAAACATGGGAATGCAAAGACACAGAAAGCTTTTCGGCTGCAAACTGCTGGGGGCTTGGAGTATTCCATAGCAGGAGGCAAGTGCTCTTTTCTACAGGCACACACTAGAGATCCCACCACTGCCAGGATAGCACATTGCCTTGCCTTTTGGGCCTATTTGGTATTTAAAAAGAGGAACAGCTTCTTCTACTACTGTTTTCTGCAATAAAGTGAGCCACTGAATTTACTTATCTCCTTCTGGATTCCTTCTGTTTTGTACATCTGCTTGCACTGTATGCTTCTTAGGCAGGCAATGCCTCTTGCTACGTTTACATATGTGCACAAAGCCAAAATCAGCAGCATTACCAAATGGGCATTAAATTCGAAGCTTACTGGGGAAGGGTCCCACACCAACTGGGTATTTGAAGACCCACACCAGTGCACAGGGACCACAGTATTACCTGGAACTTCTAGTGAGAACACCAGTAAAAAAAAAAAAGACAAAATAGAGGGGGAAAAGAAAAGATAGAAATGGCAATGACTCAACAAACAGAAGAGCCAAGACCATGATTTCTAATAAAAGACTGTAGGCAAATTACTGCATCGCTAAACGTGGTTCAACTTCAGTCTGCATCCAGAAAAACAGGCCACGAACTGGGCAGGAATAAAGCAGCAAATAACAGTCTTTCAGAGCAAACCAGGAGAGAACATGCTGAAAGATGTAGACTATGCAACAGAAGCAATTGCAGCATGCCCAGTGGGTTAGGAGGAAAGGTGGTTATGGTGCCACTCACTACTGTCGTGTGAAATTGCTTTGGTATAGGGTTCCCTACTACTTCCTTGATTCTGTTTTGCTTGAAAGTGTGGCAAAAACCTTAAAAGATACTCAGTTACTCAATGCTGAAAGGAAGATACTAAGAGGTAAAACTTGTCCCAGAGACACAAAAGTGAAGCAAGAAACTGAAGGGCTTGTCAAATCAGGCAAAGATCTGCTCCTAACACACAGCTGAAGGTGGACATGCTCCTAAAACATAATTGTGAAGCCTCCCCAGGAAAGAGGTCATCCATGATTTAAGTGACCAGCTGTCATACCCTCAAGGAGCACCATAGGCAGTCCCACAACCACTTCTCTCACAAAAGAATCCAGCTGAGTATGAGAGCAGACTTTCCCCTGATTTTTCAGTTCTCTTAGAGGGGACGGAAGGAAAAAAATTCTTTTTGCAGCTTAATAAAATTTAGAGGAAAAACAATCCTGAAACAATTGCTTTAGCAGTTAACAAAATTAAAATGTAGTTATGAAACTACAAATTGCCTTCAAATTCAAGCCATGATCAGAGTTGCCAAAATTCATAACCTGAATGTTACTTCTTTAATACACATATCTAGAATAATGCAAATGGAAACTGGCTCCAGTCAAAGTCCACATTACAGACAGCATAAAACCAGGTCCTGCTAAATAAGAATGCTTGGTACCTCTGCCCAGAGCTTGGTCTGCACCCAAACTAAACATCACCTGAGGTTCACAAAGTTCAGATAAGTTTGCTAATTTTTTAACTGCCACCTGCTTCCTTAACAGTTCTTGGAATTAGAGGTCAGAGTGCCAAAACTGCCCTGGAACCTGTTTCAGTGTCATTATGTGAACGCCACAAAAAGTCTTCCACCAAAACTTTTGGAATCCCAGCTGACTTCTGACTTGACTGAAGGAATTATTGGAAGAGGTAGAGAAGACATAATCCTATGCATAGACTGGAACTGACAGGGCATTAAAAAGGGAAAGAAGTGCACTTTTTCTTCACCTATGTTTTGGGGTTTCTTTACAGCTGGCTGCTGCATTTTATCCTGAAAATAGGAAAGGGGAGGAAACAAAGGAACTTGATTGCTTAATTTCTGGATTTCCTTTTATTCCTTTTTTCCCCACAGATGCAAGAATATTATTCTGTGCATGAGTCTTTTATCAAATTTGACACAATTCACCCTACCCACAACCAGTTCCAAGGTTTTCCTGTCCTTTGGTGTGTGCTGTTGCAAGGACGGTCTCTGCAGTTCTGAAGATGTGGCTATTGCAGTGTCTCACCATCACTCTCAGCATCTCGGAGCATGGAACCTACTGTGCTTTCTTGATCCAGAGCAACAGAAACATGCTACTTCAGGGCTAATTAATTGAAGACCAAAGTAATGAAATAACTGTGCCCTTAATTCACAGAAGGGTTTTGGTTTTAGGGTGGCATGAGGTGCAACTTTATATTATGGAAAATATGTCCTAAACCAATGCCTGTGAGGTGAACGGCAGCCTGAGTATGTGATGGAGTACTGTGGGTTTAAGCAAAGAAGCATTTGGCTGGGAGTTGAAATTAGAGCTTATTGTCTGCCCTTGAGTAAACAAAGCTATAATGGGTTATTGAGACTGCTGACTTCTAAGAAACAATACTTTCTGTGTAAGCATGACATTTTAAAACCATGAAGCCTGAGGCATGTATGCTTATTATCATATGTCTTTTTATTGACCCATTTTATGTAATGCTTTTGAAAGAACACAGAAATACACAGCATATGAAGGGAACAGAGCTGAGGTGTATGAATAGGACTGTCAATGATTATTGGTATATGCCAAGATGACAGACAAGTAAAAAAAATCTAGGACAACACTTCAGAAGTAGCTGCAACTATAAATGAGCAACATAGGTTTGTTCGAAAGGTGTTGCCTCCCAGGGAAATTTCCAAACTAGAGCTTAATGATCTGGGATGTACAGATGCACAAAACCCCTTATGATGGTGTTCACATAATGGACCAAGAATGCGCTCTTTTTCAATCCAACTTTGACTATTCCTAGACCAATACACTTCTTTGTCAACATCACATTGGTGAGAAGACGTGGAAGCTTTACAGATTGTTTTTAAATTATTCCTGTATCCTGAGGTCTTTTCTGCACATTCTGTGTCACTTTTGCTGTTTTTACAATCAGTTTGACAGTTTGCCAGTTTCTTGTAGGATCAAGGCCTAGTGAAAACTGTATTTAGTTTTTCTTCTGGTTAATATTTTGGTTACAAAGATGGGCAAGTAGAAAAAGCTGTATAAACCAGCTGTTGTATGAGATTTTGAGGACATAAAGCATTTCAAAGCATACCCTTAGAAAGAACAAGAGCTGCCCTTGTCCTATTTCTCATTCCTGTCACAGCCTGAATGAGCAACCATGCTGCCTTCTTCTGTATACAGCTGGAGGTGCTGGGATGGGAACAGATTCATCTTGTGCCATGGTCAGGTCTCATTTCTGTCTGTGGATAGTGAGTTACAGCAACACTGCTACAGCAGCAACTCTTGTTACAGGCTCATTTTGGGGACACATTAAGTAATAAAGAACACATTAAAAAATAGAATCTGCTGTACAATATTCTTAAAGTTGTGAGGAAAATAAAGAAAAAATAATCCATTTTTAGGGTAAAAATTTTCCTGAAAACCAGAGAAAAAGCCTTGCCAATCAAAGCTGTATCACTGACAGTCATGACTAAATGCATGCATGACAGGATTTCATCTGAGAACTAACTCAGGAAGTAACATTCCCAGAAAGACCTCTGCAAAATGACTTCCTTAAACCCAGTTTGTGTGGTAAGCCCCTGGCTCACAAACACGATACTGAAGCATACTGAATTTACTGCAAAAGGCTTTTTGTTTGTTTGATTTGACTTGGCAATACGAAATCCCAAGCAAAATATTGCATCCTGATTTTCCAAATAGAAAGCAAAAAAAAAGGATTGGAAAAATCTGGAATTTCCTTAAGAACCAAGTGTCAAAAGCTTTACTCATGACATTTCTCCTGTGTACAGTTCAGTTCCATCCAAGATATCCAGCTTGAATAAGTGACTACAAATAGGACTTAAGTTTGGTGGCTATAAGCATACCTAATACTCTATCTTGTTTCTGAAGCAGGAGCTCACACTCTACATTTGGCTTGTCTGGCTCTGTAAGACAGCAGAGCTCTACTCCAGTATTTGAGGCTGGGCTCCTCTCAGGACAACCTTTCTTTTCCCCATCAGAAAGAAAGCAATCATGCAAAGGGAATGCATAAATTGCTGTGACCTTGTTACATCAGTACCTCCCATTTCCAAACAATGTACAAGGAAACCCTTTGTGTGTACTCATTTTCCAATGCATTCCAGGTAATCAGGGACGCATTTTCATCCACACCCTGAACATAAAAATATTTACAATATGTAGCAATAGCATACCAAAGGAAAGCTACACACAATAGTACCTTATGTTAAGACGCACTCCACTACTGAATGTTATCTATTTCATGTAATAAAAAAAAATTGGTTTTCATATTTTATTAAATGAAAAGAAGAAAAAAGATAAATGCCTCAATTCACATGGTTATTTGATGGCAGCAGAAGCTCAGAGAAGAGTGGAGTATCTTTATTTCTTTTGATTTGACTTTCTTTCATCTGAGTTTCACTTACAATAGCAGCTGGCTTGAAAGACATAATGTAATTCCCATCAGTGATTATTTTTTTTTTTTTAGTTAACGGCATTATGAGCTTGAGGATCCATTTGACACAAGATCAGGCAGATGGTAACAAGTTCTTTTTATTTGCTGTTGTTTAATAGTGAGTTTTTTCAATATCTTACATAGCTGTCCTGTGGGGAAGAGATTAAATTCTCTAAGAGTGTTAATATACTGGAATAAATATGGAAGGTCAGATAATGTGGAAATGCAATTAATGTCACCAACTACTTACAAGGAATGGAGGTGGGAAAGGATTTGAGTCAGCTAAGTTATCACTACATTATATATAATACACTAATCATGGGATAAGGAAATAAACTAGTTCCTCAGGTGACCTGGATCTATTTCTGGCTTTGCCACAGATACGAATTCTGACATGGGGTGAATAATTTTATATATAAATAGACATTTAAAATAAATTGTTTCTAGAGAGCAGTCAGACCACAATCAAAACCAGATCAGTACCACAATCAAAACCAGATTCTAAGGTACGTTAGGCACCTGCTTTGTCTCAAATGTTCAGAATATTTAGACACAGATTCTCATTTCTAAGTGTTTTTATAACAGCCATGCAGCAGGATATCACCTGAAGCCTACAGGTAAGATGCAGATAATAGCAACACCGTACCATCACCATATGGATAGTATGAACTTTTGGACAAATATATCTGTTACTATTTAGCCATTGTTTTTTCTTTTGTCTTCTTCCTCTTGTTGCGACTGCCGGTGCTTCATTCATCGCCTTTTGCAGCAAAAGGACTCTACACTCTTGTTCTTGGTGATCTCAGGAGAAAAATGAAGGAGGGAAAAGGACATAATCCAAATGACTGATATGTTTTCTTCTTTACCATCTCACATTTTGTCTTATTCATGACTTGGCCTTAGCTATACTACTTGCACAGCAATTTCATGTTGCTGTAAAAAATGTTTTATTGGAAAGGAGTAAGCTAAAGGAACTTAAACAAAAATCTACAGATTGATATCCTTACAAACACCCTTTTTAGCATAAAAATGTTCTCCGCTTTTTTCCCAAAACTCAGTATATTTCATTTTGTTTCTGCTAGTATCACAAAGTTTTTATTTCAATTCCCTACTAACTTTATCTGAATTAATTCCACATGAAATGCTACTTGCTTTATCTTATACTATGGTAAATTTAATCCAAGAAACATGGAGACAATCATCAGTTCAAAAAGATTAAGGTCATTTGAGCTAGCTTTGATGTTTATGCATGTCATCTAGAAATTAGAAAGAGTTACTGGGAGGTATCTTTATATCTCTAATTAGTTGGTTACAGTAGTTCTACAATTTCTGTCATCAATTCTAGGTCTCTGGACTCTGCACAAGCAGTTCATTGATACCACTTACTATCTGAAATGTAAAAGAATTACACTGCATTTTTACAGTGTAGTTAGATACAGACACACAAAATTCCATAAGTAGAGTTTCCATTAGGGTAGCACATTTGTCAGTTCTAAATAAATTGATTTTCAACAAAGTCTTTACTCCTTGATGTGCTTTTCAACTCATTTGCAAAGGGATAGTTGTTGAGGAAGGCAAACAAGAGAGAAAAAAAAATAGTCTCACTATACATTTAAACCAGAAGTGTTTAGTACATATATGCTTATATTTATACTAAGAGAATAAAGATTAGATTCCAATTTGATTCGTGACACGGCTCCATTGAAAAACAGCTACTGCAAGACCATGCTCATGCTGTAATTTGTATTAGACAGGATGAACCATGATGCAGAGCACATGCCTTAAATTAGAAGCTGCCTTTTCATCAGTATGTCAGCTGAAGACCACATCCTAATCT
Organism: Pezoporus wallicus; assembly: GCF_028554395.1. Lineage (NCBI taxonomy): Eukaryota > Metazoa > Chordata > Aves > Psittaciformes > Psittacidae > Pezoporus > Pezoporus wallicus. Next base: position 244,088 of record NW_026635420.1, read on the forward strand.
TAGCCATGTGCCATTCTGCACAGCACATGCATGTGCATCTGAGACAAGAGTGCTGTCCCAGGATGCGGCATAAAAAAAGAGGCTGTTCATCTTGGTGTGGGCCATGAAGAAGCACCTTGGGGAATTAAAAAAAAGCCAAAAGCCAACCCACCCCCCCCCCAAAAAAAAAAAAAACAAAAAAAAACAAACAGAAAAAACAATTGCAAAACAGAAAAAAAAATAAAGAAAAAAAATAGGCTAAAAGCCAGCACCATACAGAGATGTTTGAATCTAAATGGCTTTAGAATGGTCCATTTCAAGCAGTTAATTTGTCAGTGTTTTTTCCCTATGAAGTGAAAGGACAACACAGTATGAACACACAAAGAGTTTCTTAATCACTGCAGCTCTTGTCACCCTCCTTGCATAACAGCATTATGTAAGTATCTGATTTGCATCAGTGTACAGCTCTGATTGCTGAGAAAGCAGTTTGCAATTCAATAGGGTTCATACACAACATTGTCTTTCTCTTTATTTTCTTGCAGTATATTGGTAGCCGGAATTATACAGATTTTTTCCTCACATTAACAAACACCAAGGCCGCTGTGAATAATATGATTTTTGTCTGTGGGTGTACTGAAAGACCTTTCCAGACTGAGAAAGATTGTTCATATTTTGTATACTTATTCGGAGAAAATTAATTCTAAAACTAATTAGAAAACTAATTCTAAAGGTTTCTATATTCCATTTCGTGATTTTGTGCCCGCCTTGTCTCAATACTCAAGGCTCAATATGAAAAAGACAAAAAATATCACTAGGTCAGGAAGCACGGACACACAGTTTCTTCAAAGAGAAGGATGGGATTGCTTTACAATACACTTTTAGCTCACAGTGTCTGAATCATTTGCTGCCTGCAAGTATTTTCTTAGTACTGAAGATATCCAGCATCTCAGAGCTCAGCATATTAGGTTTTGATTCAGAAAAGCTAAAGATGACATTTCTAGCCTTATATTGCTAAACCCACAACAGACACCAGAGCTAAAATCTGGGATACTTACAAGAAGTGATCTCAGACATCTTTTCCAAGTGGTCTTTGGTACAAACAGACCTCAGCATAACCAGAAAAGACAAGAGCCGAGAGGCAAGGGGGAAGACAAGTTACCCTTTCCATTGTGCACATATACCAGCAAGCATAAAGGGAGAGGAATCAGGAAACCCACAGTAGAGTTGGAAGTCGGACCTGTAGATGACTCCTGCCTGACACTTCCATTGGGAGGCTGTGCAGGAAAGCCAGGTGGAGAATGTGGGTCTCGTACATGTTTTAAACCAAGTGAAAATTACTTTATCAGCAATGTCATCATCATAAACCAGATAGAGTTTGCTAGCCCTGTGTCTGAAGCACTGGGTCACTGGTGGTTTTGTGAGAAACCACTTGAGGTTTGGGCTAGAGAAGGCTGTGAAAGAAGTTCAGTAACACGTCCACCTGCAGACTGAAGGGGATACTCAGTGCTGTGAGTATCCAGCACAGGGAAATGTGCTTCTTTAAAGGTTTTTTTTATTAGTGAATTCTGAAGACTGCAGCAATATCTGAATTAAACCATGAAATAAACACCAGGGAACAGTGGCAAAGGATTAAAGTGATTGAGTATTGTATGGAAAGCTACAGGCACATCAAGTATTTTTTGTACAGAAATGGCTTACTTATTCTTCATCTCTTTATTTCGAGGATAATGCACTAAACAAATGGATTAAAGCTACTTTTGAGAAGATAATATCTGAAAGTAGGCCAGTAAGCCGAGTTTCTTAAATTGGCCCTTTTTCAACAATATGCAAGACTTCCTCCTCATTAATAGCAGACAAGAGAATTCAGGTGAAAGCAGCATAGTGAGCTTTTGGGTTTTAAACACTCCTGTTTCAGTGTACCCAGTATTTTTCAAATACTATCATTGAATGAACTGAGAATTTGTTTCTAAAGACATTTTCCCCCCTTTAGAGGAATGGAACATTTGAGATACCCTTTGGCAGTTAAAGCACGTGAAAAGAAGTCAAAACAAACGGCATATTTGAGCTGATGAAAAAATCCTAGTAGTAAAACAAATGAGGTCTTTATTAAGACGAAAGAACCAAACACATTACATCAACTGTTTCTGAGCTGCTTATGGATTTCTTTAGACAGAAAAGTTCATGACATTTGTATTCCTATTAGTCACTGTATTTTATTTAAGCTTACTAAATGACTGCTATGATATTTCTTTCCCCTTATTTTTTAAATCATCTAGGTTTATTTTCAAATTGTATGCTAATGATTTCTATTAAACTTCTGGAAGTATCACCAGCTTTCTACAGAAACACACAATGGAAGAAGAAGGAATGCTTTTACTGAAGCACTATTCTGTAGAGCTCCTACCACTACCAACAGCTAAGAGTATTTTCTTTACTCTCAGCCGTGTGATATATTAGTGAAGATTACTCCATGTTTTACAGCTTGTTCACTACCACTAATGGCAGTGGACAGTTAAAATGCAGTGCATGTTTATAGAGGTGAAAAACATACAGCTATTTTAAAGTGCATTTCTGGGGAGGGCTAGAGTCAGTTGCCTTAAAAGGACATTAACAGTACAATTTAAAGCTCACAGGTTAAGGAAATGTAATGAGACATCTTAATTCAGGGGGATAAGGAATGACTTTACCAATTTTAAGCATATGTTCACCTGTGTTTTCTACTAGGTGCTGATCTGAGCACTGTTTCTCCTCACAGCTCATTCCCAGTGCTGCTTACTTTTCCTCCCCAGTTACCAGTCTGTCTTTCTCTTCTTAGCAAGTGCCAGCCTTCAAAGCCAGCCTTTCCTTGCAGCACCAACAACCTCTAGTCTTAATTTCTTTATCTTATTTTCTTCTCCCCAGTTAGTTTAGATCAGATCTGAATGACTTTCTTCCCATGTGCATGGGTTTCAGGGCAAAGGAGAACAGCAAATATGTTTAAACACCCCTCCCCCTCCATACTCCCCTTAGTTTTAATATCTGACAGGGCTCAGCAAGTAAAAGTAGACAATTCTACCTGGTTTATAGCAGAGTCAAGTATGGATGGATTTTTAAACAGAAAGCAAAATGCACATCTCACAAAAGCAGCGAAACCATCAAGAAGAAGAAAACTCCCACACTCTGGCAGACACCCATCATATGAAAACCCAGTTTGCCCAGCTAATTCCAAATTGAATAGTGTATTCTGTAATGTGAAGTACTTGGTTGTCTGGAAAATAAGCTAGGAAAATCTCCTGTATGTAATACACATAGACATAGCACACTGACCCATCCCTTTTCCCTTCTCTGTGATTCTTCTTCCCTTAAGTTTCCTAATTTCACTGTGCACTCATGTTGCCCAATATAGCAGTGCTGTAGTGTATTTCAATTAAAGACTGGTGATAAAAGAGAAACAAAAAGAAAAAATTGTTTCTCTTTTTTCAGAAACCCTACTGACAAACTGAACTTTGGAACACATTACTGTAACAGATTTGAAGCACAAGACAGATGTAAAGGCAATAGTACACCCTCAAATTCATCACTACAGAAAGGTAACTAAAGAGCTTTCAGGAATACAATAAAAACTCTAAGGTGGCACAAAGATACCATAGAAGAGTGTTATGATCAAGGGTTTTTTGTTTGTTGTTTTTTTTTTGTTATCCAACTCAAATGCCTTTTCATTTCTTGGCTATAGGTGATCTTTAGAAATGGCAAGCATTTCTGTCAATTGGATTTTTTAAACTTCCATGTTCTCTTAAGGTTCTTCTTGCAAAACCTAACTTCCAAAGCCCAGCAGTACCAAATCCAATATTCTCTTTCATAAAAATAGAAAACATTAACCCCCCCCCAAAAAAAACCCTGATTTGCTTTAAGCTTTATGTTAAAATCTGACTCCCAGTCTTAGCTTAGACCTCTAATTTATAATTCTAAGTATATCCTTCAACCTTCTGTATCACTCTTTCTAACCCTCCACATCCGTTCATTCAAAAGGTATTCCTCATTCCTCTCAAAATCAAGATCCATAATCATGGACAACTCCCTCCCCTGCAAATGAGTAACCCAGATGTGACAGAAATTTGATCTGTATCCCAGCTCAAAGTATTTTTGTTCCTTTTTTTTTTTTTTTTTTTGTGAGGCTAAGAAGTATTTCCTTTGCCAGAAAGGAGGTGTTACACCCTCTCAGCTACAGATCAAGATTCATGGAAAGCCCCAGAACCAATTGCTTCTGATGTCCAACCACCACCACTCTGCCTACTGACACCCCCAGAGGGCTTCACAGACTACAGCTGCCTTGTATAATACCACCTCAGAGGACAGCTTTGGGACTGGAACCAAAGTGTGTGACAGGACACATCCAGCCACGCTGCATCCAGAGATGTCTTTGGAGGGTGGCAGAGACTAGCAGACACTGGAAACTCACCCCTCTCCCTTCTGACTTCATACAACTGGTGCTCTGTGGGAAAACTTATGGAGAGGAGGTATAACAGAGACTTTTGACCTTAATTTCACATGTTAAGGAGCATGTACCCCAAAGTATCTCTTTAGATGCTTATCCTCCAAATGAGCAAAAAACCAGTAGGCATTGACCTGAAGGCCCTGACAGCATCAATAATATGCCCTCCAAAATATTAATTCAGTAGCAAGCAGTCCACCAGATGTATTCCTGTAGGCTTAAAGTCACCTTTCAATGGTTGCCTTTTTGAAGTTTTTCGTAAAACAGCAGCTGCATCCTGCTGCTGCAGCAAGCCCCAGATAACTCCCAGTAACAGCAGTTCTGAGAAATACGAGGATGACATTGGTAAAAAAAAAGCTGTAGCAGCTAGTACTAAGACACACATTGAGGATACACAAGGTAATGAAAAGTATGGTTTACGTTTATATTTGCTTTCAGTATCAGATATGCAGTAGGTAATCTCTACCCTCAGTTCTAAATGCCTTTTTCTGCTCCTTCTCCACAAAGCAAAGTAAATCCCTGCAGATTTAGCACAAGCAACTTTACTGTTCCACGTAAAGCATGCTGATGACACTGTGAACATAACCAATTCCTTGAAGGAAATGAAAGGAGAACCTACTGTGCCAAACTCAGCTTTTGAGCTATTATGAAAATATGTTTTAACCACTTTAGAGTCTCTGTGTTTCATTTCTATTTATCATGAAATTAGCACAGGTTACTTATGATGGGAACACATTTGCATTGATTAGAAACTAAGCCAATCAAATCAAGAATCAGCACTGGTAAAATCCACAAAGCTGTGGAGAACACAAGTCATGACTTGAGTTAGTTTTTTTGAAATAGCCAGAATACGGTTCAAACATTTTAGAGAACCTCAGAGGGTCTTGACAAACACATAGCCAGACTCCATCATGCTTTCCCAAATGCATGCCTACAAATGCAGACAAGCAAAGTGTAAGAGGGGCAACAGAAGATCAGCAATGTAAAATGTGTAATTGTCCTGCGTAATACACAGTGTTATTCACAGACCTAGGACCTAGTCTCAGCTCTCCAGGTTCATAAGATGAACTGGATATCTACTACCTTGTACTGAAACCCAGGCATCATATCTCCTTGAAAAAACGATGCAAGGAGAAGGTCTTCCTCCTCCATCCCCTGCCACCCTGCTACCCACAAAACAAGAAATGATCTGTATTGTGTCTGAAAGGGAAGGTGGAGTTCAACCTATAGATCTTTTTTTGCTCAGGCTGTATCTGCCATACCTCTGCTGTCAGTAAGTACCTGAAGCTGATTCTAGTAGAGTCCTCAGATAACTCTCACGTTTCCGTAAGTGGGAATAGACTATTCCCATTTGAGTTGTCACTTTGATTTTGCCTTTCAGAGTACATTTTGTGTTCCTTCTTTTGAAGTCTGACACTTCTTGCAGCTTGTTTGTGTTGCTAGCATCTTTGTATGCTAAGCTGCACATATGAGGTTTCTCAAGTGGAAACTGAGGGGAAGCCATAAAAATATCATACTTAACTAACTGGACAAAATCAACAAACTCCAGAGAAAAAATAGCATTAGTGGATAGGTTTAAGTCTCTGGATAGTCTTCCAATCTATTCTTTGTTTTTTAGTGATGATGGGATGAGTTCTGTGCTGTGAGTAACAAAGAATTTTTGATGAAGAGTTACGAATTTTTAAAGGAGGATACGATTCACAGAGGCCACAAGAGCTTTGCTTTATTTATGATCTGCTTCAGGGTTGGTAGTAAACTCATTACTTTAGCAGTACTGACCAGAGATTAACAGGGTAACTCTGAGAGACGGAAAAGCAGGGAACAAGACATGTCAAGATACATATGTTCAAAGAATTATGTCAGCTGGCCCTTGAGAGGATAACAGTTCTACAGGTGCAAGGACTAAAAATATCATGTAAAGCTCAGCATTTCTATTAAAACGCTCACAAAATTCACAGTGAAATCTGATGGATATAGCTCAAACATTACCTTAAACACACCAAAACCAGAGAAAACAACAGAATTTTGTAACGGTGTGAAATGAGCTTACAATAAATGGCTCTCAACCAGACTGGATGACACAGAGGATCTTCAAGCAGTTCACTGTCTCAAAGGGTTTTTACAGCAGCAATGTGACACTTCCTTTTCTAGTGTTTTAATGGCTTCGTGACACAGAAGACACCAGAGGAGATCCTACAACTCACTCAACAGCCTGCATAGTCAGACCTTCCAGTAAAATAGGATCACAATTCAGATTAGAAGGGACTGTTTGACCTTCCTCATAGTGAAAAGCTTGTCTCACTTGCTCTTGTTTCATCCTATGGACACTGCCTCATTGTGAAGAGCATGACTCCATTTTCTCGCTGCCTCATAAAACTCCCAAAGCCACTGCTGGAGCTGGTGAGACAGCTCTGGTGCCTCAGGCTCTCTCCAAGAGTAGGTTTTCCAGCCCCTGATTGCAATTCTGGGTCTTTGCTGAACTCATGCCAGAGTCCCAATCTCTTTTAGCATTGGCTCCATCTCATATAATGAGGATCTACGTCTAAGTAAGCTCTTCTTGCATCTCTAGCTTGCAGAAAAAAATATACAGCCTCAAAGGACCTATCACATAGACCTCTTATTGCACTGGCTGTTTTCTGACAGTGCTTATTTTCCATCTTTAGCTGTGAAGGGAACTCAGACTAAACAGCCCCATTTTCTCAGTCACATTAGATTATAGAAAGTTCAACCATAATGTCACTCTTTTTATTCCCTTTGAACTATATTTTTCAAAAGATTTGTAAAAAATAAAAGAAGGGAAAATCAGTTCTAGGAAGTGGGTCACTACTTAGGATGCTTGCCTGCGAGTAGATATTTGCCAAGATCGACAAGAAAATGACACCAGTCAGCAAGTTTTTTGTTTACAGTTACTTTTACTCTGTAATCCTACTATCTTCAATGGTTTGGCTTTCATACAGTTCAGGAAGTTTCCTATATTAACAGTAGTTTTCTGGGTTTGCTCCTAAATCACAAAAAGATCTGTTTGTACTAGGTTTACCCTTTTCCTCATTTTCGTGTCAACAAAGAGAAAGATGCTGAAGCATGTCACTGCAGTGTGATTTACTCAAGCACCTCATGATGCCAAAGGATTCCTCTCATCTGCACTGGTACACATTGCACATATTGGATCTGATGCTGATTAATCAGATTCACTAGAATGAACCAAAGCAAATACTTAATAGACCAGGGTGAACAGCCAGAGCAAACAGTTTGTAAATAACTCAGCAGCTGAAAATCCAAACTCATCCAAGTAAATTCAGCAAACATGAACCACTAACACACTGCCCAAAAACCAGGAACGACTCTCAGTCAGGAAAAAAAAACAGCTAAATTAGCATGAATACTATTTGCTCAGCCTTAACCTTTACATTAAGTTCCACAAGGCAAATCTGTTACACGCTGTTCAGCTTGAGAACTGCATAAAAACTTGCTGCAAAAGTCTATTTTTACCTCCAGCCCATAAAATATTTCTTCCTTATTTGAGACCTAACTGGGGTATCACATTTTGTCAAAATTCTTAAATCAATGATGATTATTAGTCAAAGGTTTTATACCAATGTTCTTCCTTACCAGCATTTTTGTATATTGCACATTTTTATAGATTTTGTTCATAAGATCACAATCACTTATAAGTCTTAGTCTCTTTTTTTTTTAAGAAATGGTCTAAGTCAATTTTCCATTTACCTCCAAAGTAAAAATTACAACATCATATGGAGATTTATTGATGTTTATGTCTTGAGAATACCCTTGCTTGATACACTGGTTTTGGTAAGGAATATGTCTTCACTAAAAAGCAGCCCTTGTTCACTGTATATTGTATCTTCATCTTTGCAGGAGAGCTGTCTTTGAACTCATGTACTCATACAAAGTAGGATTTAATGATATACAACACTTGCATGCAACTTAATTACATCAGAGCCTAGAATACTTTCTTGTGGCTCAATGATAAAACTATAAATGAACACTTTGAACAAAATCCCAAAGTGGTTAAACCACATTATAAAGTAGTGACATTTGGCTGAAGAATCAAAACCATACAAATAAATAATTATATATGTGTGTTTGAGCAGGCTGTGCATGTGAAGGAAGATGAGTCACTCCATTTTTACATTGGCCTTGTGACAGCTGAGCAATGTAATTATCTTCTTTTGCATTGTGCTAGTTTTATCTCATTGGTATTAGATTTTTATTTTTTCCATATTCTAATTTCTGCGTCAGGTGAAGTGCAAGACTCAGGGAAGCAAGGCATTGCTATAATTGAGTTTGCTCAGGTTTGATCTAAAGAATATTTCAATACTTTTAAAGAAAGCCAGAGTAGTTATTACACACCCAAATAATGATCAATAAATATTCCTACTGAGCAGTTTTAAATTGGATTAATTTACTCTAGTTTAAAATCAGGAAAGAAAAACAAACAAGAAAATCCTTTAAACCAGGCCAAAGGGTTTACTGAATCCATACTACAAATGAAATGTATTCATGAAGGTATATAAAGCTAGAAAAAATTTTTTTGGCTTTTGTTCATCATGCCAAATAAAATAATAATAATAAAAAAGGTAAAAATTACTATATTTACAATGAGGACTCTGCTAGTTGACTTATGAAATATGTGTGAGCACAGGGCGAATGGCAAAAGGCAATGCTAAGCTACTATTATTACTACCAAAACATGTGGGCAAATGAAAAATACACAAAATCTTGAGACTGCAAATACATAGCAGAAAGCCTGGGTATACCCTTAAATAATGAAAAGTTAATAAATACCCCTTGCCTATTATAACATGTATCCCAACTGGAATTAATCGGATTAATCTAATGTCAAAAAGACTTCTTCCAGTACCAGGCTTTGACAAGATTCCTGTATAGCCAGTTAAGTTGGACAACTATGAAGACAGAATTAGTTTTAAAATTACATGTGCTTCTGTTTTTTACTAATGAGCTTGAAGACCAAGCCTGTTCATCACAAATAGATTCACAGGAATAAAAACAAAATAGGAAAGTATTCCTGGTAAAGTAGCATACAAAGAGGAAGGCAGTCATATTTTGCACTGGTTTGGAATATGGGATTCAGACTATTAATATGAATGTCTATAATAGTAGACATACACATCTACAGTGTACATTTTGTACACTAAAATGAGATGGCTGTACACTAAAATGAGAGCAGATCTCTGTAAAGCAAGTGTCAAAATTTGGTGGAAAGAATCTCACCTGAAGTGACATATACAGTACAGTAGTCAAGCTTTTACTTAACCTATTGCTAGCAGTGTGAAAGGAGTCATCACCTTGCATCTGATTATCTAGGCTGACTCAGCAGTCAGACAAAGACCACTGAACTGATGGCAGCACGTGTATCTGCATAAAAGGGGAAAAATACCCTGGCTTTCAGACCATCTCCATTATCTCCATAACTTTACCCTTGCTTAGGTTACATTTCAGGGTTACAGTACAGGAGGCGTGAGTGGGTATGCAGTGGCTACTCTGCCAGAGCTCTGCTGGAACTCAGGTACTCCTGCAGTGCTACAGGTCCTGTCTCACCACATAAGCTAAGGGAGGCACACTTGTTGCAGCCAAAACTACCAGATCAAATCCAGGTTTCATTACTCATTTTGTAGCTCAGTGACACTTCCACAAATCATACAAGCTCTAACAAAGAAAAAAGTAACTCTGGTCCACTGACTCCAAAATCCTACGTACTGCAGTAGATATTCTTACTATCCCATAATACTGCGGAATAAGTCATAAAGAAATGTTTATGAATATGAAAAAACAGAATTAAGACGATGACATGTCATTTTGATCTTAAATTCTGAACTTCAGTGGTAAAAACCAGTGCAGATTACCTCTTTATATAAAAGTATTCCAGTAGTGCAAGTTCCCCCAAGCAGCACATTTTGCAGATACAGCAACTTTCTTATATGATTGTGAACAGTAAGCAATCCATGGGCAACACTATACAAGAGTAAAAGGATGAACAGCCTTACACACAAAACCTATTAAAACTAAAACCACAAGGCTCTGTTTTCAAGCCATTCAAAAGTTGAAGTCAGAAGCATTACTAATGACAGGCATATGTAATAAGAGCTGTGTGGTGAAGCAATGCATCGTTGCGGCCAGATTTAGAGCCAGATCATCACTTTAGAAATATCAATAGCTGGATAGGGTCCAAGCTACTTCTTCATCAAAGCAGTGTGACTCTTGACTCCAATGAAAATAATACCCTTACTTTGTGGAGACAAAGTCCTGATCAATAATGAATCTTAACATGTCTACGGGATCTTTTGCATTTTCAAATGTGAATTAGTACTGACACCTTCTTAGCATTCAGCCAGCTGTGGCTACTCACTGAAAGCTGAGTGGCAAATGTGGGCTGCTGGAAGTTGAATTAAAATGTGATATTTGAAGTGCGCTTTACTATGAAAACTATGATACCACTGTAAAAAGTAGCTGAGGGAAAACTAGAGAAACATCTGACTGTGGTTATTAAATGTCTGATATGAAATGTAGTGTGACACACACATTGTTAGGGCCCTAAAACATCACACAAGACCTTAGTTTTTCAAGCCACCTCTCCAGGTTTTGGAGCCAAAGGACAATCATCAATCTTTTCAAGTTTCTCACGGATTGCCATATAGCTTGCTCACCAAACTTGTAACTGAAAATTCTACCAATTTTGCTGTTTAATAGAACATTACAGATTAGCTGTGGCCCACATATCAAAGCCACACAATTCAAGAGTTCGAGAGACACAACTCTGGACTGCACAGATTTTGTTCCTCTACTCAAACTTCTGATACTTTGTCTTTCAAAACAACCCAGTATTCACCAAGAAGGTCCCTGGAAACCTCTGGGAAAACAGGAATTACTAAATTAGACCCCTGACCCATTTAATCCTCTCTCTGGTAACATGAAGACTCAAGAAGGTAGGCACTCATGACCACCACAATAGGTTAGAACTCTGATTTGCTGTGTAACTCAATGATTGACTTAAATGCTAAATTGCAGGCTTTGCTCTTCATTCTGCATTTTTATTATCATAAATCTGGATGTGAATTATAGCTTTAGAATCACTACATTCCTAAAATATATTTAAAAGCATGTTTTGAAGGTCTCAATTCTATGGCTAACATTCACATGAGGAAAGAGGATAATTTTAACTGATTGCCTGTCCAGGCTTCCTCTGTGATCAAGTTCTACACTATATCCAAAAGCATGCTGACACAAATGCAGAATTGTCTATGCACTGGGAAATCTGTTTTACCAGTAGTAGGTTAGGACTGAGTCCCCAAATAAGCGTCTTATACATTTTGTGTAAGTCTTGTTATTCATTTAGTAAGCATTACAGTAGCTGTTAACATTCAAAATACTCACAGCCACTACTCTGATAGAAATGTAAGTATCTCAAACACACATTTGAACAGACATTCCTGCAGGACTGAGTGGAAATTCATCAAAGAGCATAAATGCTTGCCTAAACACCCACTGAAGTTGGCAGCACAAATGTATGTGAAACTTCTGACTGAATCAGGACCACTAACTGCTTCAAGCCATTTTTTTAATCTGGACTTCCAGAGGTGTCACAACCATTCCACTCACATGTCCTGCACTGCATAGTTGCATGGATAATGTTTCATACATATATGTATGATATATACAGACTCCAGAGGCAGAAAAACACATTTTACTCATAGCATTCCAAGTCTTCCCTGGAGCACATATACATATCTTAAATTCTAGAAACCTTGACTTTGTAGTATTTCTGCAGAAATTAAATTTGTCTAATGTTTTTACAATGAAGACCTGAAAATCAGGTTTCTGAACTCATGTTTATACACCTTAAGAAACTACCTGATTTTTAAAAGCAATGAGCCTCAGGTGACTCTGGTGGATTTAGGTGAGAGGTCTTCTAAGAGAGCTGGCAAAAAATGCCTAATCTGCTCCCTTTGTCATTGGTAGGAGTATTAGTGTTGAGCTCAGCAGAGCTCAGCAGCTAACTTTTAGACATCTGGTTTTGAAAACAGGTAGTCATAGGAACCGAACACCAAAGAACAGGGCACGGTTTTCAGAACACCACAAATGAAACACAGTCCCTGATTCTGAGTGTTTTCTGTCATTGCTTGCTTGAAAAACTAACAGGTGTATGGGAAATAGGATAGGAGAAAGATGTCTTCTTGTTTCAAAATGATTTTAATCCTATTGTAACTCCTATGCCTAAGCCTTGAAAGAGTAGATATGCCATCTGTTTCAATAAAAAATGAATAGTATATATGTATACAAACCCACATGTAATTGGGGCACTCCAGGAACTAGGGAGAGCAAATGAAGAATCTATCATTAAAATATTAAACATGGAACATTACAAAACAATAAAACATCTGTCCTTTCAGCACTCTAATACGCGGGGTAATGTTTAACTACTACAATTATACTCATAAATTTTCCTCAGAGCGTCACATTTCTGTGCTCATCAAAGCAACACAAAGTTCGTCATTTACAGCAACAAACTGAAGGAGTTCAGCAAGCTCAATTCTCCCTGTTTCTTTCTAATTTTCATTTCAATTATTGGTTATTAGTAGAATCTTCTCAAACACATTTCTCTTCGAGGTGCATTTTCTTTTAATGATTGAGTTTCTTCATACTGCAGCTGATGTACTTCTCAGCATTTTAGTTATGATTACCAAATTCAGAATGAAAATGAAAACCACTTAATTATGCAATTGTCTTCCAGACAGCACAATAATTAAAGCCCTCAGAAAAGCAGCCCAGAGGCACTGGCTGTGCAGAAAGGTAAAGAACATATAATATAGGTGTCTTAGAAAAGGACTATATAAAACATTTTAGGGAAATAAATTACATATGCATCCCTGGACAGATGCTCTTAAGAACTATGTACCTTAATCAACATAGAATTTACATAACAGAGCACCTGCAGCAAGACATAGCACTGTGATCTGTCTGTTCAGAAGTTCCAACAGACTGAAGCTATACATGAAATGACAAGAAATAAGGTGAAAATAAAATGTGTGACACATTAAGAAGAAAAATTAAAAATATAGGTGGGATTAATCTGCAAATAAGGCAGTTAAAAGTTTACTAATCAATGCATAAAAAATAATAAAAGCTGAAGATGTTCTTGTTGAAGGACTAATCTAGAAAGGTATCTCTAGTGTTGTTATAAATCCTCAAGCAGTGGTATTGAAGGTGTGCAGATGCCATATTAAAAGACAGTGTAGTGTAAACTTATTTAGACACATCTCCAAGCTATTACACTTTCCTAAGCTTTGGAAGTATCTGCAGCTGCACACAGCAGAACCCAAACCAGCTGGACTCTCTTATACAGTGAAAGGGTAAACCTAAAGAAGTTTCACAATTATAACTTGCATGAGAAATCCTTCAGTTAAATCCAAGAGAAACACATTTACCTTTCTAAAAAGCCTTAACCCCTCCATTCTAGCTTTGTGAGGTAATGACACAGGACAGGATTAGGCTATGATCAGATGGTGGGACTGGTTAAAAACCACAGAATTTCTGCTGCTGCCCAGAGACAGGAAGGACGACTGTGTGCACACTGGACAAGTCCCACCAGCTGCAAGGGGTGATACAAGCTCTCAAGTGCTTAGAACCCATGTGGAGAATGGCCCCTCTGTATATAACTTGCACCACCTCTGAATTAACTGTGCCAGAGTTATTATGCTATTTTTTCTGAATGCCATCGCCACACAGAAAATGCTGTTACATTAGAAGAATATGTGAACAATGATTTTCTTTTTCATGCTAGAAGCCTCAAACTGCTACACAAGAAATCAGCTTCCTTCTGTTCCCAGAAGTTAACACTCATTTTGCATGTGTTTTGGCACTTGGCAGTACATAATTATTGGCTACACTCTTTGCCATGAAGTACTTTCCTTTTATAATTAAGAAATCCTTTGAATTGTGGACAGTTAGCTTTTCTACTGCTGAAGACTGCAACCAATTAGTATGTAAATTACAAGTCGACACTGACAGCTCTTATGGGCAAGATAATGCTCATGAACCAAACACTACCTGTGCTTAATGCATGATCAATAGAAAATACTGATTTTTAGAAGCTTCAAAGCATTTATCTTTGGGTGGATCAGAACACATAACTGCTTGCTCCCTTCTACCAGTGTGAACCAAGGCACAGGCTCAGTGAAAATCAGAAGATGCAAATTTCTTTGGAAGAAAGTCTTCTTTCACTTCCCATCTTTACAGTTCTTACCTTCACTGCATTTGGACTCGCACCTCTGTGATGCTCAGTCTATGTGGCACTCATGAGAAAAACAGGTTCTGGAAAAGAGATATAAAGGAGTCAAACCACTCCGTGAGACTGTGAGATCTTTTAACAGTTCGAGAAGTGTTATCCAGTGCTTGAATACATTAGGACACATCATCCTGCTAATCAGCTCCTGCTTCTGCCTTCTAAGTTCCCTAAATGCATTTTTTGTGGCTATAAAGCACTAGCAGATATCAAGCTTTTTCTTAATAATATAAATATGGCTATACAGCAGGTCTCAAACTGTTTATATAACTGTATTTATATGTAAAATTGGTGGTTTTCCAGTGAAACTACTGGTTTGATGTATTTATGGCGCACTTGGATACGTCTGAAATTAGGTTTGAGGGCATTTGCTAATTCTCCATTGCAACTGTTTTACCACTGTTTCTTGATAATTCCATGAAAAAAAAAAAAATAACAAAAACCCCAAAACAAAACAAACGAACGAACAAACAAAACACACACAAAACCCCAAACAAAACAAACAAAATACTTCTACTCCATTTTGGCCCTTTCAGATGCTGTTTCCCTGCTTTAAGAATTTGTCACCTCAGGTACTACTTGATACACAGAAGTCCACGAAATGTCTTTACAAAATACATAAAATCCGCTTGATACCAGGTTCCCGTAAAGGGATTAAATTTGCAGCAAACGGCCTTTGTTACTTCAGTGAAGAAAGACGCGTTGACTAAACCTGACAGAGCGGGCTGAGTGCCACCGACCCCGTGTCCTAAGCCCCATGGAAGAAAGCAGTCCCCCGGAGACACGTTGCTCCCGCGGACCCGAGCCCCGTCCCGCCGCCACGAGCGGGCAGCTACCGCGGGCACCGGGCCCTGCCCGCCGCTCCGCCACAGCCACGAGTGCCCCCTGCCGGCGCGGGAGGGCGGCAGCCGCGGCGGCGGCGCGGGAGGGCAGCGGCCCCCACAGGCCGAGCAGTCGGCGACTACCGGGGTGCAGGCGGGAGGTGGGGCTGTTTACAGCGTGGGCAGGGTCAGCATCACTGGCCTCGCTAATCCTGAGGCTTTAGGCTTCACAGAGGGGAAAAGCACGACCAGTACGGAAAGCAAACTGCGGGTCCCAAAGCCGCGGCACCCCACCGGCCATGGCCCGGCGCGGGGCCTCGCCCCTCTCAGTGGCCCCCCACACGTACGCCCACAGCCGCCAGTCCGCCCACACCGGCTCGCCTCGGCTCGACTCAGGCTTGCCAGGTCCGGCCCTACCGAAGCGGCCGTCGGTCTGGGCGCCCCGCCGCGCCCCGCGCTCCCATAGGCTGGCGGCGCCTCAGCGACAGCCAGTCAGAAGGCAGTTGTCAGGCTCTCCCGTCTATTTTTAGCGTGAGCAAAGAGAGGCGCGTGGAGGCGCCGGCACGGGCGCAGAGCCGCGCAGAGCCGCGCAGAGCCGCGCAGAGCCGCGCAGAGCCGCGCAGAGCCGCGCAGAGCCGCGCAGAGCGCGCTCACACGGTCGTAAAGCGGCCGGTCGGCGGCACTGAGCTGCTTGTCGGCTAAAGCGCGAGCGGGCGGCAGGGTCCTGGGAAGCAACCACTGCCGCGCCCCTTCCCGGGGGAGGGCAAAGTCTCGTGTTAAAATAATACTTTAATATCAATGGCTGCTGCAGCCGAGGATGGCTCTGCGGACCGCTCCATCCCCTGTCTTCACAGCTTTGCTTTCCCCTGGCTTGAAACGCTGGAAAGGATGGCCCTGTGCTGGTGCTGCGTGCGAAATGGCTGCTCCCTTTACCCCTGCGCACAGGCGGAGCGCAGCCTCTTGAAATGTATAGCGGCAGGAGGGAAAGTTAGGATTACTAGTACGGGCTAAATTCTGCGTCTCCTGAAGTTTTATTTTGTATATTCTCAAAGTCACGCATAAGGTAGCTGGTTATTTCTAACTGATGTGCTTCTGGCACATCGGTTACTACTGAATATGTAGGTTCTGGAGAAGCAAGATGAGGTACAAACGTAGATAATACCAACATTGAGTTTTTTTGAGGGTTCATAGGTAGCTGGAATTGCATTGTTTCCAATTTTTCATAGAGGTCCAGATTCAATACAGTGTTTTCGTATATTCTTGAAGGATTTGACGTGTTGAAGCATTCACTGGAGTACAGGGATGAAGGAGGGCCCCTGGGTTAGCGAAAGGAAGGGTAAAGTGCAGTAAGGAAAACTGTTCTAATATTTAAATTTACTTAAAGCGGTGGCAATATCAGTATACTGTAGAAATGTCAAGGAAAAAAACCTTCTTGCTAAGTAAGTTACTAAGACCCTTCTGTAAGTATAAAGAGTTTAGACATCTGTCTAAATACACAGGTATTTTGCCACAGGTGATCAGCTCTTTGGGGGTTTGTGCATAATGATGGATCGTAATAGATTCTTGGGCTTTGTAGTGACTTGCTCATATAAAATACAAAGAGCAGATGAAATGCAGACCTGTCTGTGCAGTAAATCTGCAGCTCCCCAAAAAGAGTAAACTGATCTGCAGGCCTTGTGGTGAGCCTACAGCGCAGGAATGGATTTCGGCATCCACACGCATCAAGAGAGTATTGTACACCTTGAGAAGAAAATCTTGCAAAATAAGACAGCGCCTCCAAAGTCATCCAACAGCCACTCGCTGTACAATGAAAAGTGTTCCCTGACAAATCTTGCAGTATCAGGGCAGAAATTTGCCTGCCTGCTCTTTGTCGTCACCAACCCATGTGACGGTTATTGTCAGGCTGTTCCGAAATCCTTGTCCTCATTACTTGATCCCCATGGATGCTTTTCAGTTGCCAGTAGGATATACCAAATCGGCAGTGAAACAAAAGAACGGAGTCTATTGCAACAATGTTTGGATACCATTTAAAAAAAGTGGCCTGTGGATTTAAAATTTGCTTGGAAAAAAAAGCTGTTTATTCTGTCATTGCCAGAATATCGATATAGTCAGAAACATTATTTCAGCGAAATTTTTACATGCCATTGAACTTTTTCTCTCTGTTCACAGGTTGTCAGTCTTACATGCAGATTAAACTTAAGTTCTCACAGAGGAAGTTCATGCAGTGTGAATTTCGTTAGCTTTGCTGATCCCATTATGCACCATAATGCGAGAGTGAAGATTGCTCTGCATAAATATTCATCTAGCATCTTTCAAGTTTTCACTTTTCATTCTGCTGCTGCCTGACCCTGTCTGCCACTTTTCTCTGAATAATCATTACTGCTGAGCAACCCATTTGGAGAAAAATGCATTTGCAAGACTAAAATATCCAAGCAGCACTGGACTTGTGAATTGTGACTAGGACACGTTGCAGACCATTGCAGTGCATAGCTGTGGATGTTAAAATGTTCTAATGTGCTGTTGGAATTGATGTGCATTTTTCTCTCAAAGTGTCATGACCTCTGACTCACACAGAGGCCATACAGAACACGCGGCTGGCAGCACCCCAGTTTTCACTCTGGTCACTCTGAGTCCAAATTATATGTTTGTCTTGTTTTAATTCCAGTAGGTTTTGAATTGTCTCAGTGACTTTTTTAGTGCAGTTTCTATAGCTTCCCAACCTAAAGGCTCTGCTTTTTGCAATGAGGTGAATTGGAATGGGTGCAAATGACATAAACAATGTGTTGTGTTTTTGTGGAGGCGAGGAGTCAAGTCAAGGGCTCTTTCCATAGCAAGTGAGTTAAAATGACTACATATTAGAGAATTTAGTCCAAACATGATAAAATTTACCACAGTTCTCAACAGGACCTGGGATATGAATGCCTGCTCTCCACTATTGTTAAATCAAGCCAGTAAAGGAAATTGCTGTTGTGGTCTGTTCCCAAATGTACTGCTTTGTCTTTCAGACTATGTATTTTGAGCATGTGAGAACAGGCACAGATTTTCTAGGTGAGCTAACTAGATTGCATCCCCATCCCCCTCTAGTGGCGCTGCAGTTTGTGGAGTATACTTAACTGAGCATGTGATGGCTGTGTGTATTAGCTGTTTGTTTTCGGGGAAGACTGTGTCTGAGTTTGCCCCCCACCCCCTACAGTTATGCAGCTGAGTTACCTACATTTGGGAAAATCAGGGTCAGCACCCCTGTAATGCAAGGAATGACCATCGCTGGTCATTCTCCAGATCATGGGGTCTCACATCTGTATTGCCATGCTGTGCTTTCAGGGAGATGAGCATTATAAGCTTTTCAGTGCGTCAGACATGCAGTCACAACTCCCTCATACAGAGATCTCCTACAGAAAAAAATTCACCCTGACTCGCAGCTGCCTGAGAAAAGCAAAAGACACTGCCGGGATGCATCCCCATGGCAGGAGTGTGATGAGCCACTTCACAGGCTGCACTGCAGGTCTTCCCAAAGCTTTCCTTGTTGCAAAGCATTGGAGAACACAACCTGTTCTCCCATGCAGTGCTCCAAGACATGCTGGCAAAGGGACACACACTTCTCTACTTATGTATAGTTTTGCCAGGTATTATCATAACGCTTTTTTTCTTTCCCCTGTTTTCTTTCAGTCAGAACTCCCGTAGACAACACTTACATAATTACTCTGGTTATCAGCTTGACATCTGAATTGCAGAAACTGCACTAACAGGGAAAAGCTGCTAGATAGCAGGCACTGATGCCGTAACAGGTAAAAAAGAGTAATCATATTACTCAAGGAAGACCAAAGTTGTGAAAATATGCTGTCTTCAGAATTCAAGTCTAAACCCGACGTATTTCCATGCTGACTGAAGTGAATGAAATTTCTTTCTAGCTAGACAGCTTTGATCTAGTCTTCCAGCAAAAATACCCCAACCCAGTGCAGAGTACCCCAACCCCAACCCAGTCACATTTGTGTGACAAAGGCTATATATATGATTCAGAAAGGTCTGTTACTGGCTGATTTTTGGCCAACTGCTTGAGCCTGGTCCTGCACCCATGTACTTGGCCCGTGTGCTCACACAGAGACTAAAACAGAAGCCTGGACATCAAAGAAATGGGTGAGGCATTTTCCAACAGAAGAGTGGGCTGTTATTCTCTCTGTAAAGAGCTATTATGTTCATAATAACACCCCAGTCTGTTTTAGTGGGAAGTTAGAATGGCAATCATTTTCCCATTAGCAGCAGCATAATCTCATTTTTAATGTGTACTTCGTATCCACAAGCCTTAAAATAGATCTTCTCTCTGTGTTTTATGAGGACTGATGCTGACATTAATATCTCTCCATGCCCTATGCCTTTTTCTAAAAGAAAATTGTCATGTAAAAGACCCTTGTTCTTCTAATTAAGATCAAATCATTTGCAGAGTACATTATATTTTGAACCTGTCACTTCAGAGCGTATACATCACATTGACTTGTATGTGGTGCGGTCATTCAGCCGTGTGAGCGAAGGATTATGCACAGGCTTTCTGTATGCTTTGGGGCTTGAACCCTGCAAGCAGAAGATCACAGATGCTTTCTGTCATGTATTAATAGCTGGCTCAGCACAAGGACTGGAAGCCCAGAGCTCCCGTAAATGCTAAAAACGTTTCACCTCTAGGACTTAGAATGCATAACTTAATGTGTCAGTGAAGCACTCTGGAAGCTGCTTTTTTTCTCCAAGCCACTTTTAAAAGGACCTGAAGTTCATAGCGACATTAATGCATCATAAAATTTTTAAACTAATGTGACACTGTGATTGTTTTATTTTTGCAGTGGAGGCATAATATCTATTTTCATAAGAAAAACTGCATTGTTTCAGATATGTAAGAACAAACTCACCTATTTGGCATTCCTGGTTAAGCAGTAAAGAGATGAATAAATCTGGCCCACCCTTAATTACAGCATTTCTTGCGCAAACCTAAGATGGTTTGTCTTTACAATGTCAGTGGAGTGAAAGCAGTTTCTACAGTGGAGTCCCTGTTGAACCAACAAGGTGATGGCTCTTGGTCCTAGTCCTGATGCTCCACAGCTTCCCATGAGACCTTATTAATGTCTGCATCCTAGGCCGTGGAAGAAGAGAGAGAATACAGGGTGGTTTTTTTTCTAGTTGTTAGTGCAGGTTTAGGAGTGAATTAGTATTTGAATTTGGTTCTAACCAAACTGGACTAATTTTCAGCATTGTTTTGTGGGATGTCCCTGCCTATGTCAACCTCAAATGGTGGGAGCATTACTGATAAACATTTATCAAAAGAACAGATTGATCTTTAGGGAGCATTCATTTTGGTACTGGAAATAGATGCTAATTTCCTCTGCTCTGTGCTACATCTGAACCAATTCTGAAATGTAGTTCTTTAATGGGGAAGGCGCATCCCCTGAGGAAATACAGTGATCCACATTTAGTCCCAATCCCTAATACACAGCCAACGTATCTGTCTACATCTGGTCAGCTTCATATTCTTCCCATCCGTGAGAATGTGGCAACGTGCTTTGCCTTGGGGACTGGGAATGAGTTCAGCATTTACAGTATGATCATTGTAGTGGAACAATGTAAAGATAGGGACTGATCCCATCCTTTTCCAGGCATAGCTCATGTTCAAGGGCTGACTTTTGTGTCAGTTCTTACCCAAGTTAAGGAGTCTGGGTTACTGAACACCCCCAGCCACAGCCATTTTTCAGGCCCATTTCTCTGTCCAGTGGTGTCTGGAGTACTTTGCTTCCTTGGTGTTGCTGCCAGTTCAATGGAGCTATCTGTGATGGTACTGTAGACCTGAGGAATAACACTTGGGCCTATTCCTATGTTGAGTGATTTGGAGAATTTTTTCTGTTTCACAAGATACTTACAGATGTGTTATCTGTGGAGTGCCCACTCTATTCTTCTTCACTTGGAGGGTGCAGAAGCAGATTCTGCATTGAGGGCCTGACTTGATTCCTCCCTTTCTTTGTTGACAGTGCTTCTTTTAACCAGGGAATGATTAACCTGCCTTGCCTCTCTCCCTGCTTTCTTACTGCTTTGATGCATTCTTTTATGAAGTGAGAAGGTAACCAGATCTCTGGGCATATCCTTACTCTGTCTGCAGATGGCTTTAGGCAGAATCAGGACACACAACCCAATGCGGGTTAGACAAATCATGCTGTACCATACGGCAGAAGCAGCTGTACAGCAAGGTAACATCTGAGATGAAGCTGAAATCCATCCCTGTTGCCGGTGGTGCTGTGGCTCTGGCAAGCTCACTGGTGTGTGCTGCCTCCTGGCCTCCCCCTTCGCTGAAACATCAGCTTTTAGCCGCTGCCAGGGGCACTGTCATTGGAGTTGGGGTTTTTTTTTTGATCTTGCTGCTGTTCCAGGTCAGTGGATTCTATGTTCTTCCAGCACACTGAAAAAATAAATGATCTCTCAGAGCTGCATCATCTCACTGTTTTTTTCTTCAAGATTACTGTCATCAAGTGAACAAACATTTGAACTGTTAGCGTTGATTTAGTTTCCTTTTCTAACTGGTCACTGTTAGAGGTTATTTGGTTTCTACTTTATCTTGGAATAGGATTATGCATTATGGCAACCAGTTAGTTCAGATCCTGTTGTGTTGCTTTCTAGGTGTTTAGCCAAGAATTGGAGCAACAATTATGTAAATGCAGTCTTCTTTTCTGTGACTTTCAGTAGCATTTTTGCTGTGAAGTGACATTTACTTCTGAGAACGAAACAGGCTGTTTTAAGAATAATGATTACACCAAGAGTGAGAGAAATGCAATTACAAATAATGTTCAGAAAGTTAAATATATCATGGCCTCACTTGGCTCTTTGCACAAACCCAGTTAATGACTGGACAATTAATAACTGGATAAATTGCTCCAGGAGAAGGCACAGTTAAATGGACTCCACACATCATTCATCTCTGAGTCCAGGTGACCTTTTAAGATATTTTTGAGGTGATTGCTACTGAGACTTCTTTTCATTCTCTCCCTAATTAAATATGCTTGTGTCTTGCCTTACCTTACAATTTAAGCCCTGGAAGAGATTGCTTTTGTGCTCTTCATATTTTTAGCTATGTTGCCTCCTTTCCTAGAATGAGTCACAACAGACTTCACATTGTCCCTAATTTATTGTACCATGTGAGGTGTACATGAGGGCATTACTAGAGCTCAGAAATCCACTACCACAGGATGTGGGATGATTATAACAAAATGGGGAGAAAAATTAAAGCAGAAATCAGTCAAACAAATGAACAATGCACCTCCTGCCCCAGCAAATGCTACTCTGAAGTGTAAAAGAATTTAAAGTCTATTTATTTGTAAAAAGGAATGCACTAGTAATAGACAGCATTTGAGGCTTCAATACTTCCCTTAGTATCTTCATAGCTTGCAAAGTGCCCTGTGTATTCTAAAGTGAAAGGATCTCTCTCATAATCTTGTGTATGATTTTCATAAACTCATTCAGTTTTTAAAAGTGTTCTAGGGATAAAAAAATCAGTATGTTTTTAAACAGCAGAGACAGACTGAAATTCATGAAATGAAAGATCACCTTAAGCTGTTGCTTTGAAGTTTCACCAGAGTTTTCCAGCTCACTTCCCACTGATGGAAAACTTGCCAAAAGTACTCCCAGCAGAGATAAAAACTATTTGGCCTGCTGAAATCCACACTTGGAGATTATCAGCAGATCAAAGACACAAGAGTCAAGCTGTATGCTATAGACAATTTACATAAAATTCATACATATATTTCACTGCCTGTGTGTCTCTAGCTAATTAATGCATGCCTTACACACGTAGCTCTAAGCAGGATGTGGAAAGATGTGCCAACAGTATCTACAGCATGAAAAGCATGTTTTGGATGATTGCTTTAGAGTTTAAATATTTCAGGCTGACCCTACCGAATTTTTTTCCTCTGGAAAACTTTCAACGATTCTTAAGTTTCTTAAGTTCCTCAATAACTGCTGTTGTTATTATTAGAGGTTTATTGAGTCTAAAGTGTCTCTTATGTTTTATTTTATTATACAAGCACATCTGAATGGTTTATCTTTAATTAGATAATGGTTATTTGGAAAGGATGCTTTGCACAGAAACAGCAGCAACTAAAATTGAGATTCTTATTAACAGAAGTGTTTGAACCTGAAAGCTTTGTTTCTTATTTCTTCATTAATTTCTTCCCATGGAAGGAGGTTTTGGGTAGAGATGAGCATCTAGCAAGCAAAAGCTTGTGAAGCAGCACATGTCGGGATAAAGAACCTGAGGCTGCTCCTCCTGCCCACTTCAGCAAACTGCTTGTTGTTTGCTAAGTGTGACACTCCTCACCCCTTGTCGAAGTGGCATTTGCAAAGTCTCTGATGGAGCCAAACATCCCACCCCGTGTATTTCAGTTCTGGGACAGGCTTCAGCAAAGCATGCCAGAGGATCCAGATACACATCTGCTACAGAGGTGGGGGGACACTAACTTTGACACTGCATTTTCATGTCATGGACTGAAAGGTTTTGTTTTCAACAAATCAGCGGAAAAAATAACACCCTACACTTTTCTAACTGCCACAAGATAGAATTGTCCTCTGTAAGCCCAAGCGCAGAGCTTGCAACTGATTTCATAGTATTCCAGACCTTCAGCCTTAGCGAGGTGGTTAGTGGATGTGTAAGGAGTCAGAGATAAAATGGACTGGAGCAGAAACAAAAAGTAATCCTACTTGAGGTAAAAATCTCACAGTGATGTGGTGTGAAGCCACTGCAAATGACTCTTCAATGATCTGTAAAAATACAAGCACAGCATACAAAGCTCATTTTAATAGATTTTATTTTAAACCCTTCCTTTGAACATTGCAAGACTTCCTGCTCTGTATAGTCAGTCCTGATTTTTTTCTCATTACTCACTGTGTGTTTGTTTGGTTTTAGTTAACTGCATTTCTCTTCCTGGGATAATGCTGTTTTGTCATATTTCAGTCTCAGTTTCTAGGCCTGTTTGCTATGCACAGTCAGCTAAAAATAAGCTGCTTTTCCCTTGGACGACTTATATAAATTCAGTCCCTAGCTGTTGCACAGTGCTTTCCAGATGATGCTGAGTTGATTTCACTCATAGCTTGTGTAACTTTGATGGCACCAACAGAGACAGAATATGGTGCTGGGTTTTCCAACAAGAATTCATATCAAATACTTCTCTATTGTTGTTCCCCAGATCACAGCCCAATTTAAACATATTTAAGCTGTACAGTGGGCCCTCAATCTTTTTTTATATGGTTGCTAACATTGCATGTAAGACACCTTTCATTTTCATGCCTGAAAATTCCTTTTGGATATCTATCTGTGATGTTTAAGCCAGTCCTGAAATAAATGTTGCTGTTTGAGCTGCCACATGGTATTATTCTGGTAGCTTGGGATGCCCTCCCACAGCCTTGTTTGGCCAGTCAGATCCTCCTGAGATATTCCTGTGTTGCTGGAGAGGACTGATCTGTGCTACATGACATGCCCCTCTCTTCACATGTTTTGTATAACTTGTCAAAGCAGCTGATCATAATGGCCTCTTGGTTTAAAATTGATTGATTGACTTCCTGCTTTGTTCAGATACTATAATATTGCTGTAAACACAGGACTTGTGAAGGAGCCACAAGGCTGTGAGCAGCTAGGGCCAAAACTGTGGGGATAGCAACGGGGAATATGGGGGAAACAAAGTAGTGACAGAATCAGGTATGAGGCAAGCCTTTCCTATTCATTCATAAAAAAGCATTATCCTAAATATTACCAATTGGATTTAAGCCATAAATATGCCCACTGTTTAGATCTAGTTTCCACTAAGAGCAATAAAGGACAGAGGTACCTATGAACCACCTCACTGGTATGTGGATCTAAAACTTATACCCATAAAATGCTTGCTCAGCTGCTGCGCGGATGCGTGTGCCCCTTCATCTACAGTCTTGATAGGCACTTACAGAGAATAGCCACAAAATACATCATCTGGTAAAAGGCTCAAGGCTTGTTGCCAGGTCCACCGGCTCAGCTGCTAAAGGGCTTACTGGGGTGTGGGGTCCAAATTTTCTTGAATCCTTGGCCTGCAGGAATAGAATTTATTCAGCTCCGGACCATCTGTTGAAACTTTTTCATGCGGCAATAATTAAGTAATTATTAGGGCAGAGAAAGCGTAAGTCTATGGCTTGGGGACAAGGATGGGGGTGGCTTGACTCCTGCACAAGCTCTGTTGAACACTAAATGGAAAATACTCAAGACATTTGTGAGAGCAGGGATGGGAGCATTGACTCTCCTCTGTAACTCAGAATATCACATTTGCTAGAGCATCCACCTGGGGTCTTTGGGATGAACCTTCAGGTCTCCACAGGGACCAAAGAGAAATGTAGCCCAGGTCTTCCTCCTGCTGGACAAGAGAGCTAACCAGTGAGTCACTGTGCAAAAGAAGGAGGTGTACTCCTTCCTCCCCCTTGACTTTGTGTGTCAAATAGAGATCAAGGTCAGTGCTCAAAATCATCATCTTGAGACCAGCACCTCCTGTCAACCCCAGCTAACACCTTCTCACAGAGAAGAAGCACAGATAATATGCCTGAACTTCTATAAGTGCAGGCATATCCCCACTTAGCCCATGGGGTTTTCTGCATCTGTAGGATGCTTTCATCTTTACATTGAGTTCAGTATGAAGTCATGGGTTCTGAGGCTCATGTACTACTTCTAATGGCATCAGCTGGTCTATTAAAAGATCCTACTTCACTTTCTGAGACATCTTCACTTTATTGGGGTCTTACCTGCCTAAATCAAGGCTTGGGATATCACCAGACAGTTTGGACACAGAGGTAATTTTGTTGATCTGCATCATAATTCTTTTGGCATTGCCAGTATCAGACAGAAATAGTACATGAAGGTGTATGCAATATCACTTTTATTGGAGGTTTGGTTTTACAGACCTCATCAAAATTGCTTTTTATTGCCATCAGAAGGTGTATCACAATATCAGATGACCCCAAAAGACATTTTGATAAAGTGAATGCAGTCCGGATTATTACTGAATGAATGTACCATCAAATTTTCATGAATTAATTAACTGCTAAAAAAATTGTAGTCAATCCACTTGTTACAGAAATTCTTATCCTGAAATTACAGAACTGAGGACATAAATAGAAATATTCGAATGAACAAATATATTTCAAATTTTTTTCCCCATTTTTCTCCAGTAATTAACTTATTATAACTTATTATTAACTTATAACTTATTTGCAAAGCTGTTTTTTGTTTCTTAACAAAGAATTCTATTGTGGCATCACTGTAAATTTTTCAAAGCCAATTTAAGATTTAAAAGGCACCTTTATTTTTTTTTCCCCTAAAAGGAAGGTAATAGTAGTACTTTTAGTTGTTGTAATGTTTCAGTGGGACTATATTAAATTTCAGTGAAAGGCAGGCTCTCATGTAACCCCAACATTTTAGGCATAAGTCTAATTTTTGAAAGTTCCTTAATACTGAGAAACCTACCTCTCCTGCATGATACCTAGTCTGCCTTCTGTGGGTCATCAAGACCTACAGTAAGCACACTCCCAAAGGCAGCCTGAC
Organism: Pezoporus wallicus; assembly: GCF_028554395.1. NCBI lineage: Eukaryota > Metazoa > Chordata > Aves > Psittaciformes > Psittacidae > Pezoporus > Pezoporus wallicus. The sequence continues at coordinate 271,255 of NW_026635420.1, forward strand.
ATACAGCTGGAAGATGCCCTGCAGAGCATACAACACCCCAGCATTTGTGTATGCTATAATATATGCTTGAACAGCCTTAGGGGTGCTGCGGGCTATCCCTGAGACATACACAGGGCTGGAAGGCAAGAAACATCAGGAGAAACTTGATGCTTACTTCTGTTCCCAAAGTCAAATGTTGAAAATATGCTGCCATGAGTTTCAAAAACATATTCACTACATATTTCTGGCCAGTAAAGTGCCCCAGTTCTAGCAGCTTGGTGAATATTGTTTGGAAGAATTAAGGGATTTAAGATGAAATAATACTTCCCTCTTCATATGACTATATAATACCTTTCCTGATATTGAAATACCCCAAACCAGCAGGAAAATGAAGGAAACAAAGAAAATAGTGATTTTTTTTTCTCACTGTTTTTCTGTTGCAAAGCTGGGGAAGGGAAGCCCTACAAATACAAGTGGTACATCCATAGATTCCATTTATCAGTGATGGTTCAGGCTTGAACATCCCTCCACCCTAGGGAAGCTATTGAATTTTGGGAGTAACCTTATTACTTCATCTGAGCAAAAGCTAGTTTTCAGAGTATTCCTTTAGCCTCCTATTGTTTACTAATACTCTTTGCTTCCTAATTCTGAATTAAAATGTATGGAGAAATGGAAATGATTTATTATAAGACGCAGTGGGGAATCATGCAATCAGTTTGACCTAAGCTTTAATAGGTATTATTTTGCGTCTTTAAGGCCTCTGTGAGATCTTGCTTCACTGAAGGCTTAGTCCATCTGTACAGCTAAGTTAATAGACCACTGGATGTCACTCTTGCTCTCCCGTGAAGCAAACGCACAGCAATAAAAGCTGAAGAATGTAGTTTTAAAGTCCTGGATACACTATGAGGTGGTAAATGACAGGTTATGACCAGAATATATATTGTAGCATAATGTCTATATGACACCTGGAAAGGCCTTCTATTAAGAGCTTGTATTACCTTTTACATAAAGAACTCCTTGAGGCTAAGACTCCTATTTACTGATTTATTTCTAGTCCCTCCAAAAATGGCACTGTAAAGTCGAAGCCTGTAGAATCTATTCAAAATCTGCGATACAATTCCCTGGTGACAGGGAGTCATCACCTATTGATTCTATAGTATACTAAACTTCTGCATTTTCAGTAAGTTAAATCTGAGTTTTATTTAAGCAGAAGGTTTTGAATAGATTGTAAGCTTTTTATAGGAAAAGCTTTGTCTACTACCTTCTTGCCATTGCCACCAGATTCAAATACTGTCTAATAGCAACAATACAGATATTCACAGTTGTTTCAGCAACTTCTGCAGTAGCATCCTTCCAAATAATTTTAACTCTTGTCACTGCTCTGTGCTTTTGCTTATAACTGACTACATTTTCATGGCTCTCAAAAAAAGTCCCATAAACCCCAGGAAAATGTTCCACATAGGCATTATTAAAAACTGTGTAAGTTGTGTGAGGGCAGAGGGAGGAAGAGGAAGATAGACCTTGTAAATGGTCTGAGATGAACAGATGACAATTAATATGAGCTAAGAATTTAGCCCCAAAAAGTTTAAGTAAACCTGTACAAAGTTTGCCTCTGAAACATCCTCATCCACTGCTGCCTGGTTAAAGATACCCAGAAGCACGTAGTCCTCTCAGGTTCCTCTCAGCCTGACTGCAAACAGGGGTGGGCTCTCAAAGGGAGCCCATACTCTTCGTACTCTTCACTCATAAATCATCCTGTGAGAAGAGTGTGGTCCTCTTGAGAGAACTGATTTGGTGGCTCCCCATCAGCAAAACATAAATGAAATATCAAAGAAGAATATTAGCTGGCACACAGAAATGTTCACAAAATACTGCGGTTATCCTTGCCTGTGAGACACTGTCCCAAGTGAAGAACTAGTTATCAGTTACTTGCACTCTAGTTGTTGCAGAATGTTGTTTTTATATAATGAGTTGTATACGTAAGCATAAATGTATTTTATGGAAGAAAAGGAAGAAAAAGTAAGGGAAAAAGAGGAAGAAAAGCAGAAGTAATTGAAAATGGAAACTAATTTGTGAAAAATTTGTAATAAAACTTAATTCTGATTTCCAGAAGAGACAAAAAGATTCATAAATTTTTAAAGACAGAAAAAGGGAAGAGTAATCTATACATTTTATTACACAAAGTCACACAAAGAGTGAGATGGAGAATTGAAAATAACATTTTACCTTCTGATTTTACAGTACCAAGGGTACAGAGCAGTCGATATTATAAGAATTCGGTACTTTTTAAGATTGACATATTATAATAACCAGGAGCAGTGAAGCTTCCCAGAAATGAGGCAGTCTAAAACAGCTAAGCCAGCAGATAATAAAAAGACAAAATATAAATTCAAAAACTGAAATCTGTGTGCTTCCTCTTGAGCAACATTAAAATAACAATAAGGCAATAAGGACTGTGATGTAGATTTTCATGAAGAAAAAGAAGGTATCTAAACCAAAGTTAAATAAGACTGTGCAGATTTACGAGACAGTCTAAATCCAGCAGTTAAAGGACTAGAACATAGGGCTTGACAATTATGAGAAAGAGGCTATAGACTAATCATATCTAGCCGAAGTATGTCACTGGTAGTGAAAAAATTATACCAAATTCTTTTAAATTTTTCCTAAATGTCTTCCTTTAAATGTATTTTTCACATTAATATGAAATATTATGTATCTTATACTCTGAAAGTGGTATTTATTGACATGTTTCCTTAATCTCAATATAATACTTTGATTCTCAGGGTTCTTGTTAACCTGTATTTGTACTCTTAATTCTTTCTCTGCCCACTAGATGGTACTGTCCACTTTAAATCCAACATTCAAGGCTGAAATTACAGGATGTCTTTGTTTCATCATTTCATCCAGATCACAGGCATCAAGGATTACATTATATTTTTCAGCTGCCCCAGCATAAATTCACTTTAACTCCACTAATTTTACATCAGTTTCTGTAGGAACATCCATGGATTGCCAGACATTGGCATCAGATACTAAAATGAAATGGAAATATTTCAGCCAAACATAAGTATTTGCAAAACTCGTACATTGCATCACAGTTTAAAGATACTCAACTTTTTTGGCTGCACACAACTTCTTCCTCAGAATTCACTATTACCTCTAAAGCCACAGATGTCTTTCTTACAGTTGAAAGAACATTCTATTTGTATTTTGGATTCATTACTCCTTTCAGCATAACTGTGCTATTTTGTAGCCAGAAATTTCAAGTAATTTTCTAAATTTAATATGAATACCTGAGCATGTTAGATAAACTTGAAAAAGTAAGGGGATGCCCCCACAAAACTCGGTACAGCAGATGGGGGGTTGAGAAATAACCCTAAAACCGAAAACAGGAATCAACTTGGAACAATTGGAAAAGGAAACTCTCCAGGACAAAAATGGCAGATAGACTTTTCTAAATTACCTAAGAAAGGAGGTTATCGATATTTGATGGTACTGACAGACACTTTTTCAGGCTGGCCAGAAGCATTCCCTTAGGGTGAATAAGGTGAGACAAGTAATTAAAACACTATTAAATGGATTCAATATGTTGTAGCTAGAATGCAGTTTATAACTATGGTCTCACCTGATGGTGTCAAACAAGCAATCCAGGAGGTTCCTTGATTGTGTGGAAGACAACTTCCTTAGGGACTGTAGTGGTAAGACAAGGGGTAATGAGTTAAAACTTAAACAGGGGAAGTTTAGATTGAATGTAAGGAATAAGTTCTTTACTGTGAGAATGGTGAGGCACTGGAATGGGTTGCCCAGGGAAGTTGTGAATGCTCCATCCCTGGCAGTGTTCAAGGCCAGGTTGGACAGAGCCGTGGGTGGCATGGTTTAGTGTGAGGTGTCCCTGCCCATGGCAGGGGGGTTGGAACTAGATGATCTTAAGGTCCTTTCCAACCCTGACTATTCTATGATTCTCTGAATATTTGGGTCTTACAGCTGTACATATTGTCTGTTTTACTTGCCATACCCATGCTCATGGATTATGTGTCTGTTTCCTCAGATACTCTTCAGAGATTAGCAGAAAAGAAGCCCAGATTTGCTCTCTGAAGAATAAGGTCTAAGCCGTCATTACCAAACCTTATCCTCTGTTCTTGCTTAGGGAAGAATTATTCATCAAAGGAGTGAAAGCTACTTCGATAAATTTTAATAATCATACATGTAAATGAATTTCAAGCAATGGAACTGAGGGGTTTTCAGCAGTAGTGAGCTTTGGGGAAAAAGTAGAACTCGGGAGCCAACATGAATCATCCTGAATAGTCACCACCTTGTGGTAATGGAGGAGCTATGACACTTGCAACCAAAAGGATCATACTTCCATAAGGGCATGGACCTGCAGTCCGTTATTCTTCCTGAAGTTAGATCCATGATATAACCTTCTTCTAGATGACTCACTTCATCAAACATAACATTTACTTGAGCCCATGCTTTACTTTCCCCTGTTCTATGCTCCCCACGCCACAATCCATTTCTTGTGGTTTGTTTAATTTGTGTAGTTTTACCACTGAGCAACTATTGCATTTGGCCTGGAATGATGTGAAGAAGGCTGTGCCTTGTGCACAGAAATTGAAGCAGATTGTGTGGCACAGTAAGAGACCAGGTTCCTTCAATCAGAGAAGACATGACCTTCCAGTTGAAAAGTAAATGTAGGATGTTATTCTGAGAACATGAGCACTTGAACCCAGGCAACAGTTTCTGATTCTTACAGTCTGTTAAAGGTGAAGCAGTCACTCAGATGAAGATGATAATTGCCTTTTGAGATGTGGCAGTCATGATGTTTATGACAGCCAAAATAATTACTCCTTTCAGGAATATTATAAACTTATACATAGCTACTTTTCTGTGTGTTAAGTGTTCTACAGTGTACTTGGTTTCTATACTGTTGTTTGCTTATCTTCTGTAAAGCAGCTTATTACTGGAAAGCATTAGGAGAAAGAAAACCATTCCAAATGGGATTTCCTACTGGATCAATATCTCTGACATAGATGTTCTTGCTCAAGGGATTTACAAGCACCCGTCTATCACAGGAGTCATACTTTTGCACTGCAGCCATTCTTGGAAGTGAATCTGTAGAACATAAGATAGAAATTAAGCCCAAATTCATGAGCACTTAAATGTTGCACCCAAACTTCTCTAAGAGAAACAAATAAACAAAATCAGCTGAAGTCAGAATTGTTTAAAATTCTGACCATCACAAGCTGGAAGTATGTGCATGATATATTACCTGGGTATGATATTCACAAATGAGAAGAAGTAAGTTCACTCCTGGGAAATTCCTTTTTATGTTGGAGAGACTTCAAGACCACCTTAAAATACATACACATTGCTGTTCATTAATTTTCCATCTGCCTGTATTGGGTATGTTCAATTCATCATGTACCATTAATTTAAAGAACTTCAAATACTTTTGTTAGAGTTGGATGGATGTTATAGATAATTTTCCATTGATATATATTTATGTATTTTAATGACATCTTCATATTTCCAAGGGTCTAGTGGTGGATCAAGTAATGCTGAAACGGCTCCAGACATTGCCTATCATTTTATGCAGTTGTGGTGTAGTGTAACTGACAGGATCAAGGCATTGGCAAGGAAACCAGTGGGATCTCCATCCAAGGAGACAGCAGCACCAGTTCTCTTTCTCCTCTTCTTTATGACCTGCTACATGAGCCAAGACACAGTGGAACCAGTTGCTTATTTGATGACTTTACCTTTAAGCAGTGGGACAACGTGTGCTGCTCAAAGCAGTTTTACAAAGCTATTGTTAAAAGACAACTGTGCTTGCATTAATGCTTTCACAGTAATGAGACGATCTCATTTATAGTCTTATTGTCTGAGTAGTCTCATTGAACTGAATCATAAGAAATACAAGAGAAAAAGACCTTGTAAATGTATTTTCCAGACAAAAAAAAAAAAAAAAGTAATCAGCATCACTGCTATTTCTTATATTTATTTGGTTTATTTTCTGAAGTTTCTGTCCTGATGATTCAGATTATTGTTCAAGATTCCCCATCTGAACAAGCTGAACAGGTAGTACCAATATATACAAGAATATTTAATTTAAAATTGAATTTGGATCAGAAATAACCAATTTCTGAGAATGTTTAGAAGAAGTGTACCTCAGTCTGATATACTGACAGAGGCTATTAAAATAGTCCAAAGAAACAGATGGCCTTTTGACTCTCTTATCATCAGCAGGTGTCTCATGTTCTTTACACTTACGTTGATTCATTAAAAATAACATCCTAATATTTGGATCACAAGCACTGAAATCGTATATGGCCTGCACAAGTAAGATGTGGTATGAATCACATTCAAAGAATTGGCCATGATCTGTAATCCAGTGTTACTCTGAAAGTCCTGAACTTAATGGATATAATGTGAAGGAGTGATTTGGCAGAATACCACCGAATAAAGATGTGTGGTGCTTCCCTAGTCCAGAGAAATGTGCCTCTGGTACTTTTAATGAAAAATAGCACATGTGCTCTCATCAGCTGGAAGCTAAACAGACAGACTGAAATAGCAAGAAAGGATCAATAAATTCTTCCCACCTTGGAAGACACGGGTTCAAGAAAACTGGTACAGCAATACTTCATTATATGCAGCTGGTGGATTTGGCAAACTGAGCTTGTCTCTAACAAAGCAAAGCTTATAGCTTTTACAATGCCATCTGCAGACAGACTTTTCATCACCTTTTGTTTGGCACTAACACACTATTTACTCTTCCAAAGGGGAAAAAATGAGACAGGTTCTGCAGGATCCAGTATTTAAATTGATGTTTTGTTCAGGAAAGACAATGTAAGGTTAAAGACACAGTGATGGAAAGCTGCTAGAAGTTTTTACCCAAACTTTGAATAAAATAATAATTGTGTATGCCATTACAAATCTAACTGTAGTTCTTAGAAAATATTGTTGAAAAGGAGCATAAAAGGTCTGATCTAAAAGAAAGGCATAATTGAAATAACTCTTCTTCTACCTACATCATAATATCTCATGCTATTAGTGAAAATGGAATTTTGCTCAATATCTCTATAGATCCCGTACACTTCTCTGTTCAACCTTGGCTGAAATATAGGATGGTGTTCCTGAAAGACCAATGTCTTACTGACCACAACCCCATCAGTGGACTGCCTCTGGTGGTTCCAGTTGCTGAAGCTGTTTCACCTTTGGTGGTGCAATTGCAGTCACCCATTGGATACCTGTGGTATTTTGTTCAGCTTTCAGAACAGGTATGGCCAAAAAAGGGAAGATATTTGTAAAACCCATGATTGTGAAGTTCATAAACACTTCGTGTGGTCATCCTTTGAGAAAATTCAGGCAGGCCTGCTTCAAAATCTTCTCTTTTTCTTGGATGGGAAATGACCTGGACAGCCTTGCTATGGTAGGCATCATCCAAGGTTATGATTCGACATTTGGCAAAGAATAAATAAAAAAAACCACCCTGGAATTATTTGGTGGACTTCTGTAGGAGCCATTTGTACTGATCAGTTGACAGACAAGAAAAAGAGGAGAAAGGGAGGGCTGAGTTAATACGGCTCATAATGATTCATTCAGTGCCTAGAGGGAAACGGCAGGATGTCGTTACGAAGGTTACACTGAACAGGTAAATATAGCTCTGTAAGACATCCATAAAGCTTTTCCCATGGTAAAAAGAAGATGAGAATAAAGTAAGTGAAGAAAGACTTCAATGAGAGTACATGAGATGGAGCAGAAAGCTGAAAGGGAAGACAGAGTGGATTAGTTTAGTGGTCCTTAATCACTACTCAAAGACAAGCTTAATAGACTTGGACAGGGACTTTCATGAAATCAGAACTATTTGTTACGGTTAGTAAAAACTAAAGCCAAAACCTGAAAAACCTGAAAAATAATTAGGAATGGTGAAATTGCAGTCTGTATCTTAAACTAAGTTTCCCAAAATTTGGACTAAGGCTTGGATCTGATTTTGTTCTGTGTCTAATAGGTACAAGAGAGATGATTTAATGTGTTAGTTGAGCTGAGGTCTGATAACGAAATAAGTCATATTATGGCCAGTATAATCTCTTTTTTATCATAGATCAAAAACTTGTCTGCTTGAAGCACAAGTTTTTCTAATTTAAATAGTTCTGCTAGTCTGTGATCCCTCCTACATGTTTTCACATGCATTAAACCAGTTGATTTAGTAAGATGATATTGTTAACAGATGAGTTTCTGTGCACACATTCATTAGTCAACCTGGAGTTTATGTTTTGTGTTCATGATGTTTGTTTTGGTTAAGGTTTTTTTCCCCCCTTTGAACTTGATATGCGGAAGGAAGCCCCTTGTGAGATTATTGCTTTCTAGCATCAGCACAGAAGGTATATCTGGTCTTTGTTTGCCTGATAAATAGAGAAACTTTAAACACATGTTCTCAATGGTGAGTGTACTGATTTAACTGATAGCAAAGTCTAGTAGATAGGATTTATTTACATTTTTTTAGCTCCAGCTAACTCTTAAAGAATACAAATTCATTGTGTTAAATCCTCGTTTTTTATGAGTGCATACTTTAAGAATAAGGCCCCTTTGAAAAGGAAACATACTATCTCTTTGAAGCTCTGGCACGCTGCTGAGCAACATTTAACAGACTGCTTTCTCCTGTCAGGAAGCTTAATGAGCTGCCTTCTCGGGAAGAAGCCGAGTTAAATTTCTGGATTCTTACTTGTTGGAGAGCAATTTTGTTTCACCTGAAAGAGGAAAAATAACATTTTTCATCCTCTATTCTACTGTTGGCGAGACATTGACAGACACTGGGCAAATGGGACAAATTTGAACTCCAGACAGCTTCTTTATCTGACAGACAGAACCAAAACTAAACTAATTTTAAATGACTGTCTTTTGCCCTATTGATATACTTTACTCCTTTACACTCAAGAAATGTGGGGGAATGTGCTCCTCACACTCACATGTGCACAATCAAACATTTATTTATAGTTATTTGTGTTTCTATGTTGTGTGAAAGTCAGGTCCTGGAACAGGCCCCTCTGATGTTAGGCACAGCATACACTGAGAAAAAAAAGCAGTTCTATCAAGGGAAAAATATAAACAGATCTGTAAGAGACAAATAAGGAGACCTTACCTGTTAATGTGATATGTAGTGGCCTCAGCATACAGCAAGCTAAGAAATCCCAATGCTTCAGCTGCCTTTGAAGCAGAGGTAGTAGGCTTTTAGGAGGAAGGGGAAAGGAAATTATGTAAATTTATGTATGATTACCAGAAGTTCTTCCCAAGGTTGAGGATCAAATAGAAGAAAAATAAAAATACTTGCTTGAAAGTTTGCAACTGGGCAATGGAGACTGGCTGCAATGGAAGGACATCACATCTGATGAAGGATTGGATGGAAGTAAACCATTAGGGGCTTCAAGAGTGAGGATGGGCCACTTGAATCATTTTGATGAAGTGGTTGTAGGAACTTGTGTCAATCTCTGTATCTCACACGTGGAGCCACAAAAGCAGTCACTTCTGTAAGCTAAACATACCAATGCTTTCAGTTGCAGTTTGGAGACTTGTGGTTTATGAGTCACTGCAACAATACCACAGACATATGGATAAACCTTTCCTCCATTAACACACCAGAAATATTCCTGGAGCTCCACACTACAGCCTTTTCTATAAAAGAAAGAAGCAAGTTTTCCATTCCCCAGGAAACAAACTGAACTTCTTGAGGCCAGTCTTCCCTTACAAATACCAGCACAGACAGCTAATGAGTATATGCTTGTGCACCATTCTGGCTACCAGTCACCTCCCCATACTGTGAACCTAATTCTCAGGGGCTTTTCCTATGTAGGAAAAATGCTGACTTTCCACGGGTACCTCCTGGTAAACTCACTCATTCACATGTTACCATCCCCATCCTCCTCCCAGCTCCCCATCACACCCTACTGCATATGCATGCACAGGTCCCAGAAGGGAAACGGTTAAAATAATCTTGAGGTTTTAGATACATTTCTGTACTTTTTCATATTAGCATTGAGTCAGGCTTAATATTATTTTTCTTCCATCATGTCTGTGACTTCTTCACAAAGGAACAGCAGACGTTGGTGTGACCTCTGAAACTATTTTAAATTTTGGAACTGAAAACAAAATCAGATGTATGTCCATCTGGCTGGTTGAAAGCCTATGGACAGCATATATTTTCCATGCAAGGCTGTCTGATAAATCTATCTAAAGCTGACTTTGTCCATCATCAGACTCCATTCTAGCCAAAACCACAAGGAGAAGAGAGTGATCTGACACAGATTGCCAGGGGCTCTTTGCCTGCTATATTTGCACAGATGTGCATGGTTAGACAACTCTGGCTTGAAAAAAGGGGAGAGTGAGTAACCAAAAGTGGAATACAGGTGGTCCTCTGCTCAAAAGTCCCTGTATGGTTGCACTGGGTGTCTCTGTCTTTCTGTCAGCAGTAGAGTTCTCCTTAGTTGGCTCCTGAGAAGGTGTTAAATCCCAGAAAATCTTTTATGAGATTTATCAGTTGGATACAAACTTCGGTCTAATGGGAGAGAATAGGTGCAATGATAAACCACGTGGGGCTGGAATAGACAGCTGTGGCAAGAAAGCTGTAAAACACACCATTTATGCTGCAGAAAGCAGACACAGAATGATACAGGAGAGGTTGCCATGAACTACATTTGATTTCATTTTCCTGAGTGACCCACAGGGATGATGTAGTCAGTGCTGAGTGGAAAGTGAGCAAGCAGAGTCCTGACATTTATTTTCTGAGGACTGGTCAGTGGGGGAGGTAGATCTGAGTGCTGACAACTTCAGTTAGAAGATCCCTCTAGGGTTTTGGAGTCCCTTCGGCTGGCAGCCTTGGGTTTCTGTTCCAGCCTTGGTCTTAAATCCTTTCTGTGCAACCTGAGACTATTCACAATGTGCAAAGCCGAAGGCTTGCATCTGTCAGAGAGGTCCCTTCTGAAAGCCAGGGAGAAGGCTGTGCTTTGTAACTAAGTGGTAAGACATGATTTTACTGTGAGTCTTTAGCACATCTTGGAAAACAAGCTAAAAAAACTGTGCTGTGGTAAGAAACTAAAAGAAATTTTGGAGACAGCATAAGGACTGAAGGAATCTGCAGCTGGTCTGCAATATACTGACCTTCAAGTTTAAGAAATGTAAACTTATTGCATGGAGTAACATGAAAGACTGAACTGGCCACAAAGACAATGGGGAGGGTAACTTGTCCTGTTTGACTGGCTGAGATTGAATTTTGAACTCCTGAGCTGTTTGGAGGGCATTGGCATCCGTATAGCCAACATTAGACTGGACAGAGTAATAACATGTAGAGCCAAAGTTGTGAAAACATAAAGGATTTATTATCGTAAGACAGAAGTGAAGAGTCATGTTTTTGTAGTGTGAAAAGACCCAGAACAAAACACAGCAAACCAAAACCCCAACAGTATCTGAGCAATATTTTGACAGAACTTGTATGTAGGGTGGAGGCTAAGGGAGGTAGGATCGAAGATTACAGGAAATGTGACTGAGAGGGAGGAAAGTGTGCAGATGTCAACAGCAGTGAAGAAAAGTGAAAGAAGGGAGGATTTACAAGAGGAGGAGAGAGAGGTTCAAATAAGACAAGCGTCAGCTGGCACCAGACAGTCCAAAAGCAGTGTGCCAAGAAGGCAGCTACGTACCAACATAGGCAAGGGGATGGAAACGATCAGATTTGTCAGCATTCGTCCCTTGGGGAAGCGGCTTGGAAGAATAAAAAGACATTGGTGAAAATGGAACTTCTTACTGTGACTATAGCAAGGCTCATAAAAAGAAACGTGGAAAGAGTATTGCCCCTTAGTTAGGGAAAAATGACTTCTGGGGATCTTTATCCTTCTTCAAACTGGGATATAACCTAAAGAACCTATATTGCTGTGCTTGAAAGTTCTCACAAGTAATAGGAAAGGCATGTCCTTTTTGGAAACTTGAATTTTTTTCACAGCTCAGAAAATCTTGCAGCACTCCCCAGTTACAGTGTGGTGGTATCTTTCTGGCAGTCAAGGTGGAAACTGTGCAACTACTTTTAAACAGAACGCTTTGCTTTTCACTGTGCCTGTATTGCCGCACTTGGAACAAGTCTGAGGAGATGGAGATAATTTACCTAGCCAATAAACAGGCTGTGAAATTAGTTTTACTTAATACTCCCATTCCTTAGAGCAGGACTTGCTCTGACTCCTGGGCCCATCTTTGTCTTGCTTTCACTGGAGAAGCGGCACCACAAAGTCTTGTACCTTAACTGTGTTGCCAGATGGTAAGACAACAGGAAATGGTGACAGAGGAATAGGAAAAGCTATTAGCTTGGTTGGTGGATATGCTTTGAGTGCTTTGTTGGTGAGATGGGGCAGCATCATTCATGGCTTCTCACACCTCTTTGGTGACCAGAAGCAGAGACTGTGGTACCAGCACTGTTAACAGCTGAATGTGTGTTAGGTATCACGAGTGGCTGCCAAGGTAAAGTAGGTATTACTAACCCATTCTGGGACTGCTCATGTGAATGCTTTTAATATAGACATGCTCTAAATATTAACGGAAAATTATTCAGATTTTGGATGCAATGGGTGGCTTACACAAGGAAAATTGATCTAATCAGAAGTTTTAGCTCAGTCTGTTTTTACAATTTTTGATTCAACCAGCAAGCATGAAATGTTTGATGTAAAATTTGCGTGTATGAGCTACCTTAGCATGCTGTCCAAATAAATTTCTGAAGGGCTGCTTTTAGAAGGAATGCTCTGGAAATGACAACACCAAGCTACACATGTTGACTAATCTCTGATTCATTCAACTGCATTTTAATCTGAGCCAAAAATTAAGTTTCGGGGAAGATCAATGTAAAACCTGTGTCTAACACCCCACTTGCCTCCCTAAAAACACAATGCTCCAGACAAAAGGAGTCCTGAGTATAATTTTTCTGTGAGTCCCTTTTCAGCAGTTTAGTTCAGTCCACATATACTGAAGTTACTCATATGCTTTATGTGAGCCATTCTGATAAAGCTTCCTGACGTAGAACCTTTGTCAAGATGAAGTTGTAGTGGTTGGTGGTCAGTGGTCCCTGCCCTCCTTGGCCTCCTTCCTCCATTTGCAGCCTACAGAAGAACCCCTGCAAGGCTGACCAACAGCTCTCTGAGCATTAATTACCCCAACTTTTCTCCTTTCCTAGATGATTTTTTAATTTTCCTAATTCATAGTTTATAGTCTAATAAAATTAGATATAGAGATAGAGCAGCTCCTGGCACAATTTTGGCCAAGGCCAACTTCCATTGTCTCAGATGATCCGCAGCCCTGGTGACAGCAGGGGACAGGAGCCATTCCTCCAGGCAGTCTGGAAGTGGAAGGGTGTCTTACCTGCTTTGGAAGACAAGAACACTTACGCAGTATGGTGCTGGGCATTTCTGTGACTGTCGGCTGAATAATCATGGGCTCTCTTGGGCACATCTACTCTACCAGTATAAAGGCAGACTAAGATAACAATAAAGAGAACCTTTTATTAGAGAACGTGGTCTTGAGCCTGGGGAGGTGCAACAAGAGGGAGCATCTGCAAGCAAAAAGGAAAATATATTGCTTTAGCAATATTTGTTCAGAGTGTGACTCAGGTGACAAACCACATCCCACACATACCAAACTCACTCCTACTTTGTACTGGCAGGAAGCAGTGACTCAAGACCCTCAGTGCTGCTCTGCCTCACTGCTAAGGCAGCAGCCAGAGGCAAGTGCTATTGCTTAATTCAGTTGTCTGATCAGCCTTGGTGAAGAAACCAAACAGGCAAAATTTCATCTTAGGGCCATCAACCACTTGGTGGTCTCTGTATTGATGTTACCAGCCTGTGCCACTTTTCCACGGCAAAGCACTTTTTACTGATGTTTTGTAAAATACACATGGGGAAAGCTTGGAACCTGAAGCATAGTCGTCCTGCTTGCCTAGACATAGATGTTAGGGGTAGAAAGCAGTTCATGGTTAATTTCAGCTCACATTAATTATCTCACCTTAAGAATAAAAGCCCAGATAACTTTATGCATAATTGCTAGGTAAAATAAGAGTTAGTGAAAATAAGTACCATTGTTAATAAAAATAGAAAACCATTATTATCTAAACACAACTGAAAGTGGACACAGTGATACTGTAATATCTCTGAAAGAGAGCAGGTCACAGGTGGGGTTATAGGTCACAACTCTCCTCTGTACCAGTATGTAAAGGTTCCCAAGAAATTGCTTCATAAGCCAAGGATCATGCAATCAGGTTTATGATTTAGCGTAAGGTGACCCTGCCCACGGCAGGGGGGTTGGAACTATATGATCTTAAGGTCCTTTCCAACCCTAACGATTCTATGATTCTATGATTCTATGATAACACCATTGTGAACATCTTTTCTGAGTTACTCTATTACATGGGCAATGGGACTTCTGTATTATATCTTGTAATGGTATGCCTTTTAGGAAAACATCCAAGCAGGATCAGATTGTTACTGTTGAATGAGCTGCAACAGTTGATGAGGTGTTGTAATAATTAATTACCTTCTGAGATCAGTGGGTACTGCATTTTCCCTGAAAGCTACCTCAGTTGCAACTTTCAGCCATTTAATCTTGTCTGAGCTCTTGCTAAGTGGGAAAATGTTTTTTATCACCTTTTTTACTCCGTATCTATGACACATTTGTGATCCTGTCACACAAGTATTTCTCACCAGACTGACTCTTTTGAGTCTGTTCCTAGACAGACCTAGTCCTTCAGTCATTCTCATGAGCTTTTTTTGACATCTTTGGCTTTCAGATTTCTACCTTGACTTTTGAGAGTTGGACTAACATTTCTGTGGCAGCCTTACTGCCCACCAGAAACCTTACCCTGCCCACTTACTCCTCTCCCTGAAACTCAACAGATTTACATCAGAGGCTAAAATTATATTGTTCTCAGAGGAAGACATCTTACAAGAAAAGGTTTCAAGTCTTGAAGAGTTTAATGATAAATAATACTTATGTTTAAGCTCCTTCAGAGCTACTGGACTGGAAGTCAGATTTCTGATGTGCCCTGACAATGTTAAGGCCTTGTAGAGACTTCCAAATTTTGTCCTCTTCCAGCTTGAGACATTCTTCTGTAGACATGGTTGCATGAGAATCTGTACATTGGCAGAAACCCCTCTGAGTGAAAACAAAGAATAGGTACCATTCAGCCCATGCCTCAAGTATCAGTGGCATTTTACAGACCTTATGTGAAAATGCCACCCCACCACCACACAGTTGTATCCTATTCTAGCCATTCTAGAGGAATAGTAAGTGGATAGTCTGTCTCTAATAGGCTAAAGGGTGACAATTCAATTTCCACTCTCTTTTTCGTATTTGGGACTTCTGTAGAGATTAATGTTGTGCTGGTGTGAGAGATAATAGAGAATTCCAAGTAATTTAAGTATGTTTACTGAATGATACCATTATGAAAATGAAATGTGTTTATTTTCTCTAGTATTTTTTATATCATGAACTTCGTTATTCTAGGGACAGGTGATTTGTTTAAGAAGAATTATGCTGTCGTGTTAAACTATGTAACCTAACTGAGACGTCCTTCTGGTCACTGACCATTATTAATTGATCCAGTTTTAATCCCAACAAAGCATATCATAAGACCAGAGTGTCTTCTATGTGGACAGTTCAGGCAGACACGTTAGAAAAATAACACCAGTAATAACAGAAGAATTTAGCCTACAGTGCAAAATAATACAGTCAGAGCTGGGAACAAGCTGAAACCTATAATATGTAAATGTCAGCACATAGTTGGAGTGGAAATGATTATAAAAATAATACACAATGGAATAATTGTAATGTAAAGCCTTGAGGCAATCCTTCCTGTTTCAAGCATTCAGGAGGGAAATGACTGCTGGATTGTCATCTTACCTGTCTGAAATCAAAATTGTTTAGGCAGTGATACAATTACTTTCTAATTATTTCTGTCAATCGGTGTTTGTTTTATTGATTTTTAATTTTTTTTTTTTGTTTTAATGGGGATGTGTAATTTCTAAAAAACACATTGTTCTTTCTTTTTTTTTTTTAATTCAGTGACAATCTGTGCCATGGTAGTTCAGCAGTCGAAGCACTAGCATGGACCTTCTGGACAGCAGTCCTTCTGGTCAGTAGTTCCAGAACAGTTTACAGATACTAAAGAGTTAAGATGGCAAGCATTATGGTTATATCTCTGGTTTAGGGGTAAGGGAATCAAATGCCACACCTCATGCTTTCGACCCCTCTCGTGGTTGGGGGCTGTGGCAGTACTGTGGGATGCTGCAGGGGCTGTGTTGCAGCAGTGACAGTTTAACGTCTCCTGCAGGTGTCCTATTACTGAAACTACTGCTGAAAAAATTCAGAGCACTCTGAAAATGGAAATATATGGGATTTTTTTAATTTTTTTTTTCGTGGCCATGTAAATGGCTGTACCAGAAATAAATAAATAAATGCTGGAGTTAGATGCATAAAGTAGACCCACTCATCAACACAGGGTGATGAAAAACCTCTATGAAAACACAGTGGTAGGAAATCTGTTTGATATAATCATGAGGTGATTACTGTACAACCAGAAATGTGTATCTTAGATTAAAAGAAGGAAAACAATCAATGACAATCCTTCTAGTTTTTATACTGGCTAACAAAATGAACGTTCATCTTACTTATAAAAGAGAATATTAATTTCTATTAATTCAGAAATTCAAACAGATATGGCTAAACTGTTTTGGTCTGACAAGGTTTTACTATTTCATCTTTCCTGGCCATCTGTGTCCCCAGACACAGGAATTCTCATGTGCCATATATCTAAAGATACTGAAATTACTTGATAGTATGTTAAAAGATGGGTTAAATACAGTTTCCAATTTAAAGAGTGATGTTATTTTGACCTGTGTTGAAATATAACAAATGTATTTCATAGCTTCAAAATCAACAAGCATTATAACAGAAGATGAGATTATGTTCTCTGTTACCAAAGAATCCAGGTACCCAGAGCTGGTATAAATTAGAAAAGAAGCAGAAGCATCTTGTTAAGGAAACAAGAAAAAGTTTCCTTAATTCATGTTATTTAAAAACTCAGTCCACAGGCTTTGATGTTAATATACTGTATGGTTTATGATTTATGGTTTTATGTATTCCTGACTTTTTTCCCAGAAGTTTTTGTGCCTTTTCCTTAAGAACTGTATGAGGAATGGGAAAAATCCCCAAACCAGGAAAAATAGCAGTGAAGACATTCTTATTGGTTTATATATTCAATAAGAAGTTTATGCAGTTTTGCCTTTGAAACATAATGGCACTAATACAGTCTTGAAATGCGTGGGTGAGACTGCATCTGTAAGAGTGTGAGGATACAGCCTGTGTGGTGCTGAGTGATCTTCCGTTTGTTGCTACACCTCACGCATCTCTGTGGTGTCCCCTGCAGAGATCAAGGCCAGTCTTTGATGCTGCTTGGGTAGGAGCATCACTACTGACACCGAAGTGCCAAGCAGGCCTTCTCTCCCAGCATGGACAGGCAAAGGTGCCTTCCAACTGGCAGAAGTGTTAAGTCACAACTCAAGCAAGAATGCATGTTTTCGCATGCCAGAGTCAGACTGTTACTCCAGAAAGAAATCTCAGAAGGATCACCAACATTCTTCGTAGCAAAGGGAAGAAAGAGTTTATAAAAAAGAGGAAGGGTGTATGGTCCAAGAGCTATTAAAGGGGCAAAAAAGCAAAGAGAGCTGAGAAACAAGTCTTAACCTAGCAAAGGGAGTGAAAGGCAAAGAAATAATATACCGAAAACAATCATGCTATAGGGATGCGGAAGATGAGATGATCAGATTGCCAGCCTGTTTTGGTGATGACTGGCCCTCCAGCATGTGCTTGCTCGGGCACTGGAGCCCTCCAGAAAAAGTTGTCTAGTCGCACTCTCAGTGTAAGCTGTTTAAAAATAATTATTGTAAGGTATGAAGCTCTACATTGTTGATGATGTACGGTGGAAAGTCATAGGCAAGTAATAGTCATACCATAGGATATAAGTAATTAGAGACACATTACTATAGATTCTGTGTGGTTATACATCACATTCATGTGAGTACCCAAGGAGGAAATCAGGGTACATCAAAGTATGGTTAATAATTTTCCCTTTCTTGAAAAAAAAAAAGAAAATGTAAAAAACAGATGCTTAAGGACCATTAGAGAGGGATACTGGTGTCAGAATCTGCATCACATACAGTCAAAAAAAGAGAAGTAGAAAATCAGCTTAAAATAAAAAAATTATATAACTCTAGAGAACTTTGTTTGTAGAAGATATTGAGAACAGATGACTAGCAAATAGTAACATTCTTATGTTCATACTAGTGAAACAGAAATAAATGATGTCTATCACTGCTAAATGGATATTAGAAAGGAATTTTCACACAACTAGTTTTGAAACTATTCTTTTGCTGACAACAGTGGTGGTTTGGCTTTTCTCATCTTGCTTTCAGATTGGTTTAGTTCTTAGGCAAAAAACTGTCAGATATCCCCTGAAGGTATCCCCTTTAGTGCCAGATAGTTACTGCTTAGGAATAACGGGATATATTTCATTCAGCTGGGTCTCCTGAAGGAATATTTGTCACTAGACTTCTCAATCCTGAAGAACAAGCAACTCAGTGATGGAGCTATAAAAGAAGCCTATGAAGGCTTGCAAAGACTCAGGCGTCTTCACTTTAGGAGTATCCCAGCAGATCTGTCCACAGAGTGGGCTTGGGCTTAGTCCAGGAACCTGGCAGCACTGAGCCTCCATGGTAGGAAGTAAACCCACCAATCCTGCCCCAAAGTGTTTTTTCACTCCCTGACACATGATGAAGATGACTGCAGTCAACTGAGGAGTATTCATTTTTCCAATTCTCCCACTTTGCCCTTAAGGAATTATATTTAGCAGCCAGTAAAATATTAGTAATTCCTACTGATGTCTTCAGTGAGCTGTCAGAGCTAGAAAAACTTGATCTCAGTCACAATCAAACTACTGAGAAGGGCATTAAGAAGGCAGCTTTCGGTAATATGATTAAACTGGAAAACCTGAACTTGGCAGAGGATTTGCTTACTGGAGTACTTCAGAATTTGCCCTCATCTCTGAAAGAACTCAGGCTTAACAAAAGCAGAATGATTTTAGTGAAGTGAGACACATTTCCAGACTAGAAAATCTCACTTAGATTGATATCTGAAATAATAGAAGATTCCATGTAACATGGAACATTCGAGGGCCTGCAAGGTCTCTTTCCTTTAGATTTAAGTCCTAAAAGTTACCAGAAATTCATCTCCAACCCCATCACATTACAAGTCTCTTTTTCTCTTTAATCCTTATATTCGGTCTACGGCACAGGACTTTTTCCCTGGCAACCATAATGTTGAGAGCCGGTTTCTTCTTGCACAGTTAGTGACTAGCCAGATAAACCTTGATGGTGTTGGTTTGTGTCACTTCGAGGTCTATAAGGCTACCAAGAAGTTCACTTTTATCAACAATATATTTAAAAGGGGAGGGAAAGAACCTAGAGAAGTCAGAGTGGGATTTGCTCTAGGTGGTAAGGATGGATAGATGCTAATTTTTGACTTCTGCTGATGCAATAATAAATAATTTAAATTATTTATTATTGCACACAAGAGTAAAACACCAGATTTATTTAAAAGTATTTAGCAGTACTGGTTTTAAACATCTCTATAATCAGTATCTCCTTGAGGTTACTAAAGTGAAAATACTTTGGTCTTTTAATTGCTCAGGGAAGTAAGAACTCTATCATGTTACAGTCCATGTTATACAAATGTCAGTTTACAGGGCTTTGGTGTTTTTGTTGTTGTTTTTTTTTTTTGTTTGGTTTTGTTTGTTTGTTTTTTTTTGGGGGGGGGTGTCAGTTAAAAGGTGTCCGTTTTTTTAAAAAAATCCTAAATGCTTAAGAAGGCGAATTTCCACATTGTAATTCACTGGTAAGCTCAGTGCTGTCGCATGTCATTGCAGGGATTCATCAAATTATTTTATTGCTATAAGTAATGTTGCAGATTTTCCACTGAAAAAATCCACTGCTGATTATAGTAGGAAATATTCCAGGCATTTCCAGTGTGCATTTAGTGCTTATAAAAGTTTAGGTACTAGTTTTATGTTCATTTTACACACACAGTAATGTGTGTGCTCTCTGATCCTGTAGTCATTTGTGGTGCCAGTAGTGATGCAGCCTCCAGCCTCAGGGCATTTGAACTTCACAGGGGCACCTAGCTTTAAAACAATTGCCTTTAGCTCTTTCTGCAGCCAGCAGGAACAGTTTAGTACTGAAAATCTGACCACCTTCTAGAAGTCCTTGGAGTTAGTGAAAGTGAACATGGGCTCAGATATCTGTATCTGTTTGAGGGAAGCAACCCTTGCTTGATCACATCTCAGTTATCACGATACAAAGCCTTTCCCCCTCAGTATGCCATCTCACTCCAATGGTTGTTGCTACAAAGAACATTCCCAGTGCATCCCTGCTGCAGGGATAGGGGCAGAAAAGAGCTGGAAAGAGATCTCCAACCAGTGTGTCCAATATTTACTTCTCAGCTTTATCAAGGTTTCCTCTTGCAGGACTGTCCTCCATGGTGGTAGAACAGGCGGGCTCCTGTGTGCCTGTTCTGCCAGGTCTAGTGCCACCTAACTTGTCCAGCTCCCAGCTGAAGTTACTTCATTTTTGTTGATAAAGAGGATGTATCTCTTCCATTTTGTGGAAAATAAATAAATAATAAATAAACCCAAACAAACAACAACAAAACTCTACTTTCAAAATTGTCTTTAGCTCTTTTAATGTTTTAAACAAAGGCACAATTTAGGAAGGACAGAATCTGCAAACAGGAACTCTTCCAAGGTCTGGATGCTTTGAGGTAGTCAAGCTGTGCTGTGCTTCATGCAGCAGCTCTAGGATTACAGACCAGGAGAGGATAAAAATGTAACCTGCACCAACCTAATAATGGGCTTATTTCTATGAGGTGTGTGCTCAGCATGCAGATAAAACTGAACCTAGTCACCTTGACTTAGGAGCTGAATGGCAACAGACAATACAGAAATAGCAGCCTTAGAGCATGCAAGACTTATCATTTTGGGGAAGGAAGCAACAACTACAAAAATCGCAACATCCCCCACCTTCTTCCCCTTCTCCAAACCCCAAACCTCAAACCTCAAACCGTTCCTCTTCTGGGTGAGTGAGAACTGTGGACACCACAGCCAAATGTGGAGTTTCACCAAACTTCTGACACAGAAATGCACATGCGTAACATCACAGTTCAGTGACAGTACTGCTTAGCAGCAGGGGATGTTTTACTATCTGTTAGGAATTGAAGTGTTTGCCATTCATCAGTGATGTGCCCTTTTAATCATGCACTGTGCGTGTCTGCACAAGATGCAGGACAGAGCATCGGTCCTGGAAAGAATTAGATATGTAAATAGACCTAAATGGCTAGCTGGAGATTTACCTGTCTAAAGGGAAAGCTGGTGATAAAAAAGAGGCAGCTCTCAGGCTGTGATTTAGCAGCCCATGTGAAACATGGCTCCCCCGCAGCTGTTCCCATCAGCTGAATTCAGTTTCTTTTGCAGTTCCGAGGCAGGTCAAATTCTCAGGTGCAACTGACACAGCTTGTAGCTGCATCTTTGGATACCGATAGAAGAATAGTATTGAATATCTTCCCTTGGCTTTCTTAAGTCCTACTCAGCCCTTTTTCTTTCTTTTTGGTCCATTACTAAATAAAAGGAAACAGCACAGATTCTCTTTTCCATCCCACCAATGGGAAGGGGTGAGGGGCTTCCTCACCAGGTTTACTGAAGGAACAGCTTTGGACCTTAACATAATCCACGTTTATAAACCTGGGAGGACAGCATTCAATTGACCTTCTCCACGAAAGCATCATGCAAAGAAATTTCAGCAGCCCCCATAGGCAGAAGAGCCGAAACACAGCTAACATAATCTATTTTGCTAGCAAGCTACGGGATTTTGGGGAGGACAGGTAGCACACTGGAGGCAAGTGATATGCACTGCCAAAATCTATAAAGATCACACAGGCACCGTGAGCCAAGAGAGCAGAAGCAGTGTGCTGTTACAGCTGGTGTGACCAGCTCAGCTTCTTCACCCCATACCTGATGAAAGATCGCCCCGTTGTTACAACGGGCAGAGCTGCCTCTCCCAAACATTACTGGGGGTGGGAAATTCTGCTTTCGTTTTCTTTTGTTTTGTTTGTTTGTCCTCCTCGTTTTCTCTGAATGCTTGAAATGGGCGATTTCTCTTTGCATGCCTGGTACTGGGAATTTAATGTGCAAGACAAGGGAAATTGAATCTTCCTTCCCAAACAGCAGGTGGTGGTGCTGGGTTACGCAAAACGCCTGAGAAACTGCTTGCAGATGTTGCTTCGTTGTTGAATAACAGGCTGGAAATAGATGCTGAGCAAACTTTTCTCCTTTTTTTTTTCTCCTCCTCCTTATTGGAGGGTCACTGAATGTTTACTGCTTTTCAGTAGGTAGTTTAACAAATGTTTGAAAGTATGTGTTAAAAATAAATCCTGCTAAAATAAATACTCAGGAGTTTGGGATAAATATAACTCACTGCATAAGATGTATTTAATCCTTTAAAAATCTTGCAAGATGTCTGTCATATTTCTGTGGAAGCTGATAAAGAAGTTTTGTGTTTTGTAACTTCTGGAATAGTTTGATTACATTTTTCATTCATTTTCCAAACTAGTGTTGTGGGGTATGTGTTTGTTCTTTTCCTTTATTCAAGAATATCGTTCCTTTTTTTTATTAATTCTTTTTATTTTATTTCATTTTAAATACAGTTCAATTCTACTTTTCTCCTTGGGAATTAGGAACACTGAGTAGTGCTGTGTATTTATGAATGACTGCCTCATGTCGTTTGCGATGTTGCTCCCCTCAATATTGAAACGTTTTGCTAATTAAATATAATGTAGTAATAAACCAAGTTCTAAATTAGTTTTCATTGTATTTTCCTGTTACTGTTAGCTGATTGGTGCCATGACCTTTCTCACTAGTACCACTATCTGAAATTATCATTGTAACATGAACACTGCAACCAGTCAACAGGGTATCATTTGGAAGCCATGCCTGGAGTACCATTGTAACCTACACATCAACCAAAGCCTGCACGTGAACAGCTTCATTGTTTTTTTCCCCACAGACTGTGCAGGCTTTGCCCCAGTATATTTCTTTGGAAACCTGTTTGAATAAGATACAGACTGGGTTTGTAATTTAACTTTTGCTTTGTTTTTCTATCCTGGAGCAATAGTTAAATAAATATTGCTTTGGCTACAACAGCTGTCCCCGTTACAAAAGGATCGTGCTTCAATAGCCTATTAAAGTATACATGTGATTTTATTCAGACCTTTTGTATTTCCAAAAATTCCCTCTTTCCTGGGCAAAAAATAGCTAAGAAAATGTGCATATGCCAGTGCGGGGCTTACGTAAAGCCCTTGATGATTAAAAAAAAGCAGAGAAACACCTCTGCAGTGGTGTATTCTCATGCAGCATGACACAGGACTGAGGCAAAAAGGAAACACAGATCCCATTTTGTGAGATTTTGACAGACTCTTTCCTAAATTTCTTCTGCTATGTCTTTGGTTAGAATATGACTGCAAATACAATAATCCAATATTTTATATCGTTTTGCCTTACCTGTACAAAATTATGTCAAGCACAAAGTAACCAGAGAAAGCAATTTTATTAACATCATAAACTAACCCCAACTTTCCCTGGGCTCAGTCATTCAAACAATTTCATTATTGCTTTGCCAGGAGCTTAGAGAAAAAGTTAGCAGAGGCTCCTGCGTAGTAGAGGCATGTTTGCAAGTGTTATGGGCAGGAAGGATGATCTTGTGACTGGGACACTGGAGTGTTCCAGATGTGCCACAGATTTCTCTCACAGACTACTTAATCTTCTGGGGCCATATGTTCAGCTGGTATAAATCAGCACAACTCCAATAAAGTCAGCTCAGCTTTCTGGATTTTCTGCAGCTGAGGTTTCTGACCCCTTGCAGATAAGTTGTCCATCTGTAAAGCAGAGATATTAACACTTCCCTGCCTCATACACTGTGAAAGGATCAGCTTGTTAAAGTCCATTTGCCACTCACATAACACAGTTTGAGAAGCTGTAGAAAAGCCCTTTCAGACCAAGAAGCTTGGCATCCCCCAGTAGGTCTTAAACAAATCTGCCTACACGTACAACTTTTTTACTAACAAGGAGTTGATTAGGACTTTGTGTCCAAAAAACATTATCCCCACACCTCCAGAACTTGTCAGTTGCTCATCACAGAAAGTGGAAAGCAACTGTAATTGAACCTCAGCAGGAGGAACAACATAACGTGGGCTGAAACAGGAGAATTTTAGCAAAAGGCGGCCCTCCTGCATGACTGGTTCCTCACTTCATCCATTTTGTTTGGATTGGGCTTCTTCAGTGTTTTATGTTGTCAAAGCCCTTTTTAATAATAAGTAATACAGAGGAAACTTCATTTCTTTTTGCAGCCGTTCCCGAGCAATTAAAGGCTCAATTCTTAAAGACTTTGTAAGCCTGTGGGTGGTCTCATTGATTTTAGGACTATTTGTGTCTTTAAAACTGGTCATGTGTTTGTGAATCTTGTTCAGCTGGGCCCTCCTAGAACTGCTGATGAGATTTCCATTTTAGAGTCACTTTACAGTCTCTAAAATTATTACTGGAACTGCCTCCTCCTCTGGGCATCGCACACACCGGCAGTCTGCCTGTGTCTTCTGATTTAATGCCACAACACTGAGGCGTAGAATCTTGGCACTGTTTCCATTAAATCCACACCGTACAGCACATTTCCCAGTATTTATCTTTTAACTACCGCATGCTTTCCAGACTATGAAAAGAAATATTAAAGTTGACTTCCTTTACAAAATGCCTATTTCACATCAAGGAGGACAAAGGCCTGAAAATATACATGCATTAAGTAAAACAAATGAACTGACAAATCTCCCCTCAAAAAAAGTTAAATGTGGCAAAACAGAATTCCTATGTGGTAAATGTATTACAGGGCTTTAAATCAGAGCACATAGAATAGGCTGAGCTGCAAGCAAAGAGAGAACTTCGGTTACATATGCTCATCTGGTAATGTGTGCTTTTATGCTTTCCAGTGTCCTGCTGGGGCTCTAAGAAAATATTTACAAGATGCAAATAAAATGTAAATGGAATCATATTTCCATGAAGAAAAATGAATGAACAACATCCGTGTAGCTCGTGCAGTTTTACACACTGCACCAATGATGCCTTATGATCCTCTAGGACCTTTCTTTGCACAGAAAGCCGACTACCTGAAATGTACTACTAGTTGTTCTTCCTTACTTTTTTTTAAACAGACATTCTGTTCAAGGTTACCCTGCCTTGCAACACATGCCTTCAGATTTTATCTCTTCATCATCTAAACAAACCCTGGGTTTTGAGATGGATTTCCATTTCCACAGGTGTTTCTTATCAGTTCCACATTTTCTTCTGACAACATGAAAAAATAAATAATCTTATGTCCCTGCTTAGTAGCCGTTGCCTGACCCAACACTAAAGCTTTTCTGAATGCAGAAATGTGTTGCGTGGCTGCTGTAATATCTCTATACCCTAAGGGTCTGCTGCTGCTTTCTTTTCTACAGCTACAAAGAGTCACATGTTTGGCCCTCAGCACAGAGGAAAATTCGATTCAGAGTCAGAGTGGAAAGATGTGACCTATTTAAAACAATGAAAATAAAAAAGCACAATTATTAGGTATTATACCTCATTGTCTTACCAATTCAATTATTTATTTACAACATCTTAGGCTGTGGAGTATCAGAGCTCCTATTACTGTTTCTCCTGTGTGGAAACACACCTCATACAAAGGCAGTAAACCAGGTCTCACAGCAACCACACGGACCCACTGGTAATTTTCTTGGTTGCAGCTTTGTTTTTCTGCAGCAGTACTTATCCTTCACCTTTTGGCAACTCAAATCTGCTCTTTCCATCCCATCCACTACCAGAAAAGAAAAATAGCACTTTATACAAGCCAACTCACATCTTCTGGGTTCTGAGGCAGCAACTACAGCAAAGTACATAAGTACCACTAGTGTGAGAATTTGATCCATCCTGATTTACTTTTTTAAATGTTGAAATGGCAAAACAAATGCTGGGAATGTGCAAGCCTTCGAATTACTTACATGGTGTATTCATATTTCCATCTTACATGAGCTGTCATAAAAATGGGATTCTACAGGAAGTACAAAGCACCTGCAATTCCTCAAGTCATTTTGAATCTTTGATATGTACTTAAGGTACTTATTAAAATATGTGTAATTTACATAAATGAACTCAGACAGAAAAAAAAAAAAAAAAGCTTTTAATAATTTTTGAGTAATATCTATAATTAAATAGGAAGCTTTTTAGGGCAAACACTGTGTTTTACTGCTGTTTATAATTACCTGGGAGGCTTCAGTCTCAACAGGTGCCACCAGCTGCTATACTTATTGAAATAAATCATCATTCTCATCATCCTTCTGTAATTAAATCAGAGAAACAATGTGCTACATGTCTGCAGTGCTTGCAGCATCCAGGCAGTTGTGCACAGCTGGGGGGAGCTGGTGTGTGTGTGCTGGTGTTAGCCAGCTGACCCCCCCCCCCCCAGTCCCTGGCCACCGCATGCATGCTCGCTCTGCAACGTGGCCAAGCAGCACAACCCTCTGGAGGCTGCAGTGCCGCTAGGATTAACAAAAATTCACAACATCATTGCACTGAAGGGGATTCTGGAGCCAACTACAGCTTTCAGAGATGTTACTCAACTACAAGAGATTTAATATTTTTTTTAAGCAAAATTAAGACTATAGGTGGTTTCTGTACTTCTGCACTGTGAGTCTTGCAAACAGGTTTGTGTAGCCATGTGAAAGGATGGCTCGTGAACAAACCACATCATTTAAAATACAAGAAACACATTGTTTCTGTCAGTTGTACTTTCCTTGTCCACATATAACAGCCTTAATATATCCTGAAAAACAGAACAAAATTTTTCTTCCACTGAAGATGACTGTTGGGAATGCATATCTGACCTCAATAGCTCCATTTTGTTCTCCGTTTCATGCTGGTACTATTTTAAAGGTAAGGTAACAGGAGAGCACCACAGGTTCACCCTCCTGGTCTGGTGTTGTCTCAGCCCCTTGTGACCAGTGAAAGAAGAGTCCTAAAGGTCTGAACCAAAGTCTTCTAACAGTGTTATGAGTTCCTGAGCATTAGCAGTGCCAGTGATCACTTTCAGTGGCACATCTCTGTCTGCCTGGCAGCACCCCTGTCTGCCTGGCAGCACCCCACAGATGCACTGCCATGGGAAGCCCAGCTCCACCACAGCCTTCCTTCTCATAGCATAAGGCACTCAAGAGCACAGCTGACCCTGCTGCCTCTTTTTTCATTTGTACCATTACCAGGTGTGAACAGCTTGGATAGAGTGTCTGCTTTAACCTTTGTAGAAGCGTGTTACGCAGGACCTCCTGTGTGTGCTGTTGGTCAGAAAGTAAGGAGAACTGAGATGCTGTGTAACACTGATCTGGTCCCGCAGCTTTCGCACCAGTGGGGATCCACAGAAGGCGTGCAGGTTTGCAGGTGTGGGAACTGATCAGAGGCTGGTCACATCTAGGGACGGGGCTTTCAGCACAAGGCAGGCAGCGGAAGGAAGGCCAGTGAAACACCCCATTTTGCAATGGGGTCACCCCACTTTGCAGCACATCAGGAAAACTTCCATGTCACCCTGCTGCAGCAGTCTCATTTCCTCAGACTGCAGCACTCCCTTCAAATGTGTTTTGTTTGCTCGTTCCCCTCACGAAACCTCTTCATTTCCAGAACTTGTTTTTACATCTGAAAGCCCGGCACAGACGCTCACTCGCAGACTTCAGCAGAGGCTCGCTGCTGAATAACCTGTACTTACAGTGCGCGCCGCAACGGCTCACAGAAATAACGGGAGCATTTTGCCGTGCAGAGAGCAGTTACGAAACCTGCCGCACTGCTGTATCCCGTCTGTAAGTGAGGAGGCGCTTGTGCAGTCCCGCTCCCTCCCTCTCCCTGTCGCGGAGCCAGGGGAGCCAGGCGGACCCACGGGCTGAGCTCGCTGCTCCCCACCGGCCCCAGCTCCCGGCCAACGCCAGCGAGGACGGCCAGGAGGCGGCTTACGTGGCTCTGGGAAATGGAAAGTCCTGTTTACTTTTGGCTGCGATGGGGCTTTCATGTTTTTAATGAGACAAATTTCTCCCTGTGCCTTGCTTTAACTTGCTTGATAACTTCGAAGGAGCATGTTTTCCATCCTGAAAATAAACAATTAAAGAATACTAAACAAGCAGGAGGGAGAGAAAGAACTCCTTCCTGTTCTCACAGCTAATATCTGCAAAATTTAAACATGCTTATCAGCCAGCTGTGCTTCATTATTATCTTTTGCTTCCATCTTTTGTCCCAGTCTGCAGCGGATGCAGGCCGTCTGGTTTGTGTCATCCAGCAGTTTGCACTGACTGGTTCTGATAAAGGAGCCATCAGCTTCTCAGGCCGGGGGAAATGCAGAAGGCTTGGAAAAGAATAAACGTGATAACAAAAGCCTGCCTCAGAGAGCAGAGGAGTCATGAAACACATCCTCACTTCATCAATGGGGAGCAAGAGGTGTTCCCATCTAGGCAAGTGAAAGCAAAGCCTTACATGTTTGCTCAGGTATTAATCCCGTCATTACATTAAAGAGATGTGCTGGGATATGTGAGGATCTCAGAGCCTGGCCACATCTGGTTGCACTGTTCATGCCAGAGTGTCTCAAGTTTCAATGGAGAAATGAAACCCCAAATAAGGGATTGAGTGCTCTGTGTTTCTACCACCCCAGCAGAGTGAAGGGACTGTGCTGCTGGTGGTGGCCCTTGGTGATTCACACTTGGATCGATGAAGGGAGAGTGGGATCCTAGGCAGGGAGAGGTAGGGAAAATGGCTCTTTTCCACGCCTCTGGCAGCTTTTGGGTAGGGATGGGCGATGGTCATGGTTAGGCTGGGAGGGGGCTAGGAGCTGAGTATTCTTGGCTTCTGAAAAACGTAGCATAGCACAACTGTGCAAGTGCTTTAATTTATAGTGTGGTCCTGCCACGAACGTGAGGAGATGCAAAGGTGTGTTACGTGCACTTTTGCCCTGCTCCATCCCTGCCCTGCACACGTGCACTCAGTCTGCTGTGCCACGTTGCCTGGAAGAGAAGGCAGTTGCAGACATAAGCAGAGCTTTGGTTTTCAGAGAACAGAATGAAAGCTGATAAAATGTCACGAAAGGGCTGTGTGACCAGCTGGAGCTCCTGCCGTCTCAGGAATAAGGCATGGATGCAGGGTGGAGTAGGAACAGTCTGTTTCGGAGGAGGACACACAGCCCGTTTGGTCTGATCTCCTGCTCAAGACTGTAATTTAGGGGGAGAGGGTGGGATGGCCGACGGAGCCCACCCCTTTCCATAAACACACCAGTGCTTTCCAGTTTCAGTGTGTGAGGCACAGCCCCGTGCAGGAGGACGGCTCCAGCCACGCAGGGGCGGTGTTGGGGCTCGCAAACACTCCACCGGTGCTGGCAGCAAATTTGGGGGACTCCGAGGGGGAAATAGGCTGAACAGTCCTGAATTCCTCAAGCCGCAGGGCAGGACACAGGCAGGATGAAGTTTCATCTGTGCTAACCCAGGTTTTAGCAAACTGAGTCCAGTTTGTGGCTTTGAATGGGAAAAAAACCACACTCAGGTTTGCTGCTACAGAAGTGTCTGAAGACAGAGGAGGAGGGGGTCTTCTGTAGTTGTTTTGTTTTAAACCTAGATTATTCCCTTTGCAATTCAGGGTTAAACAAAACCAGATCTCTCAATGAAATGCAGAGAAGAGAGAACACAGATATTAGTCCAAAGGGTAGTGAATGCTGTGGTGGTCCTCCCTATCGCTGTGTGCCCAGCATCTTACTGAGTTGCCTGGTTGTCTGAGTTGGCAGAAGTGAGGTCAGAAGATACTATGCTTGTAGGTAGGGTTCCCAAGCCAATCAGAAGGGTTTTAACTGGATTTGATACGTGCTTTTTTCCCCTATTGTGGCTTTGCAGAAGACTTCTTTAGGGCTACAGTTGTCCAGTTTTACCAGCACTGTAACTTCTCATATCAACAACCTTCCATGTATTTTATAGCAGGCTTTGCAGTCACCACATGCCACAGAAACATTGTTGACCACTTCCAACATTCAAACAAGCTAGACTGTATTCATCATCCTATTCTGGGAAGACCTACAAAATGGAAGGGTCACACAAAGTCTTAGAAAAGTGCCCTGTTTTGAAGCATGTCTGACCACTGCTTTGGATAGAAAGGTATCGTTAATATACCACATAGCAGGGACTGGAAAGAACTGTGCATGAAATGACAGAGGAAGGTTCCTGATAAATTACTGCCCACGTTATAACTTCATGAGATAAATATGATGCTTTTTTATACACTCTTTCTTTGAAATGTTCCATGCATTCAGCTTTGGAGAGCTTTTAAACTACCTCTTTATTCATTAGTTTGCAGCTGAAATAAAAATGTAAAAAGATGAAGAAAGACTCTGTAGTTAAACATTCAGTTTTACAAATCTTCCACAACATACCAGCCCCCTGTTTTCATCATACTGCCAGAAGAGTTGAAACACAAGCTTGTCCTCTTGCCCTGCATGAGGAACTCTGTTCTCT
Organism: Pezoporus wallicus; assembly: GCF_028554395.1. Taxonomy (NCBI): domain Eukaryota; kingdom Metazoa; phylum Chordata; class Aves; order Psittaciformes; family Psittacidae; genus Pezoporus; species Pezoporus wallicus. Next base: position 301,951 of record NW_026635420.1, read on the forward strand.
TGTAACAGCTGTTAGCAGAAGCTGAGGGGCGTTCATGTTTATCTTAAGAAGAATTTTTGGCAGGGCTCAGTCCTGAAGTTTGGGTTCAACTCTTCCTCTGTTTCAAAGAGATCTGGTTGGGGGGTAAGACTGGCTGTGTGGAAGTGAATGAATGTGATGAAAAACCGCTAAACCCGCCTCAGGGGCCACCACAAGGTTAAACTCTGGGTAGCTGAGAAGTTAACTGAAATTAGAGACTCAGTGACAAAAGAACCAGCCTAGCAAGTAGCTGCTGAAGAGCAGGACTTTTGGAAAGGCATGTTGTGCAGCAGTCAGGAAGGGGAGATCTCTTTACTGATCACTTGGTGGATGTTGAGAAAGTTCAAAGGTCAGAATAGGTAGGGATAGACATAATTGTCTTATGCTGTAGATGCTCCATGTCCATGGACATGATTATGTGGTCCATCTGATTCAAGGTCCATTGAAAGAGTCAAAAAAAATATTTCCTCATACTGCCTTTGGCTATGACCTTAGCATAGGTAGGTTTGAAAAGTCATCTGTTACTGCTCTCTACAGACATGCAGTATGCATGGTAGCCAAAGGGAGAGGCTGCCTACATTTCTTTTCTTCTAAGCCTAGAGTTAGTAACCTGCGTTTTCTCAAGAAAAGGGAACAAAGTGGATGTTATTTGCTTGTGGATAACCATCTCATCTTTATCTGAAAGAGAAGACACAAGGATACAAGAAGAAAACGAAAAAGCACAAGAAAAAATGTTGCTGAAGTTTCTAAGTGGCCTAGTGGAGTGGCAATGCTGAGAAGGGTGAGAGGAATCTAGACAGTGAAAGGGTGCTGTAAATGAAATCCACCATTACTGAGAAGGCTCTACTGTTAGAGGCCGATCAAAGCAGTAAAGAGATACACCCAGACCTAGAGATTAAGGTTTCTGGAGGGTGTGCTGGCTGTCAGGAGCACATTCCCTGCTTCCTCAGCTGCCTGCTGCTGGATGTTTCCTGAGGACCAGCCCCAGACATTCCTGTGGGGGAACTGAAAGTTCCTGTAGAGTTCTCCCTGCTGCATACAGGAGGAGTTCTCCCTGCTGCTTGATTGGTTCAACCAGGAATCTGAACCAAAAGGAAAGGGCAGGTGGCAGATGAGCCAGCAGGTAGAGCCAAACCTCTGTTGCGTAGCTGTGAAGGATGTCCAAAACCTTCACAAGCCAGACAGTGAAAGGCGTTGCTGCAGCCAGCTCTTTGAAGATCTAGCAAAAAAGTATGACTATGGTATAAGATGTCTGAACTCCAGAAATGTTTAGGATGTTAATGTGCATCAGCCTCTGTATGGAAGTGATGTACACACATTGGGAAGTAAAGGACCAACTTTTTTTTGATAGGTAAAATACACCTTTTGTGTATGTGATAGTTTTAGTAAATCGATACAGTTGTTCCAAACTACTGAAGTCATTGCATCCATTTAAATGACTGTTCTTCCCCTGCCCTCCAAATACTCAGCAGTCATGAGCAGCCTGTGACTGCTCCCTTCTTCTCAGTGGTTTCCAAGTAGTTTTTTCACAACAGAGAGTTAGAGGATATAAAACTTCCTTGTAAATAGCTTTTTCTCTCTCTGCCTTTGCTGTCTTTTATCATAGCTGGCTTTGCCCCTTTCACAGTTCTGTGTGTGTCTACACACTGCAAAAATAAATCTAGGGACAGAAACATAGGATGGCTTAACTGCCTCACCATAGCCATCTGCTAGGATGGGCTGTCTGGCCCAGTGGACTTGTCAAATAACTTCAGTGGTGGAACAACATTTTAGATATCATAGTGAGCAAAAAAGGAGCTAATCCAGTGTTACAGTTTTGAAAGTGGGCTGGAATGTTATTTTTAATGTCTTAAAGTCTGTCTGTAGTGTCTCTGTAGTGTTTATCCATCTCTAGTGCTTTTTCAAGAGCAATCAAGTTGCTTTCTTAGAGCCTTTCTCTCAGCATCTCACTGACGGGGACCTTCCAGTTGCTTCAAGAAACATTTTCTCTACCACAGAACATAGAATAACATCTACAACAGATGTTTTTCAAGAGAAAACTAAAATATGTCTGCCTTTCCCAGTGGCAGTTTTTGTTTACAGGATTCAGAACAGTCTGAAATCTCTCGAGGAAAAAATACTCAACATGAGTGGCTTGTTGCCATTTGTTTAGGCATTACTGAAGACCTAAACCTTTGTCTCCAGTGGACTGGCTTTCTCTAGCTGTGAGCTTTTTTTTTCCTTGGGATTTCGTCACAGGACTGACAGCAAGTAGAAATGATGGCTTCCTCTGAGATATCCTGGCAAACTTCATGTCCAAGAGGGACTGAGAGCAGCCCTGGACACACTGCTTGGTGGGTTCAGTCCAAATAGCTGTCTCTGGACTTTAGAGTGTATTATGCTTTGGAGTGCTCTGTTTTCCTGGTTCTCCAAATAGGGTGGCTATGGGGTGAGAGGAGGAAGGGGGTGCTGCACATTGTAGCTGCCTGCCAGCCTGGGAGCCAAAGCAATGCACATTGACAGAACAAGATGGAAGCGAGGGCTGGTGGGCAATAAGATCTTTTCCCAACACAGTCAGGACATTGTCTAGGCATGTATTTAGACCATGAGTTTGGAAAGCTGGCTCTGCCAGCAAGGGCTAACCGCTGCCTGTCTGGGAAGGACTGTGCACATTTTTAAGATGGAGCTGGTTTATTCTTATTTAGCCATGTCTCATATATGGGAGGCAGCATAATAGCACAGCGTGGCCTAATTGCTCACATCTGGATCCCTGCTGAAAATGTAGTGGTGTGTATGCAGTTTCTGTGGAAGAGGCATGATTTACTGAGCTGTTCTTGGAAGCAGCATAAGGTTAGTAAGTACAAAGCAGACATACCCCAAGTAGTAACAGCCCAGAGCTCCTCTCCACCCTTTTGTTCCATGCATACATACACACATGCATAACTTGGCTGCCAGAGGAATATCACTTTCAGAGGCTTTTTGTTAAAATAGAAGCAAGAAAAGGAAGCCCCTGTGTAAAGGCTATGATAGCCACAGATACTGTTTGTTCATCAAAGCCAGGTAGTTCTGAATCTTGAAATTTAAATGGAATGAAAATAAACCACATCAACGTTTACTGTTTCTACTACAGCAGTAATAGCAGTGGCTATCTCTAGCACATTATTTTCTACCAGACTGTAACTGTGAAGCTGGCCACAGAAGGAGGTGCAGACTTCCCCCTAGGAGCTGTTCCCCTTGCACTGGTTTCACAGTGATGCAAAGCAACTGAAAACCCAGGTTCACACTTTACTGCAATGCCCTGCACAGACCTTGTACCCAGTGTCGCTCCCTTGTGAAAATAAAGCAGCTGATGGAGGAAAGGATAACTTGTAATGTTGTGTAACCTGTGTGTGAAACTCTGGACATTTTATTTGGTCTTTTTTGGAGGCTTGAGGGGGTTGTGAGGGTCCTGAACCTGTGTAATACCTGTGAAATGCTAAAATTTTACTATGGTCACACTTGCTTATCCTAGTTCTCATTGTATGCAAGGAAGGATGAGAAAGAACTAATTACAAAACTGAGAAGGAAGATAGCAATTAAAATGGAACATATAGTAGCTCTAGTTCCAGAAATTTTTTGGAGCTAAATATACAAAGATATCCTTTCCCCCTCATCTCCCTGCTGCTGCTGTTTTCCCCCAATCAGTAAATCAGTACCAGATAGTATCCATCCTCACAGTCATGCCTTCATTCTGGAATCCAATTTGTTTAACCATCAAAAACTACACCCCCCACCCCTGGACTTCTCTCATCTTGTATTTCTCCACCCATAATCCTCCACCCCACTGTCTTTACTGCTTTCTGAGTTTGTTTTCCTTTAACTTGCTTATTTGCCAGTAACCCCTATCTGGAATGGATATAGGCTGCTACTTATTTTACTGTCAGGTTTTGTATTGAAATAGAAAGCTATAGACTTGGGTTTCTGTGTAGGGAGGAGGCTCTTCCTCAAGGAATTCACATTTTTTGAAAAGAAAAAAAGAGTCAGGTCAACACGTTTGTCTGTTTAAATCTTCACAGCATGATATTTACACAGCAAAGTTGTAGCTAGAGGTGAAAGAAATGGTGTTAGATGTAATTTAAAAGCTCTCAAATCTTCCCTTAGCAGTTATTTCACCCTTGATCCTCCTGTGGGGTTATAGAGGGTAAGCAGGGTGCCAGCTGCTTGTTTGTGGCTGACCAGATGAATGCTTGACTCCTGGTACTGACAAGTCGAGTGTCCTGATTGACTCTGTAGTCCGGATCATCTCACAGGTCAGGAGAGGGTTCCCAGTGCCACATCAGTGAGGCCTGGTGGGTGGGAAGGTAGGTTGTCACCCACTTGGATCTCTCACATCATCTCTAGGTTCCAAAAGGGATCTGGACATTGTACAGAAGAAGAGATGTCAGTGGTGCAAACTCCACTGAGCATTTAACTGCTACTGTATGGTATTTCCTGCAGTTCTTGGTCTCATTCTGTGAGCAAGTATGGTCTCCCTGTTATCTCCACACTGTTTGCTTTCTTTTCTCCCTCTCTCCTTTCCCTGTTTCTTTCTTTTATTTGCTTTTGTGTGTGTATATGTGAGTTTGTCTCCTCTGTTAACTCCCCTCTGCTTCCTCTTTTGCTTCAGCACTTTTTTTCTTTGCACTAGAAAAGAAGTCGCAAAAACAGGGCATGAAAATATGCCATGTGAATAGTTACAAGAATGAATGCTCTGGAGGTGTAGGAGTGGCTGCAAAGCCTGATCACTCTTTGTAGCTAGAGACACTTATGGGGGTGGCTGCATGGAGAATAACCAATGGTACCAAGAAACCAAATTCAATGACTATAGCAGATCCTTCCAGTTTTCTTTCCTTTCCCTTTGGACCATCAGCTTTAGGCAGTTTAGGGCAAACTAAATCCTCATAAGCAACACTTTTAACAGTGATATGTAATTAAATAATCAAATGCTATGGACACTATTCCAGAAATAGTAGGTTTCGGTGTTTATAGGGTCTCAAGGGCCCTGGATCCTTTAAACAGTACCAAAGAGAACATTAGTCACCCTATTTTGTGGCCATATGACAGTTTTCCAGCTCCAGGCGTTCTTGGCACTTACATGACAATTATCATCCAAGGGAAGAAACCCTGCCCCTGACCAGCACAGTTACTGTATGTAGTGTTCCCAGATGTTGTTTTCTTCAAATGTGGCTTCTTTGTGAATGCATCCCATTTGGCAATAGGTAGAGCTGCAGAGGTGAGTTCTTGTGACACCAGCTGAGTAACAGAAAATACAGAATGCTTCACAGTGCAAACTGTAAGGACAGATCTGGCCAAGTGTGGTCTTTTTTTCTTTTTTTTCAGTTTTGAAAGGATCTTTTTTTTTGTCTTCAGACACCACACAGAAAATAAATGCTGCACTATTTGCTTGGTGACTTGGACCGGATTTTTGCAGTATGAATTGGAGACACTGAGCAAAAGAAGATAGTCCAGAGTGTGAGGCTGGAAACCCCCATATCCCCTTCCCAAAAAAATAAAATTAGCAGCTCTATAAGCTTGTTTCACTTGAGTCCCTCACAGAAGACATTTTTCAGTATCAGGACTGAATGCTACTCTTGGACAGAACAGAGAGTATTGATGATCAGCATATCTAAAAGAAAAAAAATCTTCTAATCAGCAAATACATTTTTTTGAATTGCTGGTTAAGCGTTACAGAGACTTTATTTGTTCTTGTCTTGGAAAAGACAAAGTAAACCAAAAAGCCTTTCTTCCATTCAGTGTTATAGATTGAAAGCATTTGTTTCCTGGACTAGAATGATCTTCAGTTCTCATACCCTTCCAAATATCACATTCCACAAATTTGAGAACACCAAAATTGAATTACTGATATTTATTCAACAAACCACAAAAATTCTCAGGCCTTTCAACCACTAGCATTGTGATCAGTGTGACTCCTATCTGAGTGCTGATGGTGAAAATGATGACTTACTTTAAAAATAAAAAGTAACATTCCAGACACTCCTATCTTGGTTGAAAATAAAAAGAATTGCTGCTTCAGTAAAAGCTTCAGTTAAAAATAAATCTTCACTTTCTTACCATTAAAGGCAACTGAAAAGCTTTTAAACTGTTGTGGGGGGGGTTATTATTTTTATATTTTTATTGTTATTATTATTACTGTTATTAAATTTATAAAGTTGCTAAAAAAGTCTCGGGAAGTGGATCTGTATCTGAAAAAAGACATATAGTGGTATGCATTTCCACTGGATGGCATTTCTAATAAAAGCAAGATGAAGCAGAGAGACAGAGATATATGCTAAAGTTGCCTGTGGTTGTGGGGTGGAGGTCATCATAGTATTCTTCAGGTATGTAGTAAATCAGGCTTGCCAAATCAGGCTGAATAAGATCTTGAGCTACACACTCGATTACACCCAGTCACACCATTCAGTCTCTAGCTGACTAATGCAATTAATGTTAGGTTCCTGATATAAAGTAAACCTACTCCATAAAGGTAGAAATCTAGAAGTCCAATGCCATAACTAAAAGTTAAATGAAAGTTTAATTCTCCAAGCCAAAATGTATATGGAGAGTGACTGTATCCAACAGCAGAGCAGGAGAACCACTCATCTCCTATGAGTTTGAACCTGTACCTATGAAAAAAAGTCTCTGGATTTCCAGGTAGTAAGAGATGGTGCATTAGTTAGTGGTGAGGAGGCTGGTATGAGAATAAAAAGAAGGCAAATAGTGAGAATGTTTAGGATCATTTATACTATGAGATTGTTGGTATGAATTATTCAACTCAATGGGCAATGTGGAGAGATAGTACCTTGTTTACTTTAGAGGTCTAAGCTTATGTAAAGCTCTGTATAGTCTTCAGTCAGGCTTCCACTGTTAAAAACACTGAATTAATTTTTCTTCATTATAAAAAGGTAAGTTTTAAATGTGATTTCCAGAGAGTATTTTAGTGCTTTCATGAGCTTTAGTCAGGATCCTGGACAAGTCCTTCCCACAAACAGAATATGCATTACTCCATGGACTTCTCCGTGTCACAGCAGATATGTTAGCATCTGTATACACAGCAGTCTTACGCACTTGCAATGTTTCAAAAGAAGTCATCTTGCTTTATGTTAGTCCAAGATAAGCTGGTAGATTCATAAATGTCTTCCATTTACTGTCATTCCCTAGTGCTTCAGGGGAAAGGAAGCAATTAAGCAGTGATTAGTGAAATTGGGGAGGGGCATTTCAGACAACATACCTGAGCAGCTGCGCTTATTTTTCCTGCTGAAGAGGCACTGATGCAGAGCCTGTCCCAGATCCCCTTTGGTGCACAATACCCTTCTGCCCAGTGCAGGGGGAAAAATAGGAGAAATTAAGGAAAAGCTACATTTCAGTCTTCTGCAGTAGGTGTGATATTACCAGCTTTCAGAACTTCGTACAAGAGATGGAGGCTTCTCTAGACTTATTATGCCTAAATATAATATCAGGCACTTACAAATTGGGAAGCATTAACTTCATTTTCATCACCTCTGTCCTTTGATCTACTTTCTTCTACCACATAGGCTATGTCTGGATAGTCATGCTAGTACAGAGTTCCCTTGCATAGGGGACTGGACTTTTACCTGTATGAGGTGCCCAGAAAAGGGGACCCTAGGCTGTTGTACAGCTGTTCCAGTGTTTCTTTCTTGAGTATTTCATGCCTTCAGTTAAAGGCCTAGGAAAAGACAGAAAGAGGATGGAGAAAAATTAGTCAGAAACTGTATATAAGGACAGAAAAAAAAAAAAAAAATCAGACAAAAAACATTAAATTGCAATAGTTTTGGAAGCAGGCAAAGAGGGATCATAAAATCCTTAGGCTTTTCCTTAGACTTTTCCTAAGGATTCAAAGGGACTTTTGAGTTTATTGTAACCCTGGTGATCCCTGAGTTGCTGCACTAAGGTCTGGAGGAAAAGACTTGTCCTGCAAAGAAGGAATGGATAGAGAAAGAGAACAGATTTATGTTCTTCTATTTCAATTCTCTCTCCTTTTTTTTTTTTTTTTTTCTTCAGGAAAAGTTCATTTTTACATTCCAACTCCGTCCCACCAAAAACTCTATCTTCTGAGTTTAAAAGGCTTTCTTATAGTCCTGAGGTCTCATTTCAAGAAAATGACATAGGCCCACCACGCTGACTGGCTAGCAATCAATAACAGTGACAGCAACAACAGCAGCAGTGACAACAGAAATATAAAAGGCTCGTGTTACTATATTCCTCTACCTTTTCAATTACTTTGAAAACAGGAAAATACTGATTTCTTTTTTCTGAATATGAAAGCACCAAAGTTACTTTATTTTCATCACCTGCATAGTTACGCACATTTGAGAAATGAAAAGAAGAAAAAGCAACCGTAAAAATAATGAAAAGTTAGGAGTTAGTTTTCATAGTTACTTCTTTTTCATGTCTCAGAAAACCACAAAAGGAATCTTTGATCCCAGTTGGTCTAATGAAGTGATAAATTAGGTCTTCATTACCTATTCCTCTGGCAGTTCTTTGGGCAAATGGAAAACACCTATAAAGCCAAATATTTTGGTCTGTAAGGGTAAAGGCTTTTATTATAGCTAGGAATAAAAGATATGTGCCACACTATAAAAGTGGATTGTTGTTTTTTTTTGTTTCATTTTTTCTAATTTGAGACTACTGGTGTTCTCAGCTCAATTTTGTGGTTAGCTCAAAACACCCTTTGGGTACTTTATGATGCCTTATTCAAGAAATAATCACACTGACCTACACAGGAATGACTCACTACACTCGCGACTAGCCAGTGTAGTTGTTTAAGTAATCATAATATAAAAATGTTGAAAGAACTGTGCTGCTTTGGCATCTCTATCACTGTTTCGAATGCATTTCAATTATTTTTATAGCACTTTAATCTGATATTCTGTAAGTAGCCCTAGGAGATTGACTTTGTTGGAGACATGGCATTGCAAAATATACCAATACAAGAAAATACTTTAGACTATTTAAAACAATAATTTGTGAGGGTATCATAGTGAATGAACTTTTTTCTTTATTTTGTTAAATCTGTTGTATTTTTGTGTTTTAAGTAGATGCACGAGTTGCAGCTGATAACTTCAAAAACCCAGTCTTGACACAAGCATCAAAAATTCTCCTGACTACCCAAAGCTTAACCTTGAAACTTTTGGTAGGGCCCCTATACCTTCTAAGCATAATTTTGTTCTGATTTTCTAACCTTTTTTTTTTTGTTTGTTTGTTCTGATTCAGCCACAGTCACCTTTCCAGTAAGTTCTAATTACCCATTACTTTGAACTTTAAAAGCTTGTTTACCCTGTTGAAGCCAATGAGGATCATTCTCTAGTGTGTGTTTATGGTGGAAACAGTAAAGACAAAGCACCTAGCTAGGACTACAGCAGTTTTCCTTTTAAAGTGATACAAACTCTTACATTGTTATCTTTCATGTTTTTATTCCAAAGCTTATAAAAAAGCTCTGCATACACCAAGTTTTGAATAGGGCACTATTTGAATTACTGTTGTTTTGGTATCAGCCATTCTTGCAAGTGTTTGATTATAAGACTTCTGATGGGAAGCAGGGTGACTTCCAGGGCCTGATAAGATTGCATGATATGAAGCACTGATTAAGTATGACCCTACTTTTGACTGTAGCTCCTTTTGTTCAGAAATGCAATTAAGGTGCAAGAACTGTAACACAAAGACATATTGATGTCGTGACCTTAACAGTCTTCTAACAGGCCTCAAAAGCATGCAGTCAGATATTTGAAGTGGATCATTTTCCAGCAACCTCATGTGATCCATCCTTTTCAGGAGGAAACTTATGTTTCCACTAAGTTCACATGAGGTTTCTGAAAATCTGTGCTTGTAAACAAAATACAAAGTTTCTTCCCACCTGCCTCTGTTTTCACTCCTGATTAAACCCTAAGGTCAATTTTTGAAATCTGGGAGAGCTTCTGAGTTAGATGTTGATCATATTCCAGAAAGAATCATAGATTCATAGATTTATAGAATCATAGAATAGTTAGGGTTGGAAAGGACCTTAAGATCATCTAGTTCCAACCCCCCTGCCATGGGCAGGGACACCTCACACTAAACCATCTCACCGAAGGCTGTTCAACCTGACCTTGAACACTGCCAGGGATGGAGCATTTGAAAAAAAAAAAAAAGAAAAGAAAAGAAATCCAAATGGGAAAAAGTAAAATGGATAAAGTAAAACCGGTAATGTTGATAAATAGCCTGTTAATGTACACTGTCAAGTTAGGACAGGGAAATTGTGATGTAATAGGAACAGAAATTGTTGGTCATGATACAACCTGACATTTATTTCAAATTGATGGAAACTTTTTCACAGTAAGCACATTTTATCCACATTTTTGATTCAGTGCAAGAATGCTAGGGCCATTTTGTCTTCCTGTTGAGAAAAGAGTCCTTCTCTCTGCTTTTCTATTTTTTTTTTAAAGAATTTATCCACCTACACATTAGATACTTGTGATGTTAAAATTTTGGTGAAATGTTTTCATCATCCATCTTTGTAAAATGACACACAATTAAAACATACATGTATGAGGGCAAGGAACTTACAGGAATACATCCTACTGAAAGGTTAGAATAAAAGGATAAGACTATCCCTCTTCAGTATGTATATTAAACATTAAAGTGTTAGAGCTCATATTCTCATTCACACAGACGTGATGCTTATAGATTTAGGCAGTAGATTCGAGGTTAGTATGACAGCAGAACTGGGTTAGTATGACTTAGTGGCATTTCTGTGTACTCTGGATATACCTATACTGGTAAAATTAGGCTAAAACTCTGCAAGAGACACTTATTCCTACCACTTCTTTGTCAGTGTCTAGGGCACAGTTTTGACATGAGCTACAAGCACCTCTCCAGCAGTGCAAGAGCCTGTGGGATAGCATGGGCGAAATCCTGTTCCTGGTAAATAGTTTGCATAAATCTATGATGTTTGGATGATGGGGCCAGAGAGGGTTTAGCTGTGTGGCCTCAGCAGAACATGTAACTACAACATATTTTACAGCTGCCATTGCAGTTGACTGTTGGCCCATAGAGCAGGCTATAGCCCATTTTAACAGATGCAGCCTCTAAAGACAGTGCCTCCTTGGAATATTTTTTATAGTAACTGAAACTACAAGTTGAGATGCAAAATATATAGAGAAGGAACAGAGACCGGTAGGGGTTTAGGGAGGATATTTGTGACACATAAGAGTGCAACCATAGTTCATTAACGGCCTTGTATTCCTTCCCGTGGATGTTAGCAATGCAGGAGTTGGGAGAGAAGGGAAAATATGTGAGAAAAAAAAACAACAACAAAACCCAAATAAAAAAAAAAAAAAAGAAAACAAACCTAAACCAGATTTGGAAATAGCAAAGGAGCCTTTTAACAGGATCAGGAGGCCCTTCTGTTTAACTGCAGAAGTGATTATGTGAGTTTGGTGAGGAATAGAGTCCACAGGATCTTCCCTGCTCACCTTCCAGACCCAGTACTATTCTCACCTGTACCAGCTGAAAATTTTAGGCCACATGTAAACCGTTTAATATAGATGCCCAGCTAAAGCTGTGGGACTCTTTTTACCTTTCTTTTATAGGAGAATAACAAGAAAAACAAGTCTGAACTGTTTTTTTACACTTGGGTTTGTAGTAGCACTGCTCAAGTTAGACAATTTTGGTTAAGTGGAGTCATTTCTTTTAGATATCTAAAAGACAGGTATGTGAGCTTTCTTTAAGGTCAATGGAGAGACCAGGTCCAGATTTATTTAATTTTATTCTAGGATAGTTATCTAAGACAGGTGGGATGAACCTTTGTTTCTCTCTCTGCATTGGTTACAGGAAGAACGTAAATGAATAACTTAGATTAGATGTATAACTTTTCTATAGCTGCATTTGAATGGGATACCTACATTATGAAAATGAAAATATTTTAATGAAAATATCAGGCCCTCTGAAAATGTAAGGCACCTCGAACATGGAACTTAAATTTCAGATACGTAAAAAACCTTTCTCTGCTGTCAGGACTAGATTCTCTGTCTCCAGCAGTTAGTTCATGGGAAAAATACCGCTGAATAGTGGGAAAGGCTCAGCCATGGACACTCAGTCTTCCGGCTGTCTGACCAGCCTTATGCTTAGGAAAACTGAAATCTCAGTTACACCTTTAATAACAACGGATTTGACAGGATCTTGAGGGTTGCAAAAGCTAACCAGAACTGGAGATCTAATAATGTTGTAGGACCTGTATCATCTCTAGTGCATTTTATACATGACTTGATTGTCTGGATTTACAGCAGTAAACTCCAAATGCAGTAGTTGTGTTTTTATTAGATTTTCTTTTTTTCAGAATTAGTCAGATTTTTCTTGAAATATTTTCCCTCTTGTGCTGATGCGCACTTACCAGCAGAGGTGCGAAACTCTGGAGTGACCCTGCTGGTTTAGTCGTGGTCTTGTCTGATGGGGAGATAATAAATGTTGCTAGCATGCTCATTATTATAACACAAAAAGAACACACCAAATCCAGAAACAAAACATAATGGGAACACTGAAAACGTCCAGTAAGGGAAAGCAATATTATTCCATAAATTGGAAATCCCATCAGATTAAGTCAGTGAAATGGAATGTATGTCATGAGACATAAAATGTCTGATGGAAATAAAGAGGGTTTAAGAAAGTTATTGAAGACACTGAACCAAAATATTTCAGTCTGAAAATCAGGAAGTCTGAGAGAGAATAATCAGGTGTATTGGAGCCTCAGGAATCTTAATAAGCATTTAAGGAAGGGAACAAGTTTATGGAGTTGATAGGTGGCTTTTAAACATCTGTTTTTACCAGTTGATTCTGTTGGGATGTTGCCTGCGACATACTGCTTTAAGGAAATAAGTGTGAGATCAATGAGGTGAAAAAGAAGAATAATGGGAAAAATATTAACAAATTCAGAAAGAAAAAGAGTGATCTACACCTAGAAATTTTGAAAGGACTGAACAGTGGATATTCTGAGCTGCAGAAAAAACAGTAACAATGCAAGCTGCATAATATCAGCTGCTACACTATGAAATTAGATTGTAGCAAATATTTATATTTTTTTATGTTCTAAAGGGTAATATTTTAAAAAGCAAAAGACATTTCTTAATTAGGAGATTGAAAAGAGATTGAAAAATAGATGTTTAAGATATTTCTGTTACACAATTAAGCATTTTTTAAATTATAATTTGCATTTTGCTCTTAGTGTAGAAACGTTAGGCAGTCCTGTATTTAAATTGTAACTGACAATCCTAGTATTTTTATCTGTTAGTCTGAGTTTGTTTTTTTTTAATTTCAAATGCCCTTTTCATTCTTTTCCATATGTTTCTAGTATCATCAATGAGGGAGAAAACAGAAAAGCTGAAGAAATGAATGGGCAGAGCAGTTCATTAAAGAGATTGTATCTGGGCACATCTCATAAAAATTAGGATTAACCTTCAGCAAATGAGAATGGAAACTTTAATTTAGTTCCAAGAGTAATAAGAATGTTCTGGATGGAAATGCGTATCTTTAGTAGCACAGCCACCTTCTTGTTCACATTGTCTGTATATTGCACTACTCCCCAGGGAACACGTTCCTTCACATTTTTCCCCGTCAAAGCCAGATTGCTACTATGCCACGTAAATGGATGCAGTACTTGAAGGGAAAGAGCCGATGGCTCATCACTACATAAACCTGGCTGATGAGTTCAGAAGCAATGGTGTTGCTGAGTTTCTGCTCAACAGTGGGGATTTCAGTGGCCAACTCCTGTGCTTGCAGGATGTTCTGTGATGCAGTGCCTGGAGCCACAAAGCTGAGCTCTGCGCGCTTGTGTTCTGTCACCTCCTAGCCCACACATAAATCAGTACAGTGATATTCGCAACCCAGTTTGCAGGGTATCTCAGCTGCATTGTAAACAGGCTGAGGGGTGTGGGGGTTTAGGGAGATGGAGTGAGGTGTAGGGTGTCTCCCCAAAACTGCAAGTCCCATAGTAGCACCTTGCTACTGGCATCCTCTGGCTAATGCTGGGCTATTGCCTTGTCTGAGACTGGAGGAGCATATAACCTAGTTCATCCTTCTCTTTATCTGTTTCATGTTATTCCTGCACGTGGTGCTTGCCCTTTGAGGTGCTGCTATAACCTTCTTATTCAACAGTTTCCAGCCCATTACACTTGGACCCCGCCTTTTCCCCTCCACCAGCCTTACTAAGACAGCCTTTGCTCTTGTTTCCGTCAGATACTCTAGGGGTGGTGGAAGAAGCCCATTTTGTTGTTTTGTTTTGTTTTGTTTTGTTTTTTGTTCCTGTCCAGGGCTATAATTTTCTTCTTCATGTTAACTTCACTGTGGATTTTGGGAGAGCAGAACATCAGAATTTTCTCCCTAATGTAATACTTAGGGAGAATGAAGTTTCATTAATTTCATTCACAAAATTCTTTATTTCATTAATGGAGTAAGACAATCAGGATCCTGGCAACATCTGGGGAAAGCCCCAAAACTGATGTAGGGGGACCCCATGCCCCCAGCTGCTTTTTCCCTTGAGTCTTTCTACGGACTGTATAAAGCAGTTGACAAGAGCTCCTGACATACAGGATGAAGAGGGAAGACAGATATGAAAGACATTTTAGTAAAGCAGTATTAAAAGCTTGGATAAACTTTTTTAATAATAATAAATATAGGAACATAAAAGAAAAATATTCTGTCCTTCCACCTTGGAAATCTGTTGAAGGGGAACACCATGGTTCAAGACATTTTCAAGGGCAATGTTACTCCCCTCTTTTGTAACCTGCTTCCGTGTCTGCGTTGCATTTGACCATCCTGGCCTTTGGGAGCTTTTTAGGAGGCTCATAATAAGAATTCCTGGTGCCAGAAATATTAGCTCCAAATACATGTTTTCAAAGCTAAAATTGGAGAGCACCTTTCTTGCAGCAGCTTCACTGCTACTGCTTTTAGTGCCTAGCAACTGATCTCAGTGCATCTCATCTCAGTCCAGCTCAAAGGAGAACAGACACCATATATCCCTATTTTAGCTTGAAAGAGAATTAAAAAAAAAGTGATAGCAGAAAAGTGCTTTGAGAACAGTTTGGCGGCAGTCAATAACAGCCAACACAAAGCATCTGGACAAACACTGAATTGCTTAATGCAGTGACAAGTGTTATTTGCCCTGGTTTTCCCTATTTGCTCCTATTTTCCCTAACTGCTTGTTTAAAGTTACTAATCTTATTTTCTCCTGGTCCTTTACCTTTTGATCCTAAGAAGCCAAGTAGTGCATTATAAACTATGAGCCCTCTGACTGCACAGTATAGCTCTGGTTTCTAGAGCAGTTCTGTAGATTGAGGTTAAAAAAAAGCTGAAGCATCCAGGAAATTTTGGTTAGATATCACATGTGCCTGTCCCAAGCCCAGTGACCACATGCTTTATAAGTATTTTCTGGCACTGCATAAAGCAACAGCAAATTACAATGTATGCTGTTTCACTAAGCTCTCATCTGCCCAGTGAAACCTTCTCACACTTCCTGTGAAGTTGCTAACACCGGGACAATAAGAAAGTATTGGTTATTTAATCTCTTAAATGCTGCTTTGTGTTTATTACAATGTCAGAGAGGACCTCAGGAAAAGAAAACAGTAGACATGTACTATGGAGAAGGAAAATCAAAAGGGTAAAAAAATAACTTGCTGGGTTTTAGACTTAGGAATCTGGTCTTGGTCTTCTCATATGAAAGTAAAACCAGCGCTGTATGGGCAGACTCAGTAAAGAGCAATGACAGCAGTGTTGTTGGAATTTCCATGGCAAAAATAGATTCAGAATTATGCTGCAGAAGTATTTCCGTGTACTCCTAAGCAGGAACTCTTTAGTTTCTCAGGCAAGCTGAGAGGAGCTGGGATGGAAATTTGGAAATACACTCTCAGATATCTCCGAATGTGGCTACATATAGAGACATATGTATGTATAGCTGCTCCTCCTTAGACTTGGCATCCTATCCACTGTTGGATTAGATTCAGATAGGATTAAATACATGAGGAACTACAAGAGAGGAAGTGGAAGTGTGAAAAGAATAAGGAAAGTAACACAGAGGACAGTGACATCTGCCGCAAACTTTCTTGCGTAGATTTCAGAAACATTGTGAAATGCCCTGTGGTCTGTACCATGAACAAAATGTTCCCAAAGGTCTTTGTTAAAAATCTACTTTAAAAGAAAACAGAATTGCCAAATTTTTGGTCAAAACCCATAGTAGATTGCAATAAGTAGAAAAAACTTGGAAGATATACTTGTAAAGTTCATGCTTACCTTCTGCTTTTTGTGCTTTCAGAGTGATCCTGAGTGATAATTTATGTCTTTTATTTTTAATAGCAGCATGCCTACAAATTGTCTTAAGAAATAGGATGCAATTCTTACATGACACCTCAAGGAACTTTCGTATTAAACTCACTGGACTGAGGCTTTGCAGAGAACATCGAGTATTGTATGCTTAGATTAATATCATGAAAGCTGGCAGTTCTTCAAAACTGTGATGTTCATGTCCTACTTTTAGGGATCCCAAAAGGAAATTTTTAAGAAGAGCATGAGGGCACCCATTGAAGTGTGAGCTGATATATCAAGTGAAAACTCCTGATAGCATACTCATGTAATCTGAAAAGTGGCATTAGGTTGCTTTGTCCTAATAGAGCTGTCAGAAAACCTCTTTGACAAACAGATATCCTAATATTCTTTTTGGTCATCAAATTGTTTGCTGACAATAAGCCTTTCCACAGGAATGTGCTATTTAAATAATATTTATTAAGAAAGCCTTTTTAAAGTTCAGGATAGAATTGCTGATCAAGTGTGAAAGAGAGAAACAGGAAAGCCCACACACATTCAGTTGCCTGGTGGTTAGGCACACACACTGGAATGGAAATGCTTTGTGCTAGTCCTAGGGCTAGTCCCAAGTGATACTTCATCTTGGGTTTATCAAATGACAGGCTACTGCCTCACTTCTCCAGAAAGTCAGTATTTTGGGATGTTGCGATTTCTCCTATTGTTCTTTGGCATAAGGAGAAAATTTATGAAGTCTTAGGACCATTATGAAATCTCAAGAAACTCAGTTCCATGCAGCTGTATTTCTGAGCTTGCAAATTTCAAAATGCAAAAAGTAAAGTGATCAGCTTAACTGGCAAAATTTTCAACATGGAAACAGAAGAAGACTCCATTGTGCTGCCATTAAGGTCAACGATAAAAGATTTCAATATATATAAAGTTTAAGATAGTTTAGAATATTTTTGAAATGTCTGAAGACAAATCAGAACATCACCCAATGCTTGAGCAGGTCTCTGGAGTCTGGAAGAATGTTTGACAGCTGAATCTGTCTTCATTATGGAGAATTCCATGAAGCACAGCTTTGAAACAGAGCTTAAACACAGTATATTTGTATTCTGGAGAACTGATCTAAGAGATGTGCCACAGATTTCACTTCCTTACAACAGACAAGGGTAAACTGACCTCGCAGAAGAATGTTTATGAAGGAGCAACCTCACACTACCCCTAAGTAAAAATACTCATTCTCATATTGTTCTTAGATATCCTAGATAGCCTGTAAAGGATAGAGATCCTGGACAGATGAGTTGTATAATTACTGCCTTCCTTTTATAAATCAATGCAGGCATGGTTCTTGTCACTGAGCACGTACAGCATGTGGAAGGAACAGTATGTGAATGGGAGGGGGACCTGGCTGCAGGGTTTTGATATTGCAATAGCAAGTATTCCTTGTAGCTTAACACTGCAGTGCTGTTTTGGGTGGGAAGATGGTGCAAGGGACAGATTTTAAAGGGTTTCCGGTACTTAAGGAATGTGATTTATGGATCTTGCGTATCCAGCCTTAGCTAGCCATCTATTCTTCTGCGGTCTGTGGAATGAAACTGCATTGCCATGTGGTAATGGATTCATCTTAATATAGGTCTATATCATTAACAGGGTAAATCACTTCCTATAACTGCTTATCCCTGTCCATGCACTAGAGAGGCTGCACACATAACTGATTATGTTGGGCACTCAACTTACAGAAAATGGAAATCAGATGAAATGAAACTCCTCACCCCTTAGTGCCATAACCACCTAGTTCCTGTTGTGTAACATGTGAGCAAGGTATCTCAGTTGCTGTGAAAAGCATAAGACAAAACTTTTGAACTCCCCATTTGCAGTTTCTTGTTCTGTTCCGAGGATAACACAGGTGGGAAAGGGGAATCAGTCCTTCGGTTTCATTGTGATTCTTCAGTTTTTTATCCTATCCCTTATAGACAAAGAATCCTGTTGTTTCATCTTTCTAACATAGCTTTGACATACGGAGACAAGTTCTGTAAATGGGTATGAGTGAAGACACCTGGAAATGTTGTGGAAACATCTTTGTGGCTATAATTTCAGAGTGATGCCAGCTGGGAACTGTAATTTAAACTTTTTTTTTTCTTTGTTGATTTCTTTGCATAGTGTGAATTTTACACTCGCTAATTGTACTATGCTGTTACCTTCAAATAAGTAAAATCCCCTGAGATTATCTGCAGCATCAATTAATCTCAAATAGTAGAATGCTATCATCCTTAATTGCTAGTAACCCAGACCTGAAATGTCCACATGAAACATGTAGGTGTTACACAATGATATTCAAGAACAGAAGAAAACAAGGTTGGTTTCTTTTTAAATTGCTGCAATACCTGAACCAAGTTGACAACTAAATAACCCTTGAACGAGGAATAATTCCTCTCATCTGCACTTCTAGCTATCTTAGTCTGCAGAATGAATATTTCCTGTCTCCTTGAGCAGTTGTATTGCAATACCCACTGCAGGCATTTGAATACTGCTCTACACCAAAAGGCCAGAGTCCGGTATACAGACCTGTTCCTATGAATGCAAGATATGAAATCTGATTGTGAGCAATGGACTTTTCTTCTGGGACAGTTCCCTGTTCAGGTTCCATGGTCCATGTTGAGGCTCAGATTTTTCTCAGTCTGTGAAAGTGTCTCCTTTTGATTCATAAAGAAGAATCTTGTTACTAGTAGCTTTCCTCTGGCTCAAATGAGATGGACTAACTGTTAGTAAGAAGCACCTCGCAACCTTAGAAAGAATGAATTTTACTGAATCTTTCTGGATATTTTTCCTCTGTGAGTATGCAACCATTATTAAAATTCTAAGGGATCTAAAAGTGAGCAAAAAAGGAGGCTGGGTAGCACCTTCTTGGATTTTTTGCCTGTACCTGAATCTAAATCTCAAATTGGCAGCTGGTCTTTTATAATATACTGCCTGAATTCTAATGAATTTTTAATTTCCCTTCCTTTCTTATTTTTTTTTTTCCTTTTGACAAGTATTTGGAGGCTAAGTGAACTTTTGCCTGACATTTTTAGGGGCTTTTTGCTTGAAAACAGCAGTGAAGTGCAAGAGTTAACAAATCAGAGCAGAACCTACATACTGTAGAGAGTACTTGCACTGCAAACAATATGACTTCTGTAAGAGGAAATGCACCTTTTAAAGGTCATAGGTGGTACGGTGACAAATAAATCACTAAGTTTTGTGGATATCTGGTTATTACATGTATTCTCCTGGAGATGTGAAATTTGAGAGAGGGAGTCTGGTTCTAAACATGCTCTGTAGACTGGTGTTTTGCTGTGTGCACAGGGTATTCACAGTGCTGGGGCCCAACTGTGTGTTAAAATAGGATGGTTTAAAATCAGTTCCTCCTTGACATACCTTTCAAGTCTGAACAGATTGGAAGCCCTCGAGGCTCTGACAGTGACCTTCTCTGGAAGCAGTTTATGAGATTAACTCTCAAAGCACAGCTGGTCTCTGTCTCCCAGTGTGCTACATATTAGTGATGCCATCAAACTCTATTTGGAAAAGCACAAAAATCTGCAAGCCTGAACTCAAATCTGACTGAGTAAAACTTGCTCCAAATTCCTATTTTCCTTTCTCTTTATTCAGTCCTTAATGGAAATGGCTTCTAGAAATAATCCCATATGTTAATACCATCCTATATTATATTGCATGTGGAGGAAAATATATATACTTTTAACAATAGTTCTGGAAAGACTAGGTTTTTTTCTTATGTAAAATGGGTGTCTCAAAATCATGGTGGGGAAAGAAGAACATTTTCCTCAAAAATTTCTACAGAGCAGTTTTCTTTGGGATATCTGTTTCATAACACTGACAGCAGTAGCTGCATAGTTGTTAGGAAATAGGATTCAGCAACTGATCTAAAGAAATGTGAAGTAGAAGCTCCCTTCTTGCTCATAGCCTGTGATTAACTGCCAAGATCAATCCATGGGGCTTTCTTTTAAACTGAATTTCTTCAAAAGTCCGCTATATAAACAGCAGAAGAAAAAATGAAGACTCAAACTTTATTAGTTACATCACAGCAAGTGTTTGGCATTTACAGAGGGAGTCTGTGGCTGTCAGAACAAGAACAAAATTTGACTTCATTTGAGTTCTACAGTAAGCCAGTGTCAGGACCAAAATGGAGTGAATCAGAACCAAATATTTGTTAAGAGTTCCTCGTTTCAGTCATGTAAGAAAGCTCCTGGCTGGCTGCTCTCCAGTGTGCTCTGTTGTCTTATCTACATCTTGGGATGCAGCTGCTCTGCCAGTTGTGCTTCTACAATGGCAACAACTGAGTCAAACACTAAAATGGATATAGTAAAAAACTACAAGTCATGTATTCCACTCTTACAGCTAAGAAACTAAAATGTTCTAGTTCCTTTGCTTGTTTGCTACTACATTTATATCTGAATAAGAGATTACATGATACCAAGGTTCATCCTGCAAAAGACCCGATTTAGAATCATAGAATCATAAAACAGTTAGGGTTGGAAAGGACCTTAAGATCATCTAGTTCCAACCCCCCTGCCATGGGCAGAGACACCTCACACTAAACCATGTCACCCAAGGCTCTGTCCAACCCGACCTTGAATGCCGCCAGGGATGGAGCAGTCACAGCTTCCCTGGGCAACTCATTCCAGTGCCTCACCACCCTTACAGTAAAGAACTTCTTCCTTATATCCCATCTAAATTTCCCCTGTTTAAGTTTTAACCCATTACCCTTTGTCTTATCACTACAGTCCCTAGTGAATAGTCCCTCTCCAGCAACCTTGTAGATGTGAGAATGTATGAGAATTCTTCAGGCCAGCAGTTTTTATAATGAAAATATCAGACTTTGTTGAAGGGTAACATCTGGACATCTATCATAGAAAAATGTCAGCAGAGGAATAAATAGAGAATAAAGCAAAAGGTCACGACTTTGGAGAACAACTAGGTCTTGTTCACTAAGTAACAACTAAGTTGTTACTTAAACTGAAAAAATCATATCTCTCTCTGGATTTTTTATCCAGCTCATTCCTAATGCTAGAAGAAAGCCTATCTAGCATTACTTTAAAAAACGGGATTTTTTTTCCCCTTTATGCAGTGTAAATTCTAATGACTTCATGGTCCTTGTGGAAGCATCATGAATCTATTTTCAGAGCAAGCTGTCTTCTGCCTCACAGAAGCTAAAGGATCCAGATACAATTTCTTGGAATTTCTAAAACTATAAAAGGATAAATTCTGCTCTGCACTTGAAGCTTTACTGGCAAAAATGACTAATATGTCATACTAACTTATAAAGCGGAGCATCTACCTCAGCCCTATCCCAGTCAAAGCCTCAAATGCAATTTTGCATTACTCAAGCCCCTGGAAAACCAGGGAGCTCCTATTAAATTTACTAGCAGGTTATAGCTGCCCTTGGCAAAGATTTTGTCAACTAGAAACAGACAAGTTCTGGGTAGTTCTGCATAAACTATCTTTTCACTACATTATCAGATTAATTTTATTCTGACTAAGCTGATTTTTATTTGTGCTGATGCAAAAGGAAGTATGAATAACCCAATAACAGTCTCTGCAATTACAGGAATAACATCTCAGATCCTCTTAAAAAATAGAAATAGGTGATACATCTTTAGGAACAAAGAATAAAAAAGTCTGGAAACTTCCAGAGAAACCCACATAGTCATTAACAGTCATGGGCCAGAAACTTTCTGATAAATGTTCTTTATAACGTTCGTATAATCTGGGACATGTGACAGAGCAAATGAATGACTGCGCCGAAGAAAGTGGACAATCAGCAAGGCTGTGGAATTACACTTGGCACAGTTTACTTTGCCTCAGAGCTTTCTAGAGAATCAGTCTTTCATTTTAGCATGAGCCCAAACCCTTTTTTTTTTTTTAACAATCTTTAGCTTTTGTGGCTGTTGCTAGAAATGAGAACTTTGAAATACAGTTCATGGTTGCATTTCTAAAACCTACATCAGACTCTGAATTGTTCACTTTCCTGGGGCAGGGGAGAGGAAGAGAGAAAAATAATTAAGGTGAATATTTTGCTCCTTACATTTATTCTGTGCAGTAATAAAAGATGCTAGATCAAAGAGGTTCTTTGTTAGCAGTCTCCAAGTCGAGCCTCAACTAAAGACAAATCCAAATGGTGTCCTTTTGATCTTTTTCCGTTTCATTCTTGAAACCACTCCTTTGATGCTCTGCATACCTTCCATCATATGAGCTTGGATGGTAATAGACTTTTCTCACTATCAAACAGGGGGTGATGAACCTCTCTTGGGGCCAAAATCAGTAGCAATATCTTTGAAGGCAGGGTCTGCATGTTGAGTAACTTTCACCACTCTTCCCTTTGTAAAACCAGCACTCTGGAGAAAGAATGAACAGCAGCCTTTAACTCTATGACATGAATTACTGAAGCTAGACCAGTGGGCTGGCCAAGCATTTGTTTTCAGCATTTTTGTGGAATATCTGTAGGCTTTCTTTATCTGCATCTGTAGTTCTGTGAGTTGGCTGCTTGAAGAGAGTTAAACAGCATTGGTGATCAGGGTCTCTCTCTGCTCTGAACTTTACTTAAGGTGTGTATAATTGGCTGTGGGATGTTTGTTGCTTTCATATTAAAAACAAAACCAAACCAAAATCAGTGTTATATGTGCAATTTAACTGCAGAAGTCTTTCATGTTTACTGCAGCTGTAGAGTTTTAGCAGACATTTTCAAATATCCATCTGCAAGGAAAATGTAAAACCATACAGAAGGCAGTGGGAGAACTCTGCAAGCAGGAGTTTTGGTTCCCATGCAGGACATCTGAAAAAAACTACCACAGCACTATGGCTGCTTGCTCTTACTGACAAGACTGAGAGTGTAGCCCTGCAAAATCTTTGTGATACTTTTTTTATCCTTGCCATTTAATAGGAAGTATTCGAGGGTATTCTAAACCAGTCTGCCTGACGTGAGAGCAAAACTGGAGGTGGCTTTCTCAAAGTGAGTGGAGTGCCACAACTGTGAAATCTGAATATCAAGGCCTGCTCATTTGCAGCAAGGTTTTCATGATCTCAACCAGAAATTAGATCACATCCACTATGGAAATATGGCTAGATACACTGTCCTTGATAAGAATGATTATGTGTACTACAGGACATGAGGGAATAAGGCCCAGAATATATATATATATATATATATATATATATATATATATATATATATATGTGTGTGTGTGTGTGTACACAAACATACATGCACATATGCATATACATGTTCATAAGCACAGGGACACAAGGACATTTGCTTTAAACACTCGTATGCAGAGCCGCCTTTACCAGATATGTGAGTACCCCAATAAACAAGCAGAACTTCTGCTTTCAGAAGCACTGGCAATATGTGTCAAACTAGCAAACATGCCCCAACCAGCTGAAGAGCTGCTTTTAATTAACCTCAGTGCAAGAGAATAATGGAAGTGAATTTCTCTTTTCCTGTTGAATGAAGATGAACTGATTCAGCAATAATTGAACCCTAAACACTTCGTAAACCTCTTCTGGGAGGAACTGCTTGAAACGCCAGCAAAGTCATCTGTGAGTCATTAAGAGGAGAAAGGTTGAGGCCAATCTTCCCAGTCCCAGATCACAAAGGGAAGGCAGTGATAGTGGCTGGCCATCCTAGGCATTGTACTTGGCATATACAAGCCATGTTGTGAGTTTTCTGAATGTAGTTGTTATGAGACAATAGGGTAAGTCTGATGTGGTTTAAGATTTCTTAATCAAAGATGCTCTCTTCTAACAGCTCTTTTACCCATTACAGCAGAACTGTTTTTAAAGTGCTTAAGTTAGAAAAGCAGGACTGCATTTATGTTTCTGCTTTGCAACTGCCAGAGCCCTCAAATGCTTTATTATAGTACATTGCCAGTTTTGTTGTAGCTAAGGTGGAGAACTCATGATGTTAGCAAATTTTTTCATGAAAGACCATAAACTTTTGCTGGTCTTGCCTAGAACTGTACATGCTGGCTCATGATGCAGGATTGGTTTTGTGGTTCAGACCTTGGGTTCAATAAGCAAGAAGTTCTTAAGGTACAACTTTCTGTATAAAAAACACTATTTCTTAGGTGAAATCTGGTGCTGTGTGTACATGCGGACAGCTATGTAAGCTCCTATGGACACTCACAAAGCTTTGTTTCACTCCTACCCAGTGTACTCTCAGGTGTTTATAATTTTGCTTCCATAGGAAAAAAAAAAAGAAGAAAGACCAAAAAGAGATGTTTTTTGTTTGTTCTTTTTTTGGGTTTTTTTGGTTGTTGTTTTTTTTTTTTTGTTTAATAAGATTAAAGAAGGAAAAGAGATTCATTTTCACAGAGACGTATGCCTAGGTGTCAGGCACCAGATGAATTAGAGTGAGTGTTGGCAAGCAGAATATCCCAGAAAGTATCTGCCCATGAGCTGGGGGTTGTAAGAACTTAATTGCTCAAGGGAACATACTTTGGTTGCTGATTTCATGTCACACCCAAGCAATCTAAATCTAAACCTTGCTGTTGGCTGAAATCTGAGAAATGTCTGCAGGCATTTCACTAAAATCCAGCTCTGCTAAAGTGGGGTGTGTGTCTATGGAAGAAATATAATCAGTCTACTGGCTAACCAGAAGCTGGGTGTGAAAAGAAAGAAAGTGCAACATGTACAAGCTGGATGGGAAGTGATGGAGGAGTATCAAGCAGCAGCTTTGGGAAAGAGTGAGAGACTCTTTCCCAAAGCTGGGATAGAGGAGAATAAATGGAATAAGAAGCTAGGGAGCAGTTAAAGGGCAAATGGGGTTAGAAGTTCAGAACAGCAGAAAGAGGAATGAAGCAGGCAAGGGAGGTAGGGGGATGTCAGGCATAGCTGGGACCAGATATCGCTTTGCTTTTCCTTACCAGATGTGTTCTGGGTTACAGAGCCTGGTCATGGGTCAACAGGGCCTTCATCCTGTCTCCAGTTTAGTCAGAAATTAGGGCTAGGGAAGGAGCAAAAAGACAAAGATCATATGGATTTAATTTTTAGAAAAGGAAGTAATTTAAAGGTCAAGCATGGACAACCTGAAGTATGCTGTCGGCCTGGCTGGCATATCATGAGTGGACAAAGGTATTGGAGGTGCGTGGATCAAATAGGCCAAGCAGAGAAGAAAACTGACTGAAAAAGGTGCAGGATATCATTTCAGTGATATCTTAGACATGATCTGCTTGAATCACAGCTCCATAACCCTGGAAAACCTCAAAGCTGCTGTTATTTCTATATCTTCCACAATAGAGGATGTTATAAAGAGCAAACCTGTGTTATGTGCTAGCTGGCTTCTGCAGACTCAAAAAGGAGGAAGGGAGCAAGGGAGGGAGGGGGCAGATGGAGGAGATTAAAGAACTGAAAAAAATAGACTAATAGCAGGTAACTTGTGGGGAGGGAAGGAAAGATGAAGAGGGAGAGAGAGTATATGTTTGTATTTTCCCTACCATGTTTACTTTTCATAGAAAATGAAAATTTGTCTAGAAATGTTCATATGGGTACTACAGATGTGCTATCAGATGAGCAGTCACCTGATAGTGCTGGCAGATGAGATGTGATTGCTCTTGGTCAGAAACTCCAGCCACACTGACACATATCCAAATGTCTCAGGTACATCCCTAAGCAGCTGCATGGTGAAATGTATTGCATCATGATCCTACATGTATCTGGTAAGGTCTGGACCTACTTTGTATCTGCTTCAGAGATGAGTAACTATGCTCATTATTAGTGTACTGAAATCATTACATTTACTGTGCATAGAGTAGTAGTGTAAAATGTGCACAACTTGGGTGCACCACACAGCACAGACACTTGAACTTCTGTAGAGGAAATTCGAGAGAGAAGTGTGGCAGCCCCACATAAGAGTTTTCTTCCAAGTATTTTAATTTGCTATAGCTAGTATTTACTATACATGTTTGTGATTTATCTCAGAAACCTTGTTAGAAATTACAAAATGTTGGCGTTTCCCTGTAGTCTCACTCCCTTGCCACAGTAAAAAATGTACTGGAAGATTCAGAAGTAATTATGACTCCAAATAACAACCATGTGGCTTAGAAAGAGAAACATTAGATTAGCTCCCTGACCCCTGAAGAAACAGGGAATTAAGCATGATGGAAGGCATTTACACCATGGGAGAAACACATCAGTTTCATGAGTGAGAGCAGGGATTTCTCCTCCAGATCACTGAGCACTCTGGGGTGGGAATAGTGCTTATCCTGATGCACTGTGGACATCCATACCTTCTTTTAAAATCAGACACAAGGTGGAAGATTTGTTAAAAAGGTTCATAAAATTTTCTGGGTCAGACACCTCTTTCTTTTTTTCCCTTTTAAGTTTTTTTGAGACATCTAACTAGGCACTTCTTTCCAAGACTCAGCATGAACATATGTATGTAAAACATGGCAGTAGGACCTCCTCTCTCTCCTGCTGTTCACAGCCTGTGATGGGTTTAGAAAATTCCTTTCCATCATACTTGGGGGAATCCTTTCCCCCACACACCATGGCTGATGTGGGGCCAATGGGCAAACACTCTCTCATCTTGCTGTCACTGTGGCACTGATGGTAGCTGTCAGTGGAGGCAACCTGCAGTGCAGGGAGGGGACAAGAGTGCCGGCTGTGGCTCCCCAGTTGTCTACACACAGCAGCTCCTATCCAGTGTGAGGGCCCGTTCAGGCTGGAGGAAGCTCTATGGCAACCTCATAAAAACCTGGGATGTCTGTGGCAATCTTCTGTAGACATCACGGGCTGCCTTGTGGATTGACGCAATCTTATTGTGAGCAGCCACTTTCAAAATTTACACAGCAGGCTTGGTCATGAGCAGCCCTGCATCTGCAGTCGTACACTGACAGCTTCATACAAGGGCTTCTGTCTGCTCTTGACAATGGGCACACATGCTGTTTGCTGCACTTGGTTTCTAGACAAGAGCAAGATCAAAAAATCAGTGAAAGGAGTTCTCACATGGGAAAAATGACGCATACTGATAAAGACTATGAGGTTGTAAAAGCTCTACCCTGTCAGTACAGACAATTGCTGACATTGGTTGCATCATCAATGACAAGCACCACCCTCTGTGAAGCAGAAAGTGCAATGGTGCCATAAAGTGTGGAGTGACCGTTGCAAATGCTGAGCAAGACACTGTAACATGTAAAGCATCAGGGCAGATTGAGGGAAAGCCTCTGAGATCCTACTGCTTTTCAGTTTTCTGCTTCTACATGTAGGTTTCCTTTACTCTGTGCAACTGAAATTGTCTGCAGAATTTAGAGAGAGACAGGAACCTGGGAGGAGAGGTTATTTTTCAACGTAGCAAACATGGCATTTCCAGAGTTCCCCTGTGTGTTCACCATCTACCAGTCTGAGACTATCCAGAGCACTATAGCCCTGTATGCGTAAGAGCTTTTTAGGTGCTATCAAGCTGTGAAATCCCCTTCTGAAATATCCTGTCAGTTATCTTGCAATATATGATATTACCTTGTTATTTGTAGTACATAGATAATAGAAGCTTAATCCTCCATTTCAAATTTAAGCCTGTAAGCTGGCCTGTGGTTTCCTACTAAACAGACATTTGGAAAATAAGACTGATGTGGAAAAGCTGGGAAAGCTGGGTCTGTTTAGTCTGGAAATGAGTTGAAAAGGCAAATGATAACAGAGATGCCAAGGCACACACAGAGGACAGTGACTGATTGGATTCCAGGATCATGGGGACTCGGACCTGCAGAAACTGGTTTATTTTGCAGCAAGACAGATCTAGATCACAGATTAGGTGAACACTGATATAGTTACTTAGAGAAATTGCAGGATCCCTTTAATCATCTAATATATATATATCTAATATATATTTCAAATGCACGTATGTCTATATGGCATAGATACTCTTGAAGCTGCCCCAAATATGGGGATAGGCTGAACATCTGACCTCTTGAGGCACCTTCCAGCCACCTGCTTCCATGGTGTTGCCTTAAGAAACATTACTGGGACAGGCCCTGAAACCTGCCAGTGATGCAAGAAGGATGTTTCTAAAGATGTCACTACCTGATACTAAGCAGAAATTAAGTACTGAAAGGGTGCTACCCAAAGCAGCCAAGATGGTCATCAGAGCACCATGCTGCACAGCAGCCCAGCTGCCCAAAGTATGTGGTGTAGGCGAAGCTCACTATAGGTGGGCCAAGCAGTAGGATGCTGTTGTCCTGCAGTCCTGTGGAGCCTGAATGGACCATGCCTTCCCCTGCCACCCACCAGGCACTGCAGAAACTGGGCATAGCCAGTCAGATAGGGAAAAGAAATCTCTTCAGGAGGAGAAAGACCATTTTCTCCCTGACTCTGCCATCCAAGAAGTCTGACCAAGGCTCCTACCAGTAGCTCTGATGCCAGAGAAAACAAACCTGTGCCTACAGTGCCACTGTAGCTGTCCTGTCCTTCTCACATGTTACCCTCTGCTCCCACTTTGATCATTCCACGATTTCTTCACTTTCTGAGATTGTGTGGGGCCTCTGTGGAGCAGCCTTGGACATTTTCTTTTCTTGAAGTTTTAGTTCCCATCCAGGTAGAAGTCCTCAGGATCACCCTGCTATGGATGGTTCTGTGGCTGTGTGGTCACCATAATGAGTTATGGAGTGCTATAGGTGACACACACTGTATGAAAACAAAATGACTCAAAGACTCAAACAATTTTGGTGCAGAATTTTGGTAGAAGTTTCCCGAAACTCCTTTTTCCTGTACTGATGGTGGCTCTACATTTCCTAATCTCACACAGAAGTGGAAATTCCAAAATGCTCATGGAAAAGTTTTACTTGTGGTCTATGAACAAGCCATAGGCATAAAGTACTGGAAACACTGTGAGAACATTTTACCCGTCAGCTTGGCAAAGTGTAGCAATATTTATTTATTTATTGCCTACACTGGCTCAAGCATTAGGCAGTAAGCACCAGGACTTCCCAGACATTTATTTTTAGCATATTTTCTGTCTCATAAACAAGAGAGTTTGTATTTGTTATTGCCATCATATCCTTCTTCCCTCTGTACTGCTTCAGTATTCCAAATTTCTGAAATAGCTTTGCTTTCTACTCCGTTGCAAAGGAAAAGCCTTAAGAAATTGTTTGTGGAAGAGGCCCTGCCTTTTTTTGTGGGAGTTTTTCACCAGTGGAAATTGTTGATACAGTATGTGGATTACGATTTATTTATCTATTTTTTAGTTGTTCTTGTGTTTGGTGTGCTTGAGTCTGGGCCTCATCACAGCTTGTTCTCACAAGATATCTTTGGCTAAGTTCAAACTTGTGAAAATTCTGTAGATGTAAAAAAGACCCAGTGCTTCAGATTTAGGGAAGAGTGAAAGGTTTTATAATTTCTTTAGTTTGTCAAAGACTGATTAGGATTATTGATCTGATCCATCCCAAAGAAAGGAAATAAAAGTAAATTATACAAAATACCGCCCCCCCCCCCCCCCCCCCCCGTTGAATTTGTGCTCAAGACATCTTAGATCTTTGCACTCACTGCAGTGTCAGATAGAGAAGAGTGAAAGAATGGCATGAATGAAAATAAGAATTTCAACTAGTATTTAGTTTTTAAAATGATGTCTGTGAGCCCTGAATCTCCTGTGCAATTTCCTTGCTCTTTTGTGGTATCTGCCATTTTATAGTCATATCCTTGAGAAGGCGAATGATAGTTTTTGCTTTAAAAGTTAACAAGATGAAATTTAAATTTTATCAGTAGCACACCGCAATGAAATGTGCAGTTTCTACAAGGCACTTGTGGACATATGTGATTTTTTGGGTGGTCTTTCCAAGTTTCCAAGCTTCACAGCAAATTCAGCTTATTATGAATAAACAGCAATCTCTCATTTAAGTCTTGAACATTTAACCATCTATTGGACTCAAAGGCAATGTGGGTGTTAGTTCAATGGTCACATGCAAAATTTATGAGGCACACTTAAATGTGGGTCTGGTTTTGGATTTCCTCTCACCTTTAGCGTCTAACAATCCACTGGCAGTTTCATGTTTAGAAATAGATGATCTCCACAGGTCCCTGTCAACCTCAACTATTCTGTGGATCTGTGGATCTGTGGAAATATGGACAATTTCCTTTCCCTCCTAACAAGAGTTTCTGTTCCTTCACTTTCTTAGAATTCAGTTGCATGCTCTCTTGAGCTTCTTTGATGATTGTTCTCTAAATTTCATTTGGCCTTTGATATTCTATTTATTTCCCTATTCTGGCTGTGTAAGAAATGTTATGTACAAATTCAGAGAGCATTGTTTCATTACTACTTTCTATGATGACTAGTTTCTGTAAAAACATTTGTTATCCTAAGAAATCTGAGCAGTTAGCCAACATTCAGGGCTTTGCATAACTTTGGGTTGGTTTTTTTCCCCCCAGTAAAGAGAACATGATTTCATAAGACAGATTTTTTTTTTGACAAAATCTAGTCTATTTACAGTAAATACCAAGTTCCATTTCCTTGGAAAGGTAAACGGAGACTATTTCCTTGCTCACATTTTCCAGTTCTTCAGTCTTTCTTTTTTTAGCACATTCTCAGGGCCACACTTGTTTCTCTTACTGTTTCCAGAATTTAATTTCTATCTGTTTCTGAAAAAGCAGCCCGTTTCTACCAAAAAATACCCAGTTCTGTGCACTCATCAGTTTGTAGAGACAGCTTTACCCACATTGCACAACCTCTGCTGAGACTTTACACACATCTGGAACTCTGGCCTTGAGAGTGGCAGTTGTCTTATTCTGGATAGGAGCTCAACAGCTTCTTCCATTTGAACATCTACTTCCAGAAAGAACAATTCACATATTCACAGCTTATAAACATATTTGCTGGCAGCTGTCCAAAAAATCTTTGTGATTAGTGTATGAAAGATGTGAGCTGACAGGTATAAAAGCTGACATTTAATTTAGCTCCAAGAGAGACGTTCATAGCACTTTATTTTCCAATGAAAAAGTTAAACATTTCAATTCATGCACAGCTGATGAAGGAATATGACCTCTGACCCCCAAAAGCAAGCACCAGCCCACAGCCAGCCTTAAAAAAAAATACACAAAAGAAAGCTAAGGCCTGATTTTTGTTCATATTTCATTATGTGAATTTAAAAATTGCACACACATTTTTCAGATGAAAAGAGAAAAAATGTGATAATTTAACGTGCTAGTTTGGCAATCAAGGTTCTTGAAAGCATGCTGAGTGTCAACAGTTAGAAGTTCTTTTGGGCTGATATTGCAGCTTCCATTCCTGTGGATACAGCTGTCATTATAGGCATTGTATTGAATCATGAAAGAAAGAAATGAACTCTTAAGATTGATTCTGTCTCTGGAAAATTGCAGAGCTTTCATTTTCTCACAAACTGAATTAAACCAGCAAAAACACAATTAGCTCAAAAGTTATCCCATTTCTGGAAGTAAATCTTGCATTTCATATAACACCATACTGACACTTCACCATGAGGTCTGAAATGCCAGAAAAGAGGTCTGTTGACTTTTCCAAGCAGACTGAAAATACACCTCCAAATGACACTTATACCTCCTTTCTACCACATATAACATATGTTCTCATCTCTATGAAGAACATTCAAATGAACATATTATAGTAATGGGAAACATTTATGCAGGCCTTGCACCCTGAAGATCTTCACTTTACATTAGCCTTTTTTCCAGGGTAGACATAAGATAAATTATTTTTCTTTCTCACATAAGTTGCTACATATGTAAAATATCACTGGAGGTTCCTTCCTTTCTTCAAGCTGAATTTCCCTGCCTCTGCACATTAGTTTGGCTATTCCAACATTTCTAAAGCACTCCATATGTTGATGAATAAACCGCCATTTCCCACTTGTAATGAGATTACTCAGTCCTTGCGAGCAGATTTATTAGCTACAGTTATTTCATGTCTAATAATAGCCTTACTTTCCATAAAGAAAATGAACAGGCATGGATTGTATTTGAGAGATTGGGGTCCTAAAATTTAGGTTACATCTCTGTAGACTGTGTTATTTGGAAGGAAAGCAAAAGGAAACAATAAAAGGCAGAGGGGGAGAGCTTTTTACAAACGTAGGCTAATAAATATGAAGACTCTGTCAATGGATTTTTTGCACATGCTTTAGAGTTTTACACAGGCTGAATATACTTTCACCATATACTTGTCCAGCAACGATGTCATCTGTTATGAATAAATGATGGGTGGGAAGAGAAAAATGCAATGGAGGGAATATGCTACAACAGTGGAATAAACAGTCCTTGTTAGTAACTGTGTGGTGAGAGAGAATGTGTGTGAGGTAGAAACAGCATTTCTACCAGATGGCATGGGCATCTGTCCTGGAGGAGAAGAGATATGATGGGCCCCAGCTGTAAATTTTACTTTGCTAAGTATCACTCTAATCCCAGAACCATACAAGAGACTTTTGGGAAAATTAATATTCAGATCATCTTCCTCCTTTCCTACCCATCCTCCAGGGTGAAATTCAAAGGGAAGATGCAGTAAGAAATTTCAGCTACAAGGGCAGCTCCAGATGTAGCCTAAGGAGGGTTCTTCGAGCATTTGGAGAACTTCCTATGCAGGAGAGATCTGGACCTGTAGGTACTATGGACTCACCTCCATTTAACCTGTCTCTCCCACTGCCTTTTCCCTTTACCCTGTTTCATTATCCCTTGTTCCTTTCAATGTCCACTTTCTCCTTATCCTCTACTTAGTGTTTTCCTCCAAAGTATTGCTCCTCTCCCTGAAGCTACCCTCAGCCTGAGGTTTTCTGTCACTCCAGGGGTCACGTTTGTAGTGAATAACCCATTAAAGAGTTTATCTATCAGTCCATCGCTAACACATAAAGAAACAAGGAGTCAATAAACAAGAAATCAATCTTTATTTATAGTCCCAGAGACCCCTTGGACTGTTTGGCTAATGCAGTTTGGTGTGATGAAATTATAGAAAATATAATTTTCCGAGCATATTTTTTAACATGGAAGTTCACTTTTCACTGTTTCCCTTTTCTTAATAAATTTGTTGTTGCAGGTTTTGGGAGTTAGTACTGAAAGTTATCATTTAGTTCAGAATCTCTTACTAGTTGGGAAGAAGTAGTATATTTGAATATAAGCAAATGAACTGTAAATATTTTTTAACCATGGAAACCTTGGTTTGGTGATGACTTCACTCCTACAGAACAGAATCTTCTCATTTTTCAAGGGAGGGATATATTAACCAAAAGATCCAGGCAATGCTGTTGGGATTTATAGGGCTCACTGGCTGAAACCCCTCTCACACAGTGCTGCTGTTGCCAAGTTACATGAGAAAAGCACTATAATGCTACACTGCAGAAACACCATGCAATTATAGCTCCTAGTATATTTGATACTATCACTTTTATTCAATGCATTAGCACATTTGTGTTTAAAACTAGGAAATGAAACAGAGAAAATTGAGAGTTTCGTGCATTATACTGGACCCCACAAATGGTACTTTTTTTTCCAGATAAAGGCCAGACTCCCAACTCAGCACAGGTGGAGAATGTTTGGAAGAGAGATGCTTTTATGCATCTTAGACATCAGAGAAGCCTCAAGCCTGCTCTGCTGTGTCTGTAGCACTGCCCTGCCCTAGGTTCAATCCTGTCTTTTTCAGAGAAGTAGGGACTTTCAGAGACCTCTGTCATTTTATGGTCTTTACCCAGACCTGGGAAAGATGCAGAACACTGTAAAAGTATTCCACTTCTGGACTAGGAGCTGCTTACAAGTTGAGTGCTTAATGTGACATTGGCAATGCAATACCTGCAAGTACCATGTGTTGTATACTTTTTTGTATGCACTTCACAAAAGTTGCTAAGCATACGGTGGGAACAGTGGATGCACTAAAATTGTGTCTAATTATGGCAAAACATTAGTTGATCTGCAGCTGTCAACAACCAAGACACTAAATGTTAATTACTTCAAGGCATTTGATGTTGAAAACAGAAATTGCCTAGGTCAACTAAAACCACTACTACCCTGTAACAGAGGGAACTGGAGGTGATCTGGTTGTCCCTATATAGCAAGCGTGGCCAAACTCTTTTGCTTCAAGCATGGTAAACCTGAAGGTAATGTAATCCATATAATCAGTTTTAGTTACATACTCCAACCATCACCTGGTAAATAAACATAATATCTCTCAAATCTCACATATCCTTACTTAAAATAATTTTTCCTGTAGAAACATGTCCACTTTCAGGGTGTAAATTGTTCTTAACACTTAAAAACTAATGAGAAAACTGTTGAAAATAATCTGCAGCTGTGGCTGAGAAATTTGGTTTTCATACATGTGAATATGTCAGATGAGAATTATGGAGATTTCTGAAAACAAAATCTGAGGTTTGAATGACAGATGGTATGTGCATTAATGCAAAGAGCATGGGCTAAACTAAGTGGCATGTATGCTTTTTTGAGTAAACTGGAATATCAGCAGCTGTAGAATACATTCTTGGCTTTGCTTTGGGAAAAGAGGGTTATCTTCTTTTAATTAGCAGTGACAGTGTGTAGAGAGCATGGAAAAGATTGGCTGTATGCCAAAAATCTTCATAGGGCATATGGAGCCTGCAATTTGAGAAATTTGAACAGAAATGGATAGCATTAGATGGGTGTCTGTTACAGACCACTGGATCAGGGTGAGGAAGTTGACGAGGCCTTCTACAGGCAGCTGAGAGCGGCCTCACAGTCACAGGCTGTGGTCGTCGTGGGGGATTTTAACTTCCCTGATGTTTGCTGGAAGGACCACTCGGCAACCCAGCCACAGTCCAGGAGGTTCCTCCAGTGTATGGATGATAACTTCCTCCTGCAAATGGTGGATGAGCCGACCAGGAGAGGAGCGCTGCTGGATCTCATCCTCACTAACAAGGAGGATCTGGTTGAAGCAGTAAGGGTTGAGGGCTGCCTTGGTTGCAGCGACCACGAGATGGTGGAGTTCAGGATCTTGTGTGGCAGGACTAGTAGAATACCAAGTAGAATTGCAACCCTGGACTTTAGCAGGGCAAACTTTGGCCTTTTCAAGCAATTGCTAGGGGAAATCCCATGGGCAGGGCTGCTTGAAGGTAAAGGGGCCCAAGATAGTTGGTTGATATTCAAGGACTGCTTTTTCCGTGCTCAAGATCGGAGCATCCCGACACGTAGGAAGTCAAGGAAGAGGGCCAAGAGACCTGCGTGGCTAAATAGGGAATTGCTGGGTATGCTCAAGTGGAAGAGGAGAGTTTACAGGTCATGGAAGGAGGGGCTGGCCACTTTAGAGGAATATAAGGCTGCTGCTAGAAGATGTAGGAAGGCAGCTAGGAGGACTAAGGCATCCTTAGAATTAAACCTGGCAAGAAGGGTCAAGGACAGCAAAAAGAGCTTTTTTAAATACATGGCAGACAAAACTAACACCAGAGGCAATGTAGGCCCACTGATGAACGGGATGGGTGCCCTGGTGACAGAAGATAAAGAGATGGCAGAGTTACTGAATGCCTTCTTTGTCTCTGTCTACTCTGCTGCGGGCAGTCCTGAAGAGCCCTGTACCCCTGAGACCTTAGATGAAGTCAGGTCGATGGAGCGGTTTGCCTTAGTCGATGAGGAATGGGTTAGAGACCAGTTGAGCAATCTGGACATCCATAAATCCATGGGTCCAGATGGGATGCACCCGCGGGTGCTGAGGGAACTGGCGGAAGTCATTGCTAGACCACTCTCCATCATCTTTACCAAGTCTTGGGAAACGGGAGAGGTGCCTGAGGACTGGAGGAAAGCAAATGTCACTCCAGTCTTCAAAAAGGGCAAGAAGGAGGACCCGGGTAACTATAGACCGGTCAGCCTCACCTCCATCCCTGGGAAAGTGATGGAACACCTTATCCTTGGTACCATCTTAAGGCATATCAAGGATAAGAAGGTTATGAGGGGCAGTCAACATGGCTTCACCAGGGGGAAATCATGTTTGACCAATCTCTTAGCTTTTTATGAGGAAATAACACAGTGGATGGATGATGGCAGAGCGGTGGATGTGGTCTACCTTGACCTCAGCAAAGCATTTGACACAGTCTCCCACAGCATCCTCACGGCTAAAATGAGGAAGTGTGGACTGGATGATCAGGTAGTGAGGTGGACTGTGAACTGGCTGAAGGAGAGAAGCCAGAGAGTTGTAGTCTATGGGGCTGAGTCTAGTTGGAGGCCTGTGACTAGTGGAGTGCCTCAAGGGTCAGTACTGGGACCGGTATTATTTAATATATTCATCAATGATTTAGATGAGGGAATTGAGTGTACTATCAGCAAGTTTGCTGATGACACTAAGCTGGGAGGTGTGGCTGATACGCCAGAAGGCTGTGCTGCCATCCAGCGAGACCTGGATAGGCTGGAGAGTTGGGCAGGGAGTAACTTGATGAAATATAACAAGGGAAAGTGTAGAGTCCTGCATCTGGGCAGGAACAACCCCAGGTTCCAGTATAGGTTGGGGAACGACCTGTTAGAAAGCAGTGTAGGGGAGAGGGACCTGGGGGTCCTAGTGGACAACAGGATGACCATGAGCCAACACTGTGCCCTTGTGGCTAAGAAGGCCAATGGCATCCTGGGGTGTATTAGAAGGGCGGTGGTTAGTAGGTCGAGAGAGGTCCTCCTTCCCCTCTACTCTGCCCTGGTGAGACCGCATCTGGAGTATTGTGTCCAGTTCTGGGCCCCTCAGTTCAAGAAGGACAGGGAGCTGCTGGAGAGAGTCCAGCGCAGGGCAACAAAGATGATTAAGGGAGTGGAGCATCTCCCTTATGAGGAAAGACTGAGGGAGCTGGGTCTCTATAGTTTGGAGAAGAGGAGACTGAGGGGTGACCTTATTAGTGTCTATAAATATATAAAGGGGGAGTGTCAGGAGGACGGAGCCAGGCTCTACTCAGTGGCAAACAATGATAGGACAAGGGGTAATGGGTACAAACTGGAACACAAGAGGTTCCACTTAAACTTGAGAAGAAACTTCTTCTCAGTGAGGGTGACGGAACACTGGAACAGGCTGCTCAGGGAGGTTGTGGAGTCTCCTTCCCTGGAGACATTCAAAACCCGCCTGGACACATTCCTGTGTAACATTATCTAGGTGTTCCTGCTCTGTCAGGGGGATTGGACTAGATGATCTTTCGAGGTCCCTTCCAATCTCTAACATACTGTGATACTGTGATACTGTGATTAAGAGCAAAGTGTACTAAGAGAACAAGACTGTATCTTCATGAGATGGTGGCTACAGCTGCAAAACCATCACAGCAAGTTTCACCCCTTGTGTGCGGCCTTTGATCATTAGTTCTTTTTACTCTCTCCTCAGCTATGGAGTTACAACTGGTCATACTGTTAGGCTGTCAAACAGCTCACTGAAACTACCACAAATAGCTCTTCAGAAAAGAGAAAATATTTTTATTCTTCGCTCTGATTACATCAGTGGTTTTGGGGGTTCAGAGAAGGCAGTTCAGGGGACATTCACAGTGGTTTTCCTGTCATAGCCAGCACCCTATCTGACTGCAGAGATAAAAAATTCCACCAAGCAACATACAGAAGTTGCTTAGGTACTGCAGAATGCTCTTTGTCTGTGCAGAAACATACTTGGATGAAGTGACTTCTCAAAATTTAGCTCATGCCAAAACACTATTATCAATTAGAAAAAGGTCTTACAGTGACTCTGGGAAACCCTACCTGATAGGTATGCTCTGGCAAAACAGAAATACTTATTGTTGAGTCCAACAAGAAGCCAGAAGAAGTCAGGCCTTTTCTTGTTATACTTTTATTTGTGAGGAGTTGTGAGTTGTTTTCTTTTGGCAACCATGAAGTGGAAGACTTAGATTTATGCTTCACGGTTTGATGGGATTCAAGATTACCTACCCTGATTTCTGGAACATTGGTTAATGCTTTGCCCAATCAGAAAGTCTGAGTTGGAACTACTCTTGCTTTTAAGTAAGCTATTTACAGTGGGTTGGGGAAGCTATGACAGGTCTGAGATTTCGGTGAATGCTACTGTTACTTAAGATGCATAGTATAAGCTGTGCTAATGGAATAATTAGAATTCTGTATGTCTAGTAATTTCTTCTATCTGAACTGAGCAGCTTAAATATTTAAATTTTATAAGGATTCTTTGGCAAACTCATTTATTGGAATTCCTATGTCAGCTATTTTTACAA
Organism: Pezoporus wallicus; assembly: GCF_028554395.1. Classification (NCBI taxonomy): domain Eukaryota; kingdom Metazoa; phylum Chordata; class Aves; order Psittaciformes; family Psittacidae; genus Pezoporus; species Pezoporus wallicus. The sequence continues at coordinate 340,395 of NW_026635420.1, forward strand.
AAATTTTACTTCTGCATATAGTTTTGAAAGACTTGAGAAGACTTTTGGCTTGGCATTTTTTCCTGTACCCTACTGCTTGCAAACACAGTTTGAAGTACTCTTTAAAATGTAATTATTTCAATGTCATTCAATGTTGTAAGCAGTGTTCCCAGATACCTGTGGCTATGTAGTCACACAGCTACACAAGGGAATACAAAAGAAACCATGGTAACAATGTTACTCAGAAATAACACAAATTGGAATAATCAGTTTAGGGTGGAGTTTATTTTGGAGCATTGTGTGCAGTTCTGGTGTCCTCAACATAAATAAGACATGGAACTGTTGGAACAAGTCCAGAGGAGGGCCACGAGGATGATCAGGGGACTGGAGCACCTCCTGTATGAGGATAGGCTGAGAAAGTTGGGGCTGTTCAGCCTGGAGAAGAGAAGGCTGCGTGGAGACCTCATAGCAGCCTTCCAGTATCTGAAGGGGGCCTATAGGGATGCTGGGGAGGGACTCTTCATTAGGGACTGTAGTGATAGGACAAGGGGTAATGGGTTAAAGCTTAAACAGGGGAAGTTTAGATTGGATATAAGGAAGAAGTTCTTTACTGTGAGGGTGCTGAGGCACTGGAATGGGTTGTCCAGGGAGGTTGTGAATGCTCCATCTCTGGTGGTGTTCAAGGTTGGGTTAGACAGAGCCTTGGGTGAGATGGTTTAGTGTGAGGTGTCCCTGCCCATGGCAGGGGTGTTGGAACTAGATGATCATAAGGTCCTTTCCAACCCTAACTATTTTATGATTCTGTGGAAGAATTATTGCAGAAATTATGCAATTTACAGATAGGCTAGTATACTATCTGCCATCAGGTAGCTTTGCCCAAAACTGTGAAGACGTGTGTGGTTACTATCTTTATGACTAGCAAAACGCTTTGACAAGGGGCACTAAAAAAAGAAAAGTTTTTGTATTTTATTAATTAAAGAATAATGTCCTCGTATTTGCTTCATTTAATCCATATAGAAGAGTTCATTTTTGGATAATAAATTTCAAATTTACCCTTCTGATAAAAAGCCAGTACAAGTAGACTGTACAATTTTTCAGACATTGGCATTTTAAAGCAATATTTGAAGCTTAAGTTAGTGATTTTAGAGAACTGGTTTTGGTAGAATATGTTAAGAAAGTAGTTGAAGAGGTCAAGTAACTGCAAGCAGACTGAATACCGCTGGACAAATTAATACCCTGCTCCATTAATCCATTCAGCAAGAATGGCACTTCTACCTGACAGGAAATGGTACTTGGCGGTACAATAAGCAGTAAATTAATTAAAAATACAGACATAAATCAATGATGTGTGCTTGTCTGCCTATTTATGAATGTTTAACTCATTTTCTCTCCTCCGCTTTTCCCAGTTCTTGTACACTCCCAAGCACCATTGTTTGAAAGCATTTTAATGGGATTTTAAAGACAGAATAAATATCTCTGACACTGAAATGCAACATTCTTCATGTAACAAATGTTTTTCAAACACCCCTCTGGTAATTGTTTTCGTACTGGTATGTGTGAAAAGGCACAGTAGATATGATTCCTGCTATGCTCCTGGAGAAATGAAGCAGAAGAAGTAAAGACTGCATTTTTCAGAGAAGATTATTTATGCTTTATTATTAATATATATGATATTATTATATAATATTATAATATTATTATTATTATGCTTTATTATTAAATACTTTTGCCTATTTTTATACTCCTCCTCACTTAACCAGGTACCACCCACAAGTCAGGTGGTAGCAATAAGAGTTTAAGACCTTGTAAATTCTTGTAAGTATCTAACAACTATCCAAATTCAATATAATTTTTTGAAGATGAGACTGTGAGGCTTAGCATAATACAACAGAGGCAATAAAGGCAACTTCTTCTGCCTTTAGAGGACACACTTCTCACTGGCAACTCTCATTTCTTCACACCTTTGCAGAGTGGCACTCTGCCACGTGGCTGTGACTTAATCTTTGTCTTGTGCCTCTGCCTTCTCCTCCTCAATCTTCTTCTTTGTCAGTGATTTTCTCTCTTCTGCCACCAATGTCCCTTCTTACTTAGACCAAGGGGTTTTAATATACTGAGTCCAAATTCAAGCTTGAGAAGAATAAATTTTACTAGTTTGAGACCATGTAAAGAGGAATTCTTCAGTTATCAGTTTCTGCCTTGATACGCTTTTAAAGTGTTGGGTTTTTTTCTTATTCTCCTTTGATATGTTAGCCTTACTTTTATTTTTCAATGGTTTCCATTAAAAGCCTCCTTTCTTTGGAGAGTTTGCAGTTCAGCAACTGTATATAAGCAAACAGTAAAGGAGAGGGAGTTCCTAAAACAGAAGCGAACACCTCCCTCTTTGTCTTTAAAAAACTCTGCAAACCCAGCTGTCTGATAATAGTGCAGCATCTGAACCACAGTACTATTTAGGTTTTTTAAGAGCTGAAATGCTGTGTAAGTAGTGAGAACAGTATGTTTTTTCCTTTGGTTTTGGATAATATTGGGTTTACAAAGAACTGTGCCTATGCTGCTGTTTTTACTGGAGTTTCTGCCTTTATGTCCATTGACTGTCTTGAGATCTGACTACTAGTATGTGCAGGAATCAGCTGAAAGTTTCATTTGAAAAAAACCTTTTGCCTAAAGATATATTACTCCTTAGAGAGTGTTTTCTCATATGGTCTTCAAATTACAGCTGCTCAGACAGTCCTCCAACATGTAAGTCATTCAAAACAATGAATTCTGTGCTTATGCTACAGAGGCACAAAATGTCTTTATACTTCATCAGGAAATATTTTAAACCAATAAACAGACAGTCAGAAAATTCATAATTAATGCTTCTAACTTTATCCTCGGTTCACATATTTTTTGAACAAAATACTATGTTGTTTTTCTGAAAGGACAATTAGGTACAAAGCCTGAGATGGCTGGAAAGGAAACTGAATTTGACTCTTCTGGAATGGTGGATTAGGGGATTTATACAGTGGTTGTCACTGCTGCTGGCATTCCCTTCCTCCCGCAGACTGAAAAAAATCCCTTGGCCTTACTCTGAAAGAAGCACTATTTCTGTGACAAAGGTTTTTAGAACTTCATTCTTTTACCCCACAGGAATGCAAGTTCAGTCTTCTTTTAAGCAGCAATCTCAGTCTCTCAGGTTTGGGTAGCAGTGCTATTATCTTGACTCCTTTCTTGGTAATGAAGGAATTGAACTTCTGGTCATTATAATCATTTGGAACATACCACGAAACCAGGAACTGTTTCATTACATTAACTACTATTAGTGCTCCTCCTTCACAGAAATAAGAAAAAAATGTTGGCCTTAAAGAGGCCAGCATTAATTTGAAACCTACCCAAGAAGTCAAAATAATTTTCAGTCCCCTTCCATTTTTGATAGCTTTGCAATATTTAATTTCTTGTTTCTCTCCTCCTATAGTGGAAAAATTATCCCATTTCCCATAGCAACACAAAGCAATGGAAAGGTGTCTGCACATTCATTGGAAAAGGTGAAATGATAAAATTTTGTTTTCAGTGACAGGGAACTCTGAATCACCAATCAGTATCAAAAGTGTTTGGCATAAATGATGAAATAGCTCACTTCCTATGGCATAAGGCCTAAAAATGACAAAACGGGGCAGACCCTACACCCATGGAGAGGCCAAGTTCCCCTGCTGATATCCACACATGCAAAATAACCCCCCACTGGAAAAGAGAAGAATGGAACATCTCCATACTTCTGGCTTCAATTTAAATCCAGTTTTTTTTCTTGTTCTATGACTTCCTGTCTGCAGTTATATTTATATTTATACTCTCTCATGCATAATTCTGCTAAATATGTAAGTAACTGTCATAGTAAAAGTTGCATTTTATGACTCTAGAGAGGACTAAAACTGCCTTTAATTTGCTGTTAACAGTTCCCAATTTTTTAGCTTTACTTTCAGATTGTCAGCTGTCTGTTCTCTAATTAGTTATAAGGGAGCATACAGAATGCTAATATAATTTTAGTTATCAAGCCCAAATGGTTTTTTGTAAACTCAAGCACTTTCTTTTTGTGTCTATTTACAAATGATCATGTAGGTTCAGTAGGATTAGCAGAAAAACCTTTCCAAGGAAAGTTTATAGAGATAGCATAGTTGCCGTGCTAAACTTGTTAAGCCAGGCATCTTACTGTCTGTAAGATTTATCAGCAGAATTTATGAAGGAGTATAATATATTTCATTAAACCATGAATGGTTTGCAGCCTGCCTTTTGGCTTTCCGCATTCTTTGGATTTTAAATTTTTGGATGGCCTATGGAAGTAGGCTATCATTTTGAAATAGCTGTAAAAAAAGCAGTTGGCACCTAATAAAAATTAATACCAAAACTTCCTAATTGCCTGCTCCTAATTGCCCAGAAAGTGTGAATTAGACTCTAATCCTTTGGGTACTTAGCTTGCACTCTAGAGTGAAGGGACCATGGGGAGCACGGAGTGGGCTCAGACTCCTGGCTGTGCCATGTGCCACAGGCAGTTGCCTGCTATCAGAGCTGTGGGTCCAGCAGCTTCACTTCATCCACCTTCTGCAAATGCAGCCGTGGTTCAGGCAACCCCAGGCAGACGTGCATTCCCTGCAGGTGAATGCACCGCATGCATGGGCTGCCAGGGTGCCCTGGCATAGGGCATTGACACTGCTCCACAAGCAGCTGCCAGCCGAGCCTCAGACCAGACTTCTTCATTCACTCTTTGCATAGCCAAGAAATCCATTTTTCTGAGAGACCCCTGGCTCTTACCTTTTCAGCTTTTATCATTTTACCAAGGCTTAGAAAGAAACTGGGGGGGGAAATCGTGACTGGCTGGAGAAGAAACAGCTGTACAGGAAAATGCCTACAGACTACTGAGATTACAAAATGGACTGTCTTTTCTCCTTTTCAGTGGTGGTAGAAGGGGAAGTGAAGGGCTTTGCTGGACCAAGAAATCTTTAGGGTAGACTGTGGGAAAAAATCCTTTCCAACTGCCAGGGAAGGTCACCTCACTGCTACTGGAAGCAGCTGGCTGAAGAGCTGTTGCTAAAGTCCCTAAGTGACCAGGGCTTCGCAAAGGCATTTCGGAAGGGACACAGCTACAACTTGCTCTGTCTTCCAGCTCCAGGTGTAATGGTTGTCTTTGCACCCCTTCCATCTGCAGTTTTTTTTTCTTCATAGAGGAGACACTGGTTTTGTATCCATAAGCCAGGAGTCACTGCACAAAAGACATGCATGGTTAGTAAGTGATGATGCTTGTTTGTTTAGGAAATAACATCAAAGACACATGTATAAAGAAGTTGGGTTTTGTTTTGGATATTTTTTGTTTTCTTTCCCTAATTGGAGGTTCTGGGATATGTTTTGGTGCCTGGAACAGAATGATTTTTTGAGGTTGTTACAGGACCCCTAACTTCTTGGCCCCTTCTCACTATTTACAGTTGGCTATTGCACTCAAGAAGCAAACTTCAAGAGTTTTGTCTAGCAGGTTTGTTTATTAATGAGCAAACCAGTACCAAGTTAAAAATTCAGACACTAGATTGTGGTTTACATTTCAGTTCTTTTATATTAGAAGAAAATTATTCCCTGCTAACAATTTCAGTTCCATATTATATCTACACTTCTTGGATGTATCTACAAGGCATATCAAGTAGTATGAACATGCGTGATAACGGATAAGAAACACTTTTAGTCAAAGAATCAAAAGCTTTACAACCTCAAACTTTCTATTGTTTCAGCTTTTCAGATGGCAGAAATACATTTTCTGGCATATGAACCTATTCAACTTGATATTTAGAAATACTCCTGGTACATTAAAAAGCTATTTACTGTGAGGGTGGTGAGGCACACTGGAACAAGTTGCCCAAAGAAGTGGTAAATACTTCATTCCTCGCAGTGTTCAAGGCCAGGCTGAACAAAGCCTTGGGCAACATGGTGTAGTGTGAGATGTCACTGGCAGGTGGGTAGGAACTAGGTGATCTTAAAGTCCTTTCCAACCCTAACTGTTCTATGATTCTATGATTATTAGCAAAGAGAAATGCTGCCAAGAAGCCTGTGCATTCTATAGGGCTACAATGAATACTAATTCATTAGCAGTGCCTGGTACTCAGCCTACTCTGATACTCAGCATATGTAGTAATAAAGCTCAGCAAGCAACTAACACACAGTTGTATATTACATGCCATCTCCTAAATATTCCCTATATGAAGAATGTCAGATCAATCTCATGCCAGGGAAAGAGAAAGCATTATATATTGGAGCTGGGAGATGCTAAATGGTTTCTTACCATTAGTGGAGAAAAATGAAGGCTGGAGAAAGTCCGTATTAATGAAATTAGTCCTTCTACACTTGTTCTGCAGAAGTAAAATACAAGGTTTTATTAAAGTGCATGTGAGCCAACAATTTTTTTTTTCATTATGTGAAATATCTGGTTACTCTTCCCAAAATGTTTTATTTATACATGATTTCACAGTAGCTTGAATTTTCTAATGCCATTTCTAAAATACATGCTTGTATCCAGATACATGGTCTCATTTTAAAAGTGCTGAATCCCCACATCTCCCACTGAGCAAACACAACTGAGATGATGCACAAAATTGACCTATTTATTTATGGTTATATCCAGTGTCCACTGAAATTAAGGAAAAAATAATTCCCTTGTGTGCAGGAAGAAGTAAATTTCTAAGTCGTTTAACTTTAAACATCCACTCGAAAGTTTGTCAAAAGAATCCTTAAAATGCAAAAATCAGAATTTAGTTAAAAAGTTGCACAGGAAAATGTTTGGTTCTGATAACTGATACTTATTTTGGAAAATGTGTTTCTAAGTCATTTTTATCATAATGGTTGTTGGTAAAGAACAGTTGCAAACCCCTCCTATAAATTCTAATATTTCTTTTTGAGAATATCATACAAAATTTTCCTTCCAAACTATTTCTGAGGGAAAAAAAAGTAAAAAATTCAGTGCATAAGGGAAACTAGGTATAACTTGGGAGTGATGAAAATACCCTTGAGTAATTGCACTATAATACCATTCAAACTATTTTCATATCTCAGCCTATTAATGCAGGCAGTTTTCTCACGGCCTCTCAGAAATTCTGTTTATACTGCATCTGTCTGAACAATATGTGACTGAGAATGTTATTTATTTTACTTTTACATCATACTGGGAAGCGTTCATTGCCCTCTTTTAAAGAAGCATTTAGAACTTCCTGTTTCTTGTGAAAGAACTAAGTTTTCTTTTAAATTATGTGCAAAGCTGAATGAATTTGGAGGAAAAAAACCCTCACCTTTTGAATAACTTGCTCCAAAGAGCAGCATTATTTGTTAAACAAAGCAAATAAAACTTAAAAAAAAAAAATAACTATTTGAACAACAAACCTTATGAAAACTATGCAGTACATATCTAATAAGCAGATCTGCCTGCTAATTTATGAATGCCCATGAGCCTTGTGCTTCCCTCTGTGTCCATCCTAAATAAGCTACATAAGCCTTTAGATATGCCTGTGACAGCCTTTACTCTTCTGCACTCATCACACTCTGCATAACCCTAGAACTACACCAGAGCAGCCTAGCTGAAATATTCAGGTAAAGCCCTGTCTGGCAGTGGTCAGTGAGCAGCCAGATAGCTTTCTGTGTCTTCTGTGTGACTTACAAGCTTGAAAGAAATCTAGTTCTTAATGATGCAATCCCAGTGTTCAATCCACTCTATCTGTAATGTAGAATTTTTTAAAAAGCCTACTTTTTAAATTAAGAAACTTTGAACATAGATTTTGCTTTGTAACAATGCAGGTTCTTTTTTCTAGATGTGACTGAAGAAATTTCTCAGTGTAAGAGAAAGTAGAAAGAAGTATTACCCTGTGGCAGTGTTCAAGCATACCTGTTTCTTCAATCTCTTTGGTGAATAATGGGAAAAGATGTAAGAAAAAGATATGTCCTATGGGAAGAAAACTTGAAGTGATTCAGTCTGGTGAGCAATAGGCGTAGCTTGAATTTTAAGCTTTCTACACCTAGCATTCTCCCTCCCCCTTTTTCTGTGTTGTTTTTTTATTTTCCCCTTTAATTCATTTAATATTTTTATTATTCACGTTCTATCATGATAAAATGATAAAATGATAAAAAGATATGATCATATTTTTAAATATAAAATAAATAAATTTATTTTTAATATATGTTATGTATATGTTATACATATGTTATATATATGTTATTTATTTATAATATATGTTATAAATACATATATTATAAATATATATAAATATAAAATATATATAAATATATAATGTTATAAATAAATAAAAATATATAAATGATAAAAATTATATGATCATATTTTTTTTTCACAAAAGATGCTCATTCCCAGATACTATTCATTATTTATAACACTATGTGCTAGAGTGTAAACTTTTCAGATATTCAAGGGATACACATTTTTGCACACATCAGTGTCTTACATTTAGTGTCATTTAATACAAAAATAAAGGACTATGCCATTTCCATATACATCCTCCAAAAATGGCTTTCACAAGAAAATATCTGTATTGCAAACAGTCTCTTCAGTGCCAGAAAAAACTCTGCTCTGTCTATACAACTCTACAGTTCTGCTGAGCTGGAGTTTTAAAGTTGCCTGCTTGTTCTTTCTTGTGTACAAGTCACATCACTGTGTGTTCCAGTGTCAATACGGTTTCCTCAGTAACTTATTTAACGCTTATTTAAGCATTCAACATTGTCCCACATGACATTCTTGTCTCTAAATTGGAGAGACATCAATTTGATAGGTTGGCCACTCAGTGGATAAAGAACTGGCTGGATGGCCACGCGCAAAAGAGCTGTGGTCAATGGCTCAATGTCTGGCTGGAGACCAGTAATGAGTAGTGTCCCTCGGGGATCGGTGTTGGGACCATTCTTGTTCAACATCTTTGTTGCTGATATGGACAGTGGGATTGAGTGCACCCTCAGCAAGTTTGCCGATGACACCAAGCTGTGTGCTTCGGTTGATACGCTGGAGGGAAGGAATGCCATCCAGAGGGACCTTGACAAGCTTGTGAGGTGGGCTGATGCCAACCTCATGAAGTTTAACCATGCCAAGTGCAAGGTCCTACACCTGGGTCGGAGCAATCCCAGGCACAGATACAGTTTGAGCGGAGAAGAGATTCAGAGCAGCCCTGCGGAGAAGGTCTTGGGGATGCTGGTTGATGAGAAAATGAACATGGGCCAGCTTCAGTGTGTGCTTGCAGCCCAGAAAGCCAACCTTATCCTGTGCTGCATCAAAAGGAGCGTGAGCAGCAGGTCGAAGGAGGTGATCCTGCCCCTCTACTCTGCTCCTGTGAGACCTCACCTGGAGTATTGTGTGCAGTTCTGGTGTCCTCAACATAAAAAGGGCATGGAACTGTTGGAACAAGTCCAGAGGAGGGCCACGAGGATGATCAGGGGACTGGAGCACCTCCCGTATGAAGAGAGGCTGAGAAAGTTGGGGCTGTTCAGCCTGGAGAAGAGAAGGCTGCGTGGAGACCTCATAGCAGCCTTCCAGTATCTGAAGGGGGCCTGCAGGGATGCTGGGGAGGGACTCTTCATTAGGGACTGTAGTGACAGGACAAGGGGTAATGGGTTAAATCTTAAACAGGGGAAGTTTAGGTTGGATATAAGGGGGAAGTTTTTTACTGTGAGGATGGTGAGGCACTGGAATGGGTTGCCCAGGGAAGTTGTGAATGCTCCATCCCTGGAGGTGTTCAAGGCCAGGTTGGACAGATCCTTGGGTGAGATGGTTTAGTGTGAGGTGTCCCTGCCCATGGCAAGAGGGTTGGAACTTGATGATCCTAAGGTCCTTTCCAACCCTAACTATTCTATGATGCTATGATTTCTGAGTTCATGTAACCCACTTTAGTTCATGTGAAAGAGGTTAGTATAAAATTTGCATCTACAGTTTTTATTGTACCACAGAAAAGGAAAACCCAGGCTCAATGGCGTTGCACATCTCCATAACTTCTTACTTCAGACATTTTAAAAGATATGATTTTTTTTTTTCTACCAAATTAACAAACCAAAGTTTCTCTGAAATAATATATACTTCCTGTGAAATATTTGCCAGTGATCTCTGCAAGCGTAAAAATACCCTCAATCAGTGGATTTTAAATGACTGTCGTAAACCCTGATATAGTAGATGTAACATAGGCTTATATTAAATAGGCAATATTTACAGCAGACAAACTGAAAAAATCCAAATCTGCAATCCCTCAAGGGAAACAATAAACAAAAAGAACAGCTTCTCTAAAAGCAAAGGTGATACTTGGAAAAAAGAAGGAAGAGTTAACACATCATCTTCTGGTTAAAACAGTATAAAAAGTTACCATCTTGAGTACCTGGCTTTTTTGTAGACTTCAGAATAGGCTGAATCAACAAACACTATTTCAGTCACTAAAAGGCTAATTTCTAAATACTTCCTCAGGGAATATCAGTGCCAAAGCCCTGGAAACTGTTGTAAAACTATGGATAGTAACATTTTATTCCCAATATTTTTGTCTATCTTGGTGTACTGATTGTGTGGGCACATCAATTAATGCAAGCAGAACCCAGCAAAAGTTGCCAAACTCCATTGTGTCTTGGAGGCAGAGTAAGAGATCAGCAACAAAAATACATGTATAACCCACACTTCATTTCTGAGCACTGTTCTACATTTAACAGCAAATGAATGAAACTGTACATCTACTTCAAATTTCTGGAGCAAGAGATCTTCTGAGACTGTGCAAAAAAAGGTCTTGATTTGTGAATCGTTATGTTGAATTCTGATGCAGGAGAATTATCCACTGGATGTACATCTTGTTTTGTTACTGTAAGCCAGGTAAGACTGTGAGGGAAGGCCAGGCATTCAAATAATTCACCTCACAATTCATTAAAATGTGATTATAAGGCCACAAAGATGTAGAAATCCTTAGCAAGCTCCAGGATACTCTTCATGGACAGTCAATGTCATCATTTTTCCATAAAAAGGGAAAACAAAAAAAAAGCTACAAGATATGATAAAGTCATCTCAGATAATTTGCAGTTTTCATGTAGTAGGTGGTATGGTGCCTTTGTGTTGGATATAAAGGTGGGTGTTTTCTCTTTTTCATATATTTTGGAGACATGTAAGAGAACATAACTCAGTGACAGAAGTTCTTTCAAAAAAAAGGCTGTTCCCTTTTTGAAAACTAAAACCAGGGTTTCCTTTCCATTTGTTAAGGCTGAAAATAAGAAAAACTTTAATTTCAAGGAAAAGGTGATCAGACCAGGAGTAAATAATTTTGAAAATTCTTTACTGTCAATAAATATCTCCATAAACTCACAAAAATTTCTAGTGTAGCAGACAAGACATAAGAGGATGATTGCTCCACTCTTCTAGGCTCTGGTGAAACTCATATAAAGTGTTAGGTAGCCCATTTTAAGATTAAATTAAGAGAATCTGAGAGAGGATATATGAATCATCAGAGGATTGGGAAAAAAATGAAGCAAGAGGAATGGTTAGAGGATCAACTGTTGCTTAGAGAAGTCTTAGGAAGAAAATGATGACACTTCAAGTATGGAAAAGGTTGCTATGAAGAAGACTGTGATGAGTTGTCCCACAAGAAGGGGAACAAAGAGCAGTTGCCTTAATTTACAGCAGAAACTCATGTTGTATATTGGGAAAGATTTAATAACTGTTAGTAGAGCTGAATAATAGGGTCCAGTGCTGGGAAGTGGGGCTCTCCTGGATCTGCCTGGGCGCAGAGAAAAGAAACAGGCACAGGGGGAGAAGCAGCATCTTTCAGAAGTATTTTACTTGGTGCCACCACACAGCAGGAAGATGGACTAAATACTCATCTTTGTTGTTGCTCCTACATTGCTATTATTAGTGTGATTTTCACGCACTTTGTCACAAGCTTGCAGTGAAATACCACTATGAAGAAAATGTGTGCTGGAGCTTCTGTGTCATGGACACAGAAGCAGTTCATATACTATATGTAGTTCATATACTATAAAGTGCTGCTGGGTTATCAGCTCAAAAATACATCAGTGTCAAAAGAGTGTCACACTTGTGTCTAGTTTTTACAGACCTGCAACCAATGATACTTGTGTGTCTTAAGGTAGAATATATTTTTTCTCTGGAAATTAATGGAACCACTCTATTATGCTTGGCAATGCTGTAAACACTGTGTTATATTTACTATGTAATATATATCTAGTTAATGACTAATGTACATTTAAATAGAAGAGATGTGGGACTGCAGCTTATAGTTACTCTTATTGAAAAATCTTATTGAGTTAAATAGGAATAAAATACATGTGTTTTCATAGAAATTACTCAAAACCCAAGAGAACCAAATAATGATTGAGATTCTTTCAACAGAATTTTTACATGGAACAGGATGTAGAACAGAACTCTATAGTAAGAACATAATTTTCCATTAATTTTCCATTTGATTGTCTTGGCTGTTTTAAAAATACTATACAAATGCAATTTTGGTTTTGTTAAATACTTTTGGACTTTTTCATGCACACAATACACACACTCAATTTTTCTGTCTAATAATTTTGTGTCTTTTTCTCTTCAAAGAGCTGGCTGAATATAAAGCCAAGCAAGAAGATATTCTGATAAAATAATTTGATGCTTAAGCTTCTAAATAAAAATGCCTGTGGCTATAATGTCATTTCTCATGGTCATAGAGAATATCCTTCTGTCCAGTTACTGCCTCTATTGAGTATACTGTTCTCCAAAAATCAAAGAGACTAGAAGAATAAAGAAGCGGATGCAGAGTTTTCTGTGCCTTTACATACTTATGATTTGATAGGTCTTGGACTATCTCTTGGACATCAGAAAAGCTAACATAGAAATCCATAATTCAATAAGCAGTAGATCTAAACTGAAATCAAACTTTTACACTAAGATAAACCTGGGAAGTCTGGGCAAAGGGTACACTGTGGGTCAGTGACTGGTAAAAGTGTTGCCTATGGCAGATCTTTCACTTCTGTTCACAAGCTTTATACAAAAAAAAAATTAAACTAGGGAAAAAAAGAGGACAAAGTCTAGAAACATCATATTCAATTAAGTTATATTTTGTACTAATTTGCTATATAATTGCCAGCTGCCCTGACTCAAGAATTTATAGTCATAGTAATCATAGACTCAGCACAATATTTTTATAGTCCCACTTAGCACCCAGTACAAGGCTTATCTCTGCTCAAACAGCAATTCAAAATATTCAAAAACAATTCAAAATGGCAAATCCCTTTTTAACTGGACAAGATGAAAAGATATACTTGAACATTTGTTTTGGTGAAAAATGGCAAAATTCACATTTTATTTTCAGAACAGGCAGAGCAGCTCTCAGACTGTTAAGGAAGCTAAGATCAAGCCACAGTAAATACTGTACAAACTTTCCTTATAAAGTAGCAATTTGAATCTGTGTTTCCTTGATGAAAGATATCTGATATATTTTTTTAAAGCTTCAGACTTGAAATATAAGGATGTGAATTTTCATCTTCTACAGCCACTGATCTTTTATTATAAACAGAACTTCATATTATGCTTTCATTTTTAAAAAATCCTGAGGTATAACCTTATAAAAGAAGCCATAAAAAAAAAAATAATGATCTCAGGCAGGCTGAACTTTCTTTCAAGATTCAAAGAATATTTTTAAAATCTACAAAACCATTTTGCTGTCTCCAGCATATTTGGCAGTTACATTTCATACATTTTCTATTTTTTTAGTGACACCAATTTTATTCTCTTTTAATCTGCAACATACTGTAATAAATCATTAATTCACTATTTGAATAACAAATTATGCAAGGAAGCTTCTCACTTTGGAAAAAACCACCAAATTATCTCAATGAACACAAAATCTGAGAGGTCTTGGGAAGACTTGCAGGAAGGAGGGGGAATTTCAGTAGATGGTGGGAGCTGCATTACTCTGTACCAAATTCATATTAAATGGCTGTCCTATAATATTTGTGGAGAGGAATTGAAACATACTGAGAAATGAGGCAATGAAGTAAAGTGGTGGCAAGGGATGAAATAGAGATCTAACCCCAGAGCAACACATCTTGTTGTCATAGCTGAATAGTTGAGCTCATCAGACAGTTCAGGCTGTTGAGCCTCTCTGCCTGGCAATGCCATCTCCTTCATGGCATGGTACTGCTTATAGTGAAAGGTATAAGAGATCCCAGTGACTTCAGGTGACTTCAAGTTCAGTACTTCAAGCCATGGGAAAAAAAATAAAAATGTATTAAGGTTTTCTGAATGCTAAGTAACCTTATCTTGCCCCTGAAAACCTGCTGTAATCCATAATCCAGAGGTTTATTCTGTTGGAGCAGAGGGAATTCAACATCTTTGGGACACAGAAGGAGAAGTGAAGCTGCAAAATGGACTCTAAACCATATAGATTTCTCTCCTGGATGTGTACTTGACAAATAGATTATGATTATTAGATAGGTACTTCAAACTAAATAGTAGGTGTCCTTTAGGCTAAAATACAGACTAAATTAAAGCCAAAGTTTGAGAGGTGAAAAAAAAAAAAAATTAAAACCACCAAAAAAATAAAAAAAAGGAGGCTTTTGTGAGGCCTGAAATATTGCCCAAAGTCCTCTAACTTATTAGAATTTTCTTGGATGCATTTTTAAAACCTGTTTTTCTCCTTTCTATTTTCCAATTTGAAAAAGAATTTGTTATTTTTGTGACTTAGTTCTACTGCTTCTTTTGCCAAATGTTTCCCATTTTGACATAAAAATGGCATTGCTGGCTGTGAATGGGTTGCATACAGTGAACTCCTCCTTGGAGAGCTGAATTTTCTAATTTTGACTGAAAGATAGGTAATTCTTCTTGCAGAACTGATTCAAACAGTTTGGAGGAGACACAGGGTACAGGAACACTATTGAAGGCCTTTAACAACATGACAAATGCCTGTTTCAACCTGTCCAAGTCTCAAGATCCAATTCACAGTGGTTTGGTTTTATAAATGAAGAATGACCTTTGAATAGGTCTTTGCTTGCAAACATATGTGCGGCATTTTCAGAGACAAGCTTTTCATCTTGTTAAAAAGAGCTGATAGTTTCATTTTGAAAAGTCTTATTTAATTGTTACATGTAAGGCAAAACAACTCCATCCTTACATTTAGTTGATAGAGTCAAACTAGTTCAATGTACTGAGATTTTCAGAAGATATTGGTTGGTGTGGGTGCCTGGCTGTTTTCTATGTCTATCCTCCAGTACGTTATGCGATACCCGGTTTTCAAACACTGCTCTTCAAAAGTCAGATCCATTAGAGATTTTTGAAAAACTGTCAGCCACTTTCCCAGACCTTGACTTAGATCTCAAAGGGTTTGAGTTCCTGGTATATTATGGTAGATGATGATGAGTCAAGAAATTCAGTGCCTACATTTTGAAATGGCATAAATCACAGGATGTTGCAATTTCAATAGGATTTTATGATTTATGTGTCTGGGGGTGTGTGCCAGCATGCTTATAAATTCATCTATTGCATACACAGGTCTAAAAAGAAAAACCCAAACAAAAAACAACTAAAATCCCCCAAAATGAGACAAATATATACAAACCAAGAATATTCATTATCACAATTTAACTTTTATTCAATTGAAACACAATGGACATGTATGTTATCCTCTAAATGAAAATGTAGCTGGTCTTTTTGGAACAGAAATTTTCTCCAAGAACATAGTATGGAACAAAGTAACTAAAAAACATGCTGCAAAGAAGGAAATAAAACAATTAATAACGTTGAAAAAGGATAGCCTTCTTTTTTTTTTTCTGATTACCTATAAACATTCTGCTGTACTTTGATGGCTGAAGGAACTCCTGTTACATTAAAAGTTTTTACATGTAGAATTAAACTTTGTTTTATTTAGGAAACCTCATTATGTTTTATCCAGGTTAACTATAGAAAATTACCGTTGAAGAGCATCAGTGAAATTATTTGGTCAGCAGAAGAATAAACGTAGAACGTGCTTTAAATAGTAGTCAAAAGAAGGCACATATCTGATTAATGCCAAGTTAATGTTTCTTCAAACGCAATGGATATTTTGTACACTGCTTCCTGAACAATACTATAACATGGAAGTATGTGATGGCTGATGACCCCAATTCCAAGTGACCTTGGAAGAAATCTGATTCTATATTGATAGAAAAGGATGTTTCAAATATTCAAGATTTTTTTTTTTTATTATGAGCTATGTTTTGAAAAGATTTATGTTCTACTTTTCCATGTCTTCAAATCAGGCAAAATTTGAGTACAGTGTAATGTGTTCTCATGATCACTTCTCCATCCTAAATGCTAGATATCATCTATGCTAATTGGATTCTGCTCCCACATCATTATTTTTATTATGTTTTTAAATTGACTCAAATGTACATCTTTTTCATTTGAACCCCACAGGACACACCCTGTTTAGACAGGGCTGGTTCTCATGTAACTCATCACCAATTCACCTTAAGATTCTCAGTAGTTCTCTATAGTAAGGTCACATAATACAAACAAAACCAGTAAGTTTTGTAATGTCATTGCATCTTCAAAGTCACCATTTCATATGTTTAGCTGAAGTTAGAAATTATGTATTTCCTCAGCAAATTGCCAATGTATAAAAGCAAGCATTTTAATGCACACACAGACACAAATGCTGCTGTAAAGGTCCTTTTTTTCTATTCTGCTCCTTTTTTTTCAGGACTTTCCTCAGTAACGCAGTTATTAGCTTCCCTGAAAAAGTCTACTGCCTGTGACGACTACACTGAAAATCAAGGATGACCTGTCCATTCACATGTTTTTCATAATCTGGGAATAGGCTGTTCAGAGCTGCACAGGATGTGTCTCAGTTTGCATGCTGGTTCATAACCCCTGACTAACTGATGACATGCAAGAAGTACAGTTCCAACATCTGCATGAATTACTGTCATCCTTTTCTAGGGCATTGTGTAATCCAGCTAGGATGACGAGGTTTGTCCAGAGCATGATCTAAGGGCTATTGAAATGAGAATCAAGGTTTGGATTTTTCATCTGAACCTTGAAATGGTTGGACTGCAACTCAAGATACTGCAAAATATGAAGAAAGGCCAAAATCAGATGAAACAGCTGCTCACTTGAAATTTCACCTCCTCTTACGTAAACTAATCCTTTCTTCTCTCCAGTCATCACTGCCTTTTTCATGGCCCACATTCCCAGTGACACACTTTCTTGGGAAGGTGGCTTCTATGAGGGAGTTTTAGCCTCCTGGTACCTTTTCTGAGGGGCATCTGTCAGCAGACTCTTTCCTTCATGTATGAGATTTTCTGGAGAGCAGGAGACTGTTGACACTTGCACAGAAGCCAAGCAAGAAACAAAATGTAATGCTGTCTATCACTGTAATGCAGCAAGTGGAGCACCTGACTATACCTGAGAGGTATATCAGTGTGTGCAACAACAAATGTTTTTACATATGTTTTCTTTATAGTAAATTAAAGGCGAAGAGGTAAAGTCAAAGTGAGGTTCGGGTGTCTTTGGTCCACAATCACTTTCGTCTCACCCATCTAGGGTGTCTGGAGCTGGGAAGATTCAGGCAAAGCCTAGTTTTACCCATTTGCTGCTTTTCTTGAGGGAGAGAGGCAACAGTGATCTCTAAATGTATGTTTATTCTACAAAAGCATGAGGAATAATTAGGACAGGCTTCCTGCTCAAGGGTGGAAGGTAAGTTCAGAGCATTTGAAATCATCATGAGTAGTAAGACTACATTGATATGTGGCTAGCTTCTGCAGCTGCTGGATACACCTGCACAAGAAAATTTGATTCAGGAGAGAATAGAAATGCCAGCAGAAAGGAAAGCTTGTGTTGAGTCCATTAACAGATTGGACTTTCCAAAGAAAAGAGACCAAAGTAAAAGATGTAATCACACACTGGATACTTCAGCTGAAGATAAATTGAATTTGTTTCCTACGGTGACCTTGTAGATCCCACAGATTCCCTTCAGAAGGAGCAGGGAGATGACCATGAGGGGTACACAGTACATTATCTGGCAGAGTGGGAAAGGGAGAGGAGGGAAGACAGACAGTGAGGGAAGAGACTATACCTTCAAACAGAAGGCTCTCTTTTGAAGTTTTGTTGCATTTAGTTCAAACAGTTATACAAGAAGCGCTTTCACAGAAAAATAATGCTACTGGTAGCACACATCCAAAATCTGTAAAATCAATCTTTTTGCTCTGTAGAGATGTCAAGAAGTTCAGAACTACCATTTGTGAAGTTACAGAATGCTGAAGAAAACTTTGGTACTGAGAACATCCAGAAATTATATTTCAGCCTCTTTTGCTACTTTGTCAGCCTGTGCCTAGGTCAATATTTACCTGGATCAATGTTTGCTAAATTTGGGTCAGTATTTACTTGCATTTTTAGTAGAGGAACTCCATTGCTATGGTAAGAACACTTTACTACAGGTGATTGGAAGAAATTACTGTGCCTAGTGTAGAAAGGAGAGGAGAAACAGGCAGTGGTATATTAGAGAACATGGAGGATGCCATGCTAGTAAAGCCTAGGCATGTGATACAGGGGAGGTGTAGAAGGTCCCTGAGAGACAGCCAAACAAGGAATTTGATTCAATCCTTCCTGATGGAGATTGGCACTTACCTGGCTTGTTCATGAGGACTTTGAGGCAGGTTTGCCTGCCCATCTTTTTTGCCACAACAACACTAATCATTCTTTGATCATCAAAGCTAGGATCTATTAGAAGACAGCCCAAGAAAAAAATGCTTTTTTCTGTAGTGGAAACTTAGAATGAGGAAGACCCTGAGTCTCTGGGCCACCATGTTCCTTCAGGACAGACCCTGTCCTCCTGCTTTGGTTTTCTTCCAGATATATTCTGGATTGCAATAAAGGCTACCTTTTTTTTTTTTTTTTTTTTTTTCCCCAGGCTCCCTAAAAAAAATAAGCCTTTCTCTCCATGCCCAGGGGCAGATTATGTCAACTCCCTGTTCTTCTGAGGAGTCTGCAACCTGTGCTGGCAGCACTGAATGCCTGCCTGGTGCCTCTCTCCCAGCCCAGCCCGACTTTCCAGGAGCAATTCCCCAGGGAATGTTTGCTTCCTACATGGCATCTGTTCATCTCCTTCCTGCAGAGGCTTCCAATGGACCCAGGCAGAGCAGTCAGTGGCAGGCAGGCAGGCTTCCTGTCTTCTCTCCCACCACTGACCTTTGAAAGGTCCACAAAATAAGCTGTGAGTAAATGAAGCAGATGCTATCTATCAAAATTTAATAAAAAGACTGTTATATAAGTAACATTAAAATGCAGTTGCCTGTAACTTTCTGGAAATCAATATTAGGAGCAGCATGTAGCCCTGTAAGTTTCTTAAATTAGAGTAATAAAATTATCTAGAAGCCACAATTGTTCTAATAATGATTATTTTTGTATTGGCTAGCTGTAGTCAAAGTAGGTCAGATTGGGAAGGGGAGCTTATCAATGCTAGGCCCTGACTATAGTCATGGGCCTTAAAATTATATAATGATTTCATATCATTGTTGGGTTGGTTTTTTTTAATAGTTGTTTATCTCCTGAGTAACATAGCAAGGGGCATCAGAAACGGTTCCACATTCCCGTAAAAGCATGGAAATATCGTGTAAGAATTAATAGTGCTCTGCACCAATATTCAGTGTTGTAAGCCCTCTCCCATTCAGTTGTTCAGTCCTCCACATACTCCACTTTGCACTTCAGGAGGGCATGAATGCCTAACATTTTACCTATTATCTATTTACCTATTTAACATATTACCCTTTTACCTATGGCTATTAACCTATTAACCTCAGGTATAGACAGCATGAATGTTCTCATAATTCCTGAAGGTGGTAACATTTTCTCCCTCTGAGCTACTTGGGATGGACTTCATTAAAGAGAAAGTAGGGGAATTCTCCCTCCATGGGCAGCAGTTCCTCCACAGGCAGACTGAGAGTCCCCAGTCCACCCAGCAGGAACTCTGTGCTCCACCTGTTCCCACCTCAATCTTCATGCATTTGTTTGACTTTTCTTAACTCCCAAAACAAAAAAGAAGAGGAGGTGGCTGTCCGTCCTCTCCTGTGCCTCCAAAGAGATGACTTAGCTATTAAATTATATCACCTTTCAACCCCATAACAGACACCAGAACAAATGCATTATAATTTTACTGGGAAAGGATATGAATGGGTTTTGTGAAACAAACTGACAACAAGTTTACCCTGACCTGTTCCTCATCAAAATCTTTCTTTGAAATGTTTTTAAACACCAGATGCAGCTAGTGACCAAGGTTCAAATAACTGACATTACTAAGATGCAGCCAAGATTTCAGCAAGCCTCATGGCGACACTTCTGGACAAAGATAAGGCTTTGTTGTAAGCATGAAAGCTTGGAACATCACTAATCATATGTAGAAAAATGTCACAACAAAAATCGTTAGCAGTCTTGAATCCAGTGAAAAGGCAGAGGGAAGAAGTTAGCTCAAGGACTAGGAGTGAATAAATGATCCTTAACTTTTAGAGTGAACTCTATAAAGAAGCTGTAATGTAAGATATCTGATTATAGCTTTGGGCTACACTGACCAAACCTATGAACTATTCTACCATGTTTTCTTCCACCAAAAGTGGACAATTATGAGTTGTTTTAATGTCTCTTCTTGAAATTAAATGAAGAGAATAGATAAAATTTTCAAGAGTTTATTGTGTTTCTAAGAATTAGGACTTCTTTTAAACATCATTTCACATTTCACATTTCGGCTTTAATTTCAGATTTGCACCTGGTCTTAGCCTGGGGGCAGAAATAAAAGGATACAAGTCAAAACACAGAGACACAAGCCTCCAGTATTTAGATAGGACAACTAACAGCAAAGGGAAGCTACACATGTTCACAATGTGTTTTTAATTGCTAAATAAATAGTAATTATTGTATTTGCTCTCAGTTTGCTAGGATTTAAAAATTTTGCAGGAATAGAGAAATCACATTTTAGGTTCTGTTGATATTTGCATCAAACCAGAAACTGCTAAATTAAAATATAAATCTGAACAACAAGTAGGATACATTTTTCTTTTCATGCTTCAAAAAAATCTTCACTGTCTCTTAAAAAACCCAGAAAACCAAGAAAAAATGCTCAGCCCCAAAACCCAATTAAAGCTAATTTCCCTTCTGCTTTGCTGTCCTGGTAAGAAAGAAGTAAAAAAAAGCAAAGTTTATATAAACCAGTTCTAACCACAAATGCTAGAATCGTTCCACTAATGAAAACACGATTTTCATATATGTATAAAAAATGCAGTAGTTTGAAGAAATGCATCAAAGCTCTATTATTAGCCAAGATAATAGTATATTCCTATGTATTACTTGGTTTGACAATAATATAACATAAGCAAAGGCAGGTTGATATCTGTTTAAATAGTTTTACCTAAAGCTACCCTTTTTTTTTTCTGATATTAATCTCTACTTTGACTAACTCCAAATTTAATTTTATATCATTTCCTTGAATTAGAAATGCTATAAACAACAGGAACAGCCAAATATTTTTCCCAGTAATGAGTCAGAAAAAAAACCAAAGTTAAAACCAAAAAAACTTTACTGAATGTACGTTGTAACGACATAAAATAAGTAAGATGAATTACAGCTAAGAATCTGTCTTATAGTGTACAAGTAGTTTAGGATTCTAAACAGACAAAAAAGAAAACAAGCAAATGAAAAAGAAAAAGGAGGAAAAGAAAGCAAAAGAGCTGATAAAGTTTCTGGCTACAATACAGGAGACATATCATTACCATATGATCTAATGTGGGTGTCAGCCTGGATTGTGTTCATTGAGAGAAACCTTATTTTTTAACTGTGCTATGGAATAGAAGCAGGAGGGTTTTTCCACCAAGTGACAGTCACTGAGCTGAACTTACCCCCTCCTCCTTTCCACACCTGCAAAGCCTTTTGCCTGGGTTGAATATTTAGTTTAATTGCATCTCAGCTTTGAGAGCTCCTGTTGCAAATCCCTGGATTAAAAGGTACGGTTTTTCAGTAATTCTCCTGAACTATGCTGCACTAATAAAACTTCAGGCAAGTCTACGGCAAGAACTAGTTGAATTTTAAGAGAAGCGAGGAAGAAATCCTACTAAATGTTTAGCAGTGTTAAGTTTTGTATCCAGCACTTTTGTTTCTTGGGAACGTGAGAATACATTCTCAAGGACTGTGCAGATTTCCTACTGTTTATTTGACTTTTCTGCTTCTTGTTTTGATTTGTATAAGCACTGCTATAGTCCTTCTTTTTCCTTACTGTAAACTTTTGCAGCAGTATATTCTTTGTTTGAAATCCAGTGTTTAGAATCGGTGATGTAGTGAGTGTAAAAAATGTGTGAGTACTTATATTTCTGTTTTAAATTGCACTACGTGATTTCTTTTTCATTTGTATTTCTTCATTTGTATTCCAAACATTAATGAATATAATTTCGGTTTCAGAGAAAATAATATGTGCTAGTTAGTTAAACGGGCTCAGTGTATGCCTTTGTAATGTTAGAAAGTGCTATGTTACAGTGTACAAACAAGGGACTTACATTTAAAGAAAGTTCCTACAAGTGAAATAGTAGAAAAGAAAATTCCTGGAGCTGAAACTCCTGTTAACAGAGTTTTAATCTCTTTAAAACTTCCAACTCCTCTGTGTGCACATTTAGACTTTATTACACAAAATGGGTAAAACATGCAGTGTAGGGTTTTGTTGGTTTTGGATTTTTTTGAAACTGCATATATAGTTTGTCTTTTGTAGCATTTTAAGAGATGTGTGACAATAGGTGAACTAATATTTAAAACTTAATACAAAGGTAAACTGACAAGAAGACCACCAATACAGGGGTGACGTGAACTGATGAAGCATATTTCCAGTGGTATTTTAAACTGAAATGTGGCCAAGTCTATGGTATAGTTTCCTCTGTTTGTGGAAAAGTCTTCCTCATTGTAAACACATAATTAAAGCAAATTTAAACAGTTATGTCCTGCAGACATAAATATTGTGTCACAGACATTTAAGGATTCAGATTCCACTCCCCACCCCCCTACCCCATTTCTTTTTCTGAGCAAAATGTAAACATTTCTTACTAGTATAGTTTTGTATATGTCTTTTTCTCTGTTTATGTTCATTTACACATGCAGACAATAGGAACAGATACATGTGCCTGCTGTACAAATATCAATATGAATAAAGATATGCAGACACATATCTATTCCTATTTCCTGATTAATAGTTTGTGTCTGTTATTTTCTCTGCTGTGTCCTTAGATTAGATAGTTGATATCCTTTGTTATCCTTTACACACAGTTCTTACTGATATTATTCTGGTTTTGACAAAACATAGACCAAAGGAAAAGGCCTAAGACAGGGTTTAACTGAGATAAGTAAAGTCATCAATATTAATGTGAATAAGAAGTAAAGTGTAATGACACTTCCAAAGTGCGTTTACATTGTTTTGGGTTTTTTTTCGAGGGGTTGTAATTTAACTCCAGGATAAGATCCTGACTGTGCATTCTTAGGAGGGACAGTGCTTCAGCAGTGACCCTGGGGGAGGAGAAGGGTGGGAATACAAGCAGTTTTAAGTATTTAAAAATATTTTTTAAATGTCCAAATACATAAAAGGGAGCTGGGAAATCTCTTTAAAAAGTCCTGATTGCCAGTGTTAGTGTGTGGCATTCCCAGTGTTTACTGAATATGTAAATGTACATTCTGAAAAATGAGTTGTACTGGGGTAATGTTTTATTGATCATTTTCATAAGGCAGATAATTATGATGAATGGTGATGATTTAGCAAGTTGTCCTCCCTTTTCAAAGTATTAATGTATTGCATTGTTATTTTACAACAATTTGTACATAATAATCATTATTTCAAAAGTCTTGTTTTAGATTAAACCGTGGTAAGATCTCACCACCACGTATTAACACCAGTTTGCTGTGACATCCTTACTTGTCTGCATGTACCCTGTTTGCATCATGGGGGTGTTGCTGGAGAAGGGACACAGCCCCACCGTTGGTGGGGGAGTCAGGGCAGAAGGAAGCACAGGAGGATGGCCCACACAAAGACACAGCCTACATGATCAAGTTTGCAGAGCACTGAGTTGGGCTGAGAGGACATGTTAAAATGCTCTGACCCTCTAGCTGACATTGGGGTCTGTGAAACCCCTCTGTGCATGCAATAGATAATATGTCTGCTCCAGGAATGGAAAATGCTTTCTGGTCCAACTAAGAAACCAACTGTGTCTCTTAAAGAGACAACAGAAGAACAGAAGTGGTGCTCTTCTCCATGGGAATTCACATTGAAGTCTTTGGGACATATAAAGATGCTAGAAATCCATCTTCCTGTTAGGTAGATGACAGGAATATAAGCTATGATTTTAAAGCACTAGCATATTTTATAAGGTAAACTTACCATCCTCTCAAGACTGAGCCCTAGTTCAGAACCCTAGTCTGCAGACCTGCATTGTTGGAATGTGTAGGTAGAAATTCATAAAGGAAACTGAACCCATGCACAATATAGATGTTATCTAATTCCAGGACTGTGTTTTTTATTTTTTTACCTTTTTTTTTTCTACTAAACACTCCTGTTAGAATACCTGGATGTGGTATTCTATAAAGTGAGGCCTCAATATACAGCTCTTATCCAATATCAGCTGCCCATGTAAGTCATCTACCTGGTGGGTTCCATATATCAGTGTAGAGAAGGAAACAGGCCTCCTCCTCTGCCTCTCCCCGATTTTTTATCTTTCCATTAGTCAATATGGAGCTGAGAAGTGCTGTACTGTTAGATAATTTCTTCTAGAGAAAAATCCCAGCTGGCACCGACACGAGCATTTTGGAAGTTATTGACCTAAAGGAGCAAGTGGATGTTTTTGCTTTAATTACAAAGAACCTGCATTCAGAGCTATGCCATCTATTTAAAATAAAAGGTTCCTAATCACATGGCTAGTTTGCCTTTCTGTCATTTAGAAACTTGAAGGCAGGTTTCTTTTTTTTGTGTGTGTGTGGGTTGTTTTCAGACCCATGAAGGTTTGCAAAAGATTACCTTTCTTATATAAAATAAATAGAAAAATGAAATAATTTTCAGAGCATTAGCTGATCTATACTGCCCTGAAACAAAGCCTGCAAAGAGCTGATTTGTATTTTTGTTGTGTTCTTAGCCCACAACAACATAGGTAGCACAATGTACAGTGTGTTGAAATACATTTAAGCCTATGTCCTGAGAACATGTATTTAGGCAGTTTTCCTTGTTAATGTTTATTAATGCAATGCATATTTGTGTAAAATTGCTCCTTAGCATGAAAGTCTGCACTGAATTGCTGTTAGAAAAGTATGCTGAAAATACTAAAAGTATCAATTTAAGTGCTTATACAGTGCAAAGCAGAGGATTTTAAGGGTACATTGTTTATATCATAAAATCCCCTAGGGAAAAATTTGGAAAGAAAACCAAGAATATCCAGCATAACACAACATTGTATTGCATTTTATTGTGCTGTTTAAACTGGGAAAGAAGTATAACTCATTTAAACAACTAAAGATCTTCCCCCCCGCCTCTGTCTCCACCCCATCACAAAGCCATACTCTTTCTCAGTCAGTTTTACTAGACTATAATTTCAAACACACAGCAAGCTGGCACTTAAAAAAAAAAAAATACTTAAGACACAAAATACTGCATTACAGTGAGTTTGGGAACCTCAGGTTTGTCTCCAGGGGACAAAATCATTGCTGTGAAACAAATGCTAATGAAATCAGATAGACTGTTAAGTTGGCAGAAAACAGACACATGGAAAATGTGGCTTATTGTTTTGACTCTTTTGCATAACAAAGTTGACAGCACTGCCTGTTCCTAATAAATATTACTCTAAATATGCAAACAGATGTGTTTACAGTTGTCTTTAAACTGTTCTGTAAAAGCTTATTGACAAGATGTTACCAGTCTCCTATCACATAACTGTCCTATTTTCATTATTCAGTTTTCATTTATTGAAAGGAACAGTTATGCAATTGGTGGATATGCTGCACCTCCTTCAGCAGGAACTGTGCAGCTATGGGAATCTGATACTTTTGTTGTAAATCTCCTGCTTTGATCCCTAGGTTCTGCCCGGAGTTGATGAACTAAGCCATGAAGCTGGCTCTTCTCTTCATCCTACTGCTGCCAATATGTTTGGCCAAGCCATTCCACCAGCAGGGCCTCTTTGACTTTATGCTGGAAGATGAAGGATCTGCTGATATGCCTCCGACAGACGATCCCGTCATATCTGGATTTGGACCAGTGTGCCCCTTCCGCTGCCAGTGCCATCTTCGCGTGGTGCAGTGCTCTGACCTAGGTAAGCCCAAGAGTATCTTCATGGGGTGTATACTTATGTTCTAGCCACGGATTTGCAGCTGAGTCAGTGAGGCTGCTATGCACTGCCACTCTGTTACTGGGTTTTTGTCACAGAAATATGCTATAGCCACTGTTAACTGGAACATACTATATGAAATAAGTCATAAAGCCTGATGAGATGGACATTTGTTGTGACCATGAAAAATGTTTGATATTTTGATGTACATTTTGTGTATGTACATTTAATTTCTTCTTTGAAAGACTAAGATTTCTGATCAGAGAAAATAACTTTTCAAAGTTATTCCTTCAAATGCATATTAAGTAAATTCAGTGAGGTCAGATGTTGGAATGGAAATGTTTTAAAAGGTTCTAAATTGCACGGTCCAAGTTCCAGCACCCTTAATCATACTGTCTAGTACCTCAACATAAAAATCATCCCATTTCCATTGGAATACATGAGCATGGAATAACTAACTCTGAATCATATATGCTGGAAACATCTTTTTGGAGGAAAGAGCTTGGAAACACTCCAAAACAATGAACACATTTTGGAGCTCTTTATTAAATATCTTTCTTAGACATTGCTCAAGCTGAAACCATGAGAATCTTTCTCAAAAACTCCCTTTTCTCCCCCATGTACAAGGGCTTGTCTGCAGTTGGACCAGCAGGATGTGATGCCATGCATGCCATCACTATATTTGACTTTCCTATGCAGAAATCTCAAGTAATGAGGTTGACTTCAGTGAGACTGCTATTGGTTTAAGCCAGTATTATTCAGTCTCAGTCAGTGTGTGCACTGCAGAAAATCAATTAAAATTGGTTTTGCTCAGAAGGCAATTAGGCAATTTATTCAGTGGACAGGTAAATAACTACTCGTATGACTTTATAGGTTATTTTTTTAAAGTCTTCTCTCTGCTGTTTAAGTGTATAAATGGGTGTTTCTATTTCCCTATGTTATAGCACTGGCTTTGATAATTAATATAAATCATGGCACAAATCCACCACTTAGGAGCTGGGTCTCACTGTAGTGGGTGTTGTATAATTACAGAAAGGAGGGGGAAATATTAGTTACATCCCTAGAAACTTCTGTGAATTTATTAAAGCAAGCCACAAAATTACGCAACAGAGAGGTCTGGCAAAGACCCAGTGAACAGTGTAAGCCAAGTTGTACAAATGAGGACGGACTAACCTAGCCATGCATTCATAAAGCTTTCACAGTACTGTCCCTGTTGAGAGATACTTTTCTTTTTTACCGTTTAGGTGCCAGATAGTAGCAAACATGGGCTGAGGACTAGGGAGGATGTGGCCCCACATGTCATAAAGGTCTTAGGTTTTATTGTTGTTACACTGGCTAATGCTGATGGAATTTAAGTTATTTTGGGAACTTGTCCCCCGTCTGCTTCAATTCTGCAGAACGTAAGGAGCTTTCACTTGGTAAAAAAAAAGTAGATATTCATGCAGGAACCCTTTATTGCTTCTACTTGCTCCCATGTTCATTCAGTTCTCTTTCACACACATGTGGGTTTAAGAGGGTTGTGCTACAGTCCACTGCCTACAGCTGCTTCTGGGTTAAGAGTCCTATACGGAGAAGGAGACTCAGAAAGACCACAATTAAGGCCTCAGGTCTGTGTTTCCCAGATAATGTTGAGAGGGGTGATAAGAAAGAGAGATATTTTCAGTGTGGTTTAAACCCACATGCTGCAGATACTGCAATAAAAAGATAGTGCTTTTGAAGTAGCTGGGCTGATAACATCCAGCCTCTGGGCATGAAGGAGAAGAAATCTCCCTGGGCTTAAAATATGCAGCCATGAAAAATACATAATATTTCCCTAGCAGAGCTCAAGGAATTAATAATCATTCACAGTTCCCCAGCCTTCGCATTAAGTTTCAACCATCCTTGTCACATATGGCTATGACAGCTCCTGATGGGTTGTGGACTAAATAAGATGCTCACCAGGGTGCAGGTCCAGTGGCTGCCCTTGTGAGCAGGGACAGGACAGCTGTGTTTGCTGCTCACAGGCAAATCTGCCCTCTGCTCTTTAATCCTTCAGCTTTAAACCTATTTCTGTTAGATTCACACCAAGTCAGATTTACCTACTGACTTGAGGAAAGCTGGGAGCTGACCCCAAGAGCTCAAACATCTGTTGCAAACTATGGACATCCTGCCAGGATGACCTAGCATGCTCCTGGTTTGAGGGATGAAAGGTGCTTGGAAAACAGTGACCAGGAAGGCATTGTCATGGGAGCCATGAAACTAGCAATGACAGTCCCATGTCCCTGCTAACCACTGCTCCTGGACTGTCTTTCACTTCAGCTCTGGGTATTTCTGACCCAACCAAATTAGCTACCTCTCTCCCTGAGAATTATCGAATTTGGTCATCTAGTCCCATGGGCACTAATATAAGAAAAACTGCAGGCAACAGCAAGACTCCTCCCAGGGATAAATTAAGAGCTTACTAAATCAAATCCCACAAAGTAAAGTTGAAACCCTGATTAGGATCCTTTCTCCCACTCACTTTCTGTTGTAGAAGGAGGCTCTTTGCAGCCATGAGTTCCTGGGAGCAGAGGTCATGTCAGAGAAAGGCAGCTAGGGGACCCTAACATGGGCTACTTAAGGGAGAAGTCTCCTTTTCCTCAGCATGATTCTTTCTGTGTTCATGGGACATTTGCTACTTGTAAACTCTGAATTTGTCAGGAAAAAGGCAACTATCTGACCGTTATATGAATAAACCACAGGAGAACTATCACATCCAAGGTTCAGTGATCAGGTTTGCCACCTGTCTCATGAGATTTGGATGGAAATAATAAAAAAATAATAATATCCAAATTCAATGAAAACAAACAAACAAACAAAAAAGCCTAGTGTTCCAATTGTGCTTCTGTCAGCTAAATTTTTGCATTCCTGTGTTTTTAAGCTTAGGTCACATCTTCCTAGGCATATACCACCAAATTAATTCATTTTGCTTCCAAGCCAAGAGCTGAGTTAGCAGGAAAGAGAATACTGTCTTCTCACACCTTAAAGAAGAAGCTGCAGTTACTGACAGATCAAGAGTAGAGCCCCATGTGCCTGCCTTGTAGGAGATGTCTTACCTTTGCACAAGAGGCTCAAGGATCTCCAGGAAGGCCACTGTGGGATCTGTAAAAGCACTGCCATTTCTGAATTCACCTCCTGTTGCTTAAAGGGAGCCACAGGTTCACTTTTCAATCACTCCTAAGAATAAGGCATTAGTATGCTATAGCCAGACTTTCCATAGAAATTGCAAACATCTCTCTTATTAACACACACTACAGATGGGGAGTAGCTGACATAGCCGGTCAGAGGGAGCTTTTCATGTTTTAGGTCATAAATACAGGGAAGTTGTGCACTTAGTTGGCCAGGCAAACATGCCTTGTAAAAGCCCTAACAAGGATTAACCATTCCATTTGAAGTCTCATCCTCCCAAAGGGAGTCCTAAGAATAAGTTCCTCCCACAGTACCCTGGTAGACAGGAGGATGCATATGTGATTACTCAATCCTGCAGCAGATACAGAATGCTCCACAAGCGAGTTCAGAGGTGGTGGTCAGAGCTTTATTTTGCCTTCATATGAGTCTGGCAGCACTTTGCAAATTGAGCAGTGTCAGTGTTTTGCAGGATACAATGAGATCATCTTCCTTGGAGACTCCACAGGACGTAGGGGAGTCCCTACATCCTATGAGCATCTATGGAGGTTTTGTGGTCTCCAAAAGGTGTGCAAGCGATGGATGTCAGTAATCAAAAGTTCAAGCAGTATTGCGTCTTAAATTGGAACCTTACTCACAGCTCAGAAATGCAGGGTTTCTCCAGCTGTAAAGAAGGGTATATTAAAGCACAGGATGGGTTTTGGAGTGTGTTTTTGAAAAACTCTTTGAGATTAGTGGCTGAAAACCTCACAGATATGTAAAGCATTATTCCAGGGATCCAGTAGCATGAAGCAGTTTATCTCAACACACACAGTGTTTAAACTGTATTAACTGATGGCTCTTCCTGATCCATAATAACGTGATAACATCATTTGTTGACAAAAGATGATTTATTTCATCGTATAAAATCTTCCAGAAACATCTGAACATCCGTTTTCTAATCGTGGAATCATAGAATCAACTAGGTTGGAAAAGACCTTTAAGACCACCAAGTCCAACCATTACCCCATCACTGCTATGACCACCACTAAGACGTATCACTGAGGGCCTCATCTACACAGGGTTTGAACACTTCCAGGGATGGTGATTCCACTACTTCCCTAAGCACCCTGTTCCAATGCCTGATCACCCTCTCAATGAAGAAATTATTCCTCATATCCAATATAAAACTCCCCTGGGGCAGCTTGAGGCCGTTACCTCTTGTCCTATCACTTGTTACTTGGGAGAAGAGACTGACTTCCACCTCACTACAGCCTCTTCTCAGGTAGTTGTAGAGAGCAATAAGGTCCACCCTGAGCATTCTCTTCTCCAGAATAGGCCCCCCAGTTTACTCAGCTCTTCCTCATCAGATTTGTTCTCCAGGCCCTTCACCAGCTTCACTGCCCTTCTCTGGACCTGCTCCAGCACCTCAATGTCTCTCTTGTAGTGAGGAGCCCAAAACTGAACCCAGTATTCAAGGTTCAGCCCCACCAGTGCCCAGTACAGGGGGACAATCCCTGCCCTGGCCTTGCTAGCTACACCAGAGCTGATACAGGCCAGGATGCCGCTGGCCTTCTTGTCCACCTGGGCACAGGCTGGCTTCTGTTCAGCCACCTGTCAACCAACACCCCCAGGTCTTTTTCCGTCAGGCAGGTTTCCAGCCACTGTTCCACAGGCCTGTAGTGTTGCATGGGGCTGTTGTGACCCAAATGCAGGACCCGGCACTTTGTCCTGTTGAACCTCATACCACTCTCCACAGCCCATCGATCCAGCCTGGACATATCTCTCTGCAGAGCCTACCTACCCTTCCTACCCTTCAGCAGATCAACACTCCCACCCAACTTGGAGTTCACCACAAATTTACTGAAGGTGCACTCAATCCCCTCATCCAGACCATCAATGAAGACATTAAAGAGCACTAGCCCTAACACCAAGCCCTGAGGGGCACCACTAGTGACTGGTTGTCAAGTAGATGTGATCATGAGTCTATTTGGGAACCTAATCTGTCATTATATAGGAAATTATCTCCTTTGGGTTATCCCTTGATTTGAACTTCTGTTTTCAACATAAAATCTTTTTAAAGAGAAGTAATACGTACCTCATTGATTATCAGTTTCAGGCATTTTATCAGTTCAAGAAAACAGGCTCACTTACTATTGCATACTTAGCTTTAGAATCACTGCCATTATTTAAATGTTTAGAGTCTTTCAAAATCATATTTTTTAAAGCTAAATGTTTAGCTCAAAATCCTACAGGTTTCTACATATGTAATAAGACAAAGCATGGTATTTAAATGATCACAAATTAACAAATGTAATTTTTAAATTAAAAAGTTTTTGTCTATTTACATTATAATTGCTGAGTTTTTAGGACAAGTTATTCTATGCTTTACACATATTTTCCTTCTAATAATAAGGATTAGAGCCTTATTCCTTCTATGTTTAATAGAAGAGGTGATTCTCATGAAATACCCAGACTTTGTTGAACTGGATCTTTTAACAAAAATATATAAATATATAAAAAGCATACTGTCACATACTGATAGCATGCTCTGCATCACAATTCCATGGCCTTAAAACTGAGAACTAAATACTTTCTTGGACAAATGCTTACTTTAGTCAAACATTACTTATGATGTCATCAAACACAAGTCATTGGGCTTTCCACATGCTAATGGATGAATTATAGTACTCTATAATGAATTATAATACTCTATAATGAATTATAATACTCTAACATGTTGGAGATCAGACCGGAGGATCTATATGAAGTATTACAGGCATTATCTCTAATATAGGGGTGATTTCAGGTGATGTTAGCTATTTAACAGTCACCTGAGCTCCTTGTACAGCCATAGAGAGAGTTAGGCAGCTGTTCCATGGGGCAGTTCATCCTGTCTAAGGTGCATATTGGTGACAGAAAGGATACATCACTCTTGGAGAATTAAATGCCATCACATGGCCTCAATGGCCACTTGAGGCTATACAACTTACTTTTAGATTAATGAAGCTATTTCTGATAAAATTAGCAAGTAAAAAATACTTGGGTTACTAAAATTGTTTGTAATAAATTTGCCATGGATTAGTAACATTTTTTTTTACATATTCTGCTTAGATATATTTTTTGGGGTGCCTTGGATTTTAAAGAAAGCATGAATTAAAGGGCTGTACTCAGTACATCCTGGAAAATCATTAAGTCAAGAACCCAATAATTAAATAACACTCTTGAAAAGTTGTCAAGAAAAAGAACACATATTGGCCTGGATGTAGAGTGCTTAAATAGTAACAAAAAGTCATTAGCTTTTGCCAGTGTAACAGTAAAAGACAGGTCTTGTTGCATTGCAACCTGAATTACTGATGTTCCAGTTCCAGTTGATAAACATGATTCTAGGTGAAAGTTATTCCACTTTAAATACATACCTTCCTTATTAGCTGCTTACTCCAAGGTAACTGTTATCAACTCTGTCTATTTGTGTACTTTATTTTATTTAATTTTTTTTTTTAAGATTTGTTTGCTTGCTTCAGACTGGGAAAAGCTGTTTCAGAAAGTCTAGTGGAAGGAAAGGAAAGCCTGACTGCCAAGTCCAAGTGATAAAATACATGGCTGTTTTCTGGTTTGCTCTGTGACAAGGGTTCATTTTGAGATTTTCCCAGTGCACAAATGAATAGCTAGTAGATAGCTAGTAAAATGTGAGTTAATTATTCTAAGTTATAGCAGGTATTTACAGTACTTAAAACATACTGCATAATCACTGCTGACACCTACTAGTGTCATGGGCAACTACAGTATTTGTATTATGTTCTTAACACCTTTATAGGGTGTATTACTTGGGAAGACATAACTGTATAAAAACTATTGGTCCTTTCACAACATAAAGCCTGTGCTATTCAACTGCAAAAGGTTCCCAGCCAAGTCTTAGAAAGAGCTAAAAAATCCAAAGGTTCCTTCCCAATGGTCACTGAGAACACATTGGCAACAGGGAAGAGACCTAGGAATTTTGGGTCTTATGTGAAGCCACCAATGATAACAGCAAGGAGCTGCCAACACTGGCCTCAAGCTACTGAGCAAAGCTCTGCTCGCAAGGTCCAGTTACTAGGGTATTTGTTCAACATTCTCATTTTAAATAGAATTTCAAAACACCTCTGACACAGATTTGAGAGTGTCCTCTGCTTATCAACTTTGGACTCACTGGTCTGTATTTTGTTTACTCATGTCCTGAACCTGCTGTGTAATTAAAAGGAAGTGAGCCAAAAGATAATCAGGTTGCAGAAAGAAAAGGAACATTTTTCTTCATATACTTTTTTCATAAAGTTCAAATCTAATCATATAACCTTAAAAATACTTTTTTTTTAATTTTATTTTTTAGCATATTTTTCCTGCTTTACATGCCTGCCTTGGACAATATGGACAAATACTGGAATCTGAGGTCTCTTTAGTTGTATTACATTTAAGGGATCATTCACACAGAGCATTATTTTCCTTTACACTATGAAAGCAAAGTAGATGAATGGAACAGAGCTTACTCACTCCTCTACAAGGAAAGGTGTGTAAACACACACAAAGGGGCCTCGAGACCAAGGACCATGCCTGCACAGGTTTTTTTTTGAGAGGTGGGGGCTTGAGTTGTAGTTTTCCACTTGAGAGACCAGGTATGTGTCATGAATGTACATACTCTGTACATTCTGTATGTACAAATGACCCTGTTGTTAGCAGGGTCACATTTGCTGTATAGGCAACATTTGAGAGATAGGCAACTCTACCACAAACTGCTTAGGCAGTCAATAAGAAAGGTGAAAAGCAGTATTTAGAGAATTTGTGTGCTCTCTGCATGCATGATTTTAAGTGAGGGGGCACCCAGGATAGCATCCCATACAAGTTTTGTGTTTGTTTCCTGAAATCTATTTGGATTATTTGAGTTGCTACAAAAATCTATTAAGGAGAGGATGCTTGCAATTTTATTTTCAATAAGGAAAGGAATGCAATAAATATTCAGTTAAAGAAGCAGTGAAAACAAGAAACATTTTTTGCTCACCAAATATCATGGCAACTTTAGTCATTTAATGGCAAAACAACAAATTGACAGTTTTAGAAATGGTACAGCATTTAAAACATGTGCAAGTGTAAATGAAGCTACAGTATGCACAATAGAAATGTGCAATAGATCATCGCAGAACAGTTTCTGCCTGCACCTTCTGTACCACCTAAAATGTGAAAGCCTAGGATAACACCAATTTCTATGCTGGGGTGCATGTCTTCCCTTATACTACTTCAGTGTGGGCCTCAGAAACTGAACAGGCTCTCAATGAGTTCATATTTTGGGGTGACATGGAAGAAGAATCCTTGCAGTAGTATATTAGCCAACTCTGCTGAATGTCTCTACCTAAGAGCAAAGGCATAAGTGAGTTATACAAAGACAGCTAAAAAAATATCTTACAGCTCTGATGTAATTAGTTTCCACAAGTTCAGTTAGGTCTTCAGCTTTGATTTCTACACCTTCAAATTGGGAAGATTGTAGTGATCCTTTACCACTAGAAAGTAAGAACGGAAAGGAAAGGCAAACCGTGCTAATAAAATTGGTATAGTAGTAGCAGCCCAGAAAAGAAAAAAGAAGGAATAGTATGAACAAGAAAGGGGAAATCTTACTTTTTCAAAGGAAATTGTAACAGAAATTATTAATTAATTAATAATTGTAACAGAAATTATTAAAAAAGGAGATGCATAGGAAGCTTCAGATGCAGAAGAGGGAAAACTAAGGAGGAACTTAAGATAACTGACCAAAATTTATTTCCTCTTCTTTATTCTTTCACCCTGTGATGGAGAGCTTACATCCTCTGGGCTGGAGATGACTGCTACAGTGATAGCTGACCTGGGGAAGGTCTGTCACTAAATGACTAACAAAATAAACAAGTAACGAAGCAAAAACATCTAAGAGCTACAAGGACATATACAACATTGTCTAGAAGAGAGGGGAAACCTAGCAGGTCTTCAGACTCCCTGATTCAGTCAGGAAGTTCTCTGCCAACATTTATTTATA
The DNA here is from genome assembly GCF_028554395.1 of Pezoporus wallicus. Lineage (NCBI taxonomy): Eukaryota > Metazoa > Chordata > Aves > Psittaciformes > Psittacidae > Pezoporus > Pezoporus wallicus. The sequence continues at coordinate 375,847 of NW_026635420.1, forward strand.
TGTTATTCCCTATGTCCATGGTCACAGCAGCTCCTTCCATCCTTCCATGGTTTGCTTGCATGAAAGTAGGTTGAAAACAGTCTTACAACTTTTATGAAAAATGGCCATGCTACGTTTAGAAGCACCTGAAATAGCCAGGAAAATATCTTTGCCTTCAGGTCATAATAAAACTAGGGCTGTGCAATGACCATGTGGTCAGAACAGGAAGGGGTAAATTTACTTGAAACCAGAGAAGCTTCCCCCCTCCCCCCTCTTTCCCAATGACTCCTTGTATCTACTACATTATGCTATTGCTAATTGTGGCAAATCCCAAAGTAAAGATTGGGGGAGCTATCCTTAAATTGTCACCAGTTGCCCACTGGTTAAACTACAAACCAGGAAAACATCAAATTATATTACTCCAGAGGATGATTCAAACTGTAATTTCTTAGATAATGCTCACTTTTCTGAGTCTCCAAAATGCTCTCTTCTGACTTCTGTAAAACATTCATAAAAAATTAAATGTTTCACCTTAATGCATGAGTACTCATAGATAGTACATCTGCATTGCATTCACTTCGACTAAAACCATAATGCACATGCTGCTGGCAGATTGCATGAATCACACAGGACAGTTGCTGTTCTCTGAGGGGATGCTTTATGTCTGTAACCACGACAGCAGAAAATATAAAGCTGGCAATTCTAGCAGCTGAGAAAACTCATAATATTTAGGTTTTTTTTAGCTTAATGTCTTAATCACTGAAGTTTCAGGATTATTTAATAATATTTTTTCTGCCTTTCTAAAATATTTCAATGCTCCTAGAGAAAGCATAAAAATTCCAGGCTTATGAAATTAAAAGTCAGTTAGAAAAAAACACAGAAATAGAAGTTGCTTGATTTTTAGTTTCAAAAATATATCATTGCTCTTAGGTATTAGCTCTTGGAGCCAGGAGGCTGAATCTATCTGTAACAAAAATGTGGCTAGCACTGAAAAATAATTCATAACATCTGTATCTTGCAATATCCGTTATTCTTTGAAATATGTGTTCACTACACAGAGTGGGTGGAAATGGAAAAAAGCAGTTAAAAGAATGAATTCATTTTTAAACTTTTGCTAGGGTCTTTATAATGAGTAGAACTATCATAATGGAGAATTATACATTTGATCATGATGTGTGAATTTATTTCTGTTTTCCATGTACTTCACTGTTCTGGTAAGCAATGCTGTAGATGTTTGGAAAAACAAACAATATAGCAACATATCAGTAGCTCTACCTTTGTAAGAGACTCCCTCAGCAGGGGATGGAGTTCATTTTCTTGGTTTTTCCTATGGGAAGGGTCAGAGGTACACAAAAATAATAATCTTTGATAATAAGAAGTCCAAAATGGATCTTAATGGAAGATGAGTCTTGCAGAATGAAGGGATGAAAAAAGGTCTGACAAATGGTTGTGAATGACCCTTAAGAAGATGTATTTTAAGTCTCATGCATTTCAATGGTCACTGCTTTTTATATCTCTTTGGAAAAAAAGTATTACTGCTGATTCCACAGCAAGTGAGGGGAAGGCAGAGAACAAACTTTTACTTTGAAAGTGGGAGAAAGGAAACATCTGTGGATAGTTCTCTGAAGAGAAATATAATTGTTTCTCATTTATAGTTGGTAGGATGCAAATAATGAAAAAAAGTCTTATTTGCAAATCCCACACAATAGAGAACAAATTTCCAGTAAATACTGAAGCACATAGCTTAGGAAAGCATCAGTGAACTTTTCTAAGTCAAAGCATTCAAAGCTGTTTTAAGCTCCTTGCCATCTTTCCAGAGAGCAGCCCTAGAGTCCTGTTATTTTCCATGACTTAGTGTCCTGACACTGTAAATTTGCTGTTCACCTCGTTTGCCCCGGAGTCCACTCAGGCCATTACTAAGGGCACTCACCCCCTGGAGGGTTGCTGTCCATCAATAAGATGCAGCAGAGCTGGGCTTAGATCAGGGGATAAAGAAGCGTGCACAGGCAGCTGCTGGAGAGAATGCCTCCACTGGGAGAGTAGCCATTGATGATCACGATTGGGAATTACATGTAGCGCAGCCCAGATTCCTCAGCTGGCAGCAGCTGTTTGTGGAAACTGAAGGAGTCTTGAAAAGAACCCCATTTTATAGCCCCTGTGATAATAATCGTGAGTGTTGCAATATAATAACACGTGTATCTGAGCCATAGCGTTCAGATGTCTCTTTGCCTTTTGGCCCCTTCTTTCCAGCTGAGTAAAGAAAGGTTTGTTCAGAGCAGTAAGTCCCATCCCTGCTTGCTGTAAAATGGATACGTGGAGAAAAAAAGAAAACATCCTCCCCCCCAAAAAAAAACAAAATTAAACCACAAGCTCTTTTGTGTTTTTAAAGCTGTTTATAATTGGCACTGTTCATGTATTTGTTATTTTGACTATGTGGTCTCAGTGTTCAAGGATGCAATTCTCACGGAAGTGTCCTCATCTCTGGGCTACAGACACAGACTCCCATTTGCTCAGTCTCCCTCACTGGCCCCATCAATCTTGCATTCCTTTTCTGCATAGTTGTATGGCTTCAGCAGAAAGGTGGCTCCATGCCAAGTCACAGACTAACTTGTGGCTCTGATTTCTGAGAAACTGGAGCAGGTTACTGAAACCCCTCCATTGCTAGGAGAACTCAAAAGCCACCCTTTTTGTGGGTTAAACAATTCCACGACTGCTTGATCACAGACTCTGTAGCTGAGCAGGTATGTCCCCCAGCTGCAAAAGTAATAAAACCTGTCTTGTATACCAAACCCCCTAGCCTCCCTTAGTTCCCACACTATATTCCTGAATCCTAGCTACATCTTCTACACCTGTTTGGCTGGCTCAATGGCAGCATATGCTAGCTGGGCTGGTGTAGTGCTGACAGGAGTTGGCTAGCCGCTGACTGCTGCTCTCTCAGTGACTGGATAAGGGCAGTCTTCCCCAGCAGAGGAATCAAAAAATCCTCCTGGAAAATAGAAATTCCATACCAGGAGCCAAAAGCCATTTCAGCTTCTAGTTGGATTATGATTTTTCTTGATTCAGTTTGAATTCTGTCACTCTGTCATGTTAGTTCAGGCTCCCCATTCATCTGAGCTGGCTGTCTGTTTACCTGTCCTGACCAGAAAGGTTTGAAGGTTCTCTCTCCAGGTATGGAATCTCCAGCACACACTGGTTTGTACTACACCAATACTCCTTCCATACATATCTATCAGGAGATACATGTACCTATATAAAGACCTGGACCTGCAAGCTGTAATGAAGAACAGCTCTTGAAGCCAACGTAGATGTGACAAGTGGTGAAATGCTTGGATCCAGTCCACACCTCAAACACAGTTTAGTCCTGATTTATTTAGCTGCTGATTTTATGAGGCAGTGTCCAGATCCACCCTTTTATAAACTTTTCTTCTAGTGGAAGACTCCAGTTGGTGTCGCTTTCAGCTGGAGGATGTACTAAACTGCTTAATGTCTCTCCAGCACCCAGGGTGCATCCTTTACTCTATGCTTTGCTCTTCAAATCTCAGATGAGTCAAAAAAAAAAAAAAAATCATATATAACCTATATAGCTGTTTCCGAAACATTTTTAAAACCCGCTTCAGGAAATGCTTAACAGTATATACATGAGCTAGGTAACTGAAACAAGTTTAACACAAGTGATGGCAGTTATAATTGTTGCATGCAAAATAATTGTGGTATTGTACATCCTTCTAGTTTCTAGTACAAGATAGGAAGCTTTTATAAATCACTTTTCAAAATGGATATCCAATTATTAAATTTGTCTTTGTGATTGTAATATGAAACATTTAATGTTTAACTTCATTGGTCTGAGAAATTATCAGTTCTGCCTTATTCAAAGATAAAACTTGAGCTTTTAGAAGCTGATATGTGATGCTTGAAATGTACAGTTGGAAATTTAGTTTAAAGTGTCATTTTTGGCAAATTATCCCTTCAGTAGCAATCCAGTTGTTCTTGAAAAGTTCCAATAGCATCACATAAAGGGCAGCTGTACAGTTCTTATATACCCTTGTTTCTGCCATAAGCAATTATTTACAGATACCAGACTGGTAATATAAATATACTGACAACCAGAACATATTAATATTACTCTGAATTCAAATAATTAAACTTTTTTTCTTATATTTACATGTGAAAAATGCTGTAAAAGTTGCTAGGCTGTAAGAACTTCTTATAACAAAGTTATGGACCTGTAAAAGTAGTGTTTCTGGGGAAAGAATTTTTAGATGCTGACATCATTTCTGTCCAGTCAAGACAGAAACTGTCCAAAGACAACCAACATACAAATTATATGGTATCACATTTTTTATATATTTGGAACTCTAGTCCCACACTTCTTAAAGTAATGAGGGTTTTGCAATTGCCTTCAGTAAAAATGAAGTCCACGCCTGAATAAGGAAAGGTTATTTTAGTAATATGAAGAATCTTAATCTATATCGTACATCCATATACTGAATATCAGTAAGGTAAACAAGATGAGAGATGAGCTTTAACTCGCATTTTATATATGGTAGAAGCTTACTAATTCATCCCAGGTTGGATGACTGTGCTTCTAAAAACTTTTGAATGCTGATGTGTTTGAACCTTGGAGGCTTCATCTGCATGCTGATATTTTTAAGAATATAGCCACATCTATAATGAATTCTTAGTGCATCACTAATTGCAGTAAAAAGCTCCAGAACACATCACTGTGGCCTCTATAGAGTTTATGGTGAGGTTTTATAGCAGTAACTGTAAAATAGTGCTCTTTATGTAGGTTAAAAGGATTAAAAAAGTACCAAGCATATACTTCTTTTCATGGTTTGGCATAATCCTTCCAAATAAACGCCAACCATTTTTTTTTACTCTACATATATATATATATATATATATATATATATATTCTAAAAAGGGTTGAAAGAGAGGGGGCTTCACCTAACACTGAATTTTGATGAAGAAACCTAGATTCCAGCTCTGAAAATACTTAATTTGTGCTGAACATTAAATGCCACAGAATCACAGAATTGTTGAGTTTGGAGGTCACCTACTGAGATTGTCTAGTCCATCCCCCTGCTAAAGCAAGGTCAACTAGATCAGGTTGCTTAGGGCTGTGTCCAGTCAACTTCTGAATATCTCCAAGTTGTATACTCCCCACTCTCTGTGGGCAAAGCATGTCTTATCTCTGGACAAGCATATCTCACTGTGTTTGCAATGACATGCTTGAGATTAAAATATATAGGTTTAAAAAGTTAAAATATATATATGGCTATGTGTCTCCTAGAGGAATATCATGCAGTCCACCATCATACTGGGAAGACACTGGTGATACTTGCAGAGATCTTTCCCAGGAGAGTTCAAATATAACTTCAGAAATATTTGTTAAAAACTTTACTGGTAAAAAGATTGTTCTATCCAGAGAAGTCCACTTCTGTTAGATGCTCACATAGGGACTTTATTAATATCTATAAATCTTCTTACCAACCATTCATTAAGTATTTCACATTCTGTTAAAAAAAAAAAAAAGAGGCTAGCTAGGAAAGAAAATTTTAATTTTGTGATAAATCAGAATGACTATAAAGATTTGCTCTATTCCAAGTCACAGTATGAAAGGAAAGCTGGGTAAAGCAAGTGTTATTTAACACTAAATAATTTCATTTCCATGACTTCATCGGACTTACATATCAGCTATTCAGAAAATAGTCCCAAAGAGAGTCTTTAATTTAAACTGTCTGATGTTCTTTTGGCAGTTGCAATGAAACCAAGAGATTTGTTCTCCAGAAAACTTGGACATAGTTTTAGATGAAAGAAAAAGGGGGAGATGGATTGTTGTGTTGGTCATTTTTAAGGTGGACTTTCTTTCAAGTTATTCAGTTACTGTCAAACAATCAGTATTTTTCCTGGAAATTATTGTAATTAACTATCATCCTCCTTTGAAAAAGAAAACCTACTACTTTTTAAATAGCAGGAAATGTTCTCTGTCCACAAACACTAACACCCAGTGAAATGAATAACTACCATACCTCTTTCTGAGAACAATTTTTATTCACAGTTCAGTGGAATTAAACGTTAGAAATCAATCTTTTGCTTCAAGCTATAACTCAGAAATATTCTCAGAAAAGGGCAGAAGGGAAATGTAAATAAATAAATTTTGATTTACATAGCAAAATGAAACTCCCTTTGACTGTTTGGAGACAGAAATACTTTCAGATAAGTCTTCATAAGCTTCTGCAGGAAATGAGTTCTAGAAGTGGTGTTTACTGGAAGGTAAATGTTGCTAAGAAAAGTACTGACCCCTCTTTAAAATTTCTTTCAAAGTCAATTTTTTATTCTTTTCACTATCCCTAGGTCTGGAAAGAGTGCCAAAAGACCTTCCTTCTGACACAACACTGCTGGATTTACAGAACAACAAAATCACTGAAATTAAAGAAGGAGATTTCAAGAACTTGAGGAATCTTCATGTAAGTGTATAAATGAACTATCATTTGCAAAAATAAAAAATAAAAAAAAAGGGTGGGGAGAAAATGGTGAATGTGGGTTTGTCCTGCTACCCAGAGTTTTAAGGAAAACTGTTCAAATACTTTGTGATCTTCCTCCACCAGCCCAGCCTATTATTTCTTCTTCCATTCATCTCCTTCTCATACCACAGAAGCTTCTCGCCTCTTT